>NC_141914.1:60960034-61270451 GCF_057802395.1 Ceratotherium simum simum
CAATATATTCTTTCCTCAGCTGCTGTAAGTGGTGGCCACTAGCAGTTCACAGCTGCACCCTTGTGCTGAGAATTACCCTAGGCCAAAGGAAGTGGTTTCCCTTGGAAATACTCCTAAGGTTGTGCCTTCCTATCAGGAGATCCAGAGCCAATTGTTGAGTGATATGGAAGTGCAAAAACCCCAGCCCCCTTGCCTGAGGGGCCGCTAATACACTAGAGCTGCCCATGAGACACAATGAGGCTAGACTTTAGCAGAATCTGCATCCTTCTGTTGGGAGACAATTCCCCATGGGTCTTTCATGTTTCTGCACATCCTGTAAGCCGGAGGCACTGACTGCCCTTGTTCTGCATGATCCTTACAAGGATGTCTGTAGACTGATCAGCCTTGGAAAATAAAAATAGTGTCTCCCTGAAGCAAAGGGTGGGTTTGTTTACAATATATGAACAGTATAATGAAGTATAATATCTCCTTCCGGGGCAAAGTTCAGACAGGTTACTGCCCATTATAAAAGATTTGGGTTCCCTAAGGTCGGGTTCCTCTCCTGTAACAACTTGTGTGGCATTACCTTGCCTTCTTTGTATCATCTTACGGGAATTATGGCTGAGGGAACCAGTACAAATGCTGAAACTCCGGCTGCTGCTATTGCTGTCAGTAATAAAGCCCATTATCTCTGACCCAAGACTCTGCCAGCCTTCGTGAAATTGAGGCAGGCTAATTTGTTAGCTTGCAAGTAAGGTAAAATCTCAGATCCTTCCCTTCTTTACAACTTCTCCTACCTCTCCTACTTCACTTGTTCTCTGACAGGTTTCAGTTGAATCACAATAAATCACATGCTTAAAAATGCCCATCTCAGGTTCTGCTTCTAGGGAACTTGTTCTAAAACAATACAGCTGTAGATTTAGGATTTGTGTACTTTTCTATGAGTACTCTATACTTCTAATTTTAAAAACATAGTTTATATAAACATAAAAAGTAACTGTGGCTAGAGTGTAGAGTTGGAATTAGAGTAGGAGGAGACTGGAATAAAAAGACCAGTTGACAGTCTATTACTAGGAAAAAGAAAAGAATTATTACCTAATAATCACCCTAAAAAAAGTCTATTATTTATCTCTAGGTTAGAGATAACTAAAATCTGAGCTAGGGCAGTAGCATGTCAATAAAGGGGCAGATTCAAAAGATATTTAAATGGTAGGATGCAGGGATGATATACAAAATATTTAACGACTAGTATGCACAGATGTGGACCCATCAGAATGGACACCAGTCATCAACAACTGCTATGGCAGAACTGGTGCTACTGGCAGAATATCACCAGGTCCAGTAGGATGGAAAGCACTTGATAACAGGTTGAACTCAATGGGTGAGAAATTAAGTGATATGCCTCCAAAGTTTTCAAGCTTGGTGACATGGAGAATAATGGTGCCTTTCCCTGATATGGATAGCATTATTTCCATTTATAACCTTAATTACTTTATTTTTGCATGAATGACTCCCAAATCGCTTCAACTCTTCTGAAAATCGGAATTATCTGAATATCTTATTCCACTCACACAATTTAGAATGAGATGTGTTTTTCATTTTAAAAATATTTTTAAAATCACACCAATTAGAAGCCATAAAGAAAGGAATGCAGACCAATAAAGTAAGCCAGCTTGACAGATGATGTAGCACTTTTAATCACACAGCACATGCGGCTGCTGATTGCAATTTTTTCTGTGAAAGTGCACTTTACAAATCATTTGACATTTTCCCAGATCTTCCAAAGGTAGCACAAAAGCAGCTGGATTTTATGGAGAGAGACTCTGAATTGCCAATTCACAGTCTTTTACCATATATCCCCTTTAAATGCAAACACCTCAGAATTAACTCTCCTTAAACGATTAAGAACCCATGGCTTTCCATCTTCTCTTCCCCATAATTACCAGTATCTTTTAAGAGGAAAGTGTGTTTTCTGTTCATTAATGGTAATACTACCTAGGCAGACCAATCAGTAAGCCCATTTTCTGGCAGTCACTGTGGAAGCCAAATTACCCTCCACCAGGACAAAATCAATTAACACCACTGGGGATGTCATTATTGTCACATTATGTCACCGGATAGTCTCCAGGGCCTATAAGCGATTTGAATTTTTTTTACTGCTATGATTCGTGTGTGTGTGTGTTTGTGTGTGTGTGGTATATGTGTGGGGCAGGGAGAGGGATAAGCTTCACATTGACAAGGGAGATTTCTATCATAGGGGAATTAATTTTGTAACATAGAGAAATACAAGCCACTGTTTCAGGTCTTTGGGAGAAAATGGTTATACATTAGGCTAACTCTGAGGTCTACGTGATTTCTCGTACTGAAGTGTATTTTAAAGATTTGCCTAAACAAAAGCCACATTGGCTGGAGTCATGAGGCACTTTCCTCAGTGCAGAGAGTAATCCAGGGGCTGGAAATCTATGAAACCAGGGCAAGCAGTGCAGCAGTTAGAAATCGAGAGTCCAAAGTTGTGATTTCTCTTCTAATGAAGTCAACTCATCTCTTGTCACGAAAAAGAGTATAATTCCAGTTGTGCAGTCAGACACTCTATGTGTCGGGAAAGAGAGGGAAATGCCACAGTGTACCTAGCAGAACTGGATCTCATTTGGGAAGGCCAGAATTCATGCTTCGAATTCCATGGACGCGTTACAAGCAGAAGGGCCAGCAGTAATGCACCCTGAGAACGATTCCAGTGGCGTAGTCTGCAAGCCGGTTGGCTCAGTAGCCAGACACTCGGAGAAAAACTACATTTCACATCATTCTTTCCTGACAGTTATCTTTTTCTTCCCAATTTCCTTAACTTCTCATCACTAGCAGTGAATATGAAATAGAATCTGAGTTGTTTGTTTTTATTATTGTAGTTGCTGTTAGAAAGGAAGACAAAATTCCCAAGTAAATTAAGTAGAAGGCTTTTAAATGGCTGGTTTCCTTTTTAAAAAGTAGACCCAACTTCTGTATTTTGGCCTCCATCAGGGGGTATTTAATTAAGTCTATTCTGTCTAACATGATCTGATGTCATTGTACAAGGATATGTTCTTTGTTAGCAGTACTCCTAGTCTCAGACTCCTCTGTGTATTTGAAACCATGGTAACAGAGCAGTAAGCTAAAGCCAATGAGATAATGAGATATTCTCATTGTAATTGTGTTTCATGAGGGCACAAGATCCCACGGGTGGTATCTGACTGTCTTACAACTGCTAACAGAATTTAAGAAGCAGACATATATTAGCATGATACTGTTTTCCATAACAGCCATGTAAACATCTGTGACACGGCATTTTTAGCTGTTTCCAGCACATGAAAGTATGTAATGTGCATTTATGTCACAAAAAGCCACGCGATTAATGGATATCAATATTTTAAAATCCTTAGAACTTCAAGGAACTTCAGATTTGAAATGCACCAAGCAGGCTGTGGGGATGCTGTTTTGCATTATAATTATGAGCTGGGCTATGGTTTATGAGGGGAGGAATCCATCAAAGCAAAGAAAAAGAGAGCAGCTAGCCCTTCTTCACCTCCCAGCCAACCCACACGCACCTCCTGAAGGAGGGACAAAACTAATGCTAAGCAGGGTTCCCTGGGTTTTTATGAGAAAAGCCGAGTTGGGGGTTTCTAAAAGTATTTTACCTTTAAAAGGGGGAAAAAAAAACATTTGGAGAATAAAACCAAAATATTTACAAGCCTTCTCTTCTTCTGAACTGAAATCAGAAAGGGGAACACTTCACTCTTGAGTTATTTCTCTTCTGTCACTGTTTGAAGTTTCCCCACAGTTTTCATTTGAGTTGCAGATTTTATGCACAAGTCACTGAATCCATGTTCTCCATCCTGATGAGGTTGCCCTCACAGGCATTGTGTCTTTTAATAAATAATTTAAAACCAAAAAGAGAAAGCACCGTGTAGAAGGATTGGTTGATTTAAGCAGGGCTAAGACTTACACACTCTTCATGTCACCAGGGCCTCCCACCAGGAGCCCCACTTTAGAACAGAACTGACCTGAGAATGTGCATTTTGTCAGCTTTGTGATGCTGCTGGCTCATGGGACAGAGAGGATTCAATACACAGACAAGGAGTCTGCTTGCTTTCCACTTCACAGACAAGGGGTGTCACTTTTGGTTTTTAGTATGTACCGCTGCCATTTATTTCTCAAATGTCTTGGCACAGGGAGCTAAATCAGTGTCAAAATCATATTGATGGAGAAAGGGGAGTTTGTTTTCTTGAATGTCACTCAAGTGCCTCCACTGTTGGGGGAAGAGTCTTCTGTCAACATGTCGGTAGTGCCATATTCATCTTTGAACGTCACTTAAAGACAGGCAGTTCTTTCTTCTGCTGTGCGTGTGTGTGTGTGTGTGTGTGTGTGATGCACATGTGTAGTTGGGACATGAAATCTATGCCATAAGCGGTTACACAGAAAGAACATGTCACAGCGATGGAGAATATGGTCTTCATCTCTGTGAGATAAGGGTGGCCTCATCACTCATGGCTGCTGCAGCAAACCTAAACCAGAAGTGGGTAATGAGGCCACCCCTGCTGTGGGGAGATAACTTCTATATCTGAGCTGTCACGGCCTATTAGGTCCTCACACTTCCTATTCTTGGATGTGTCTCCCAGCCAGCCCTTTGCACCATAGAGTCATTTTTATTATTATTTCTACATCTGAAACAGGGAGACCTTGTTTTCTTTAAAATCTCTCCTTCTTGTTCCTGACAAATAGGAAATGGTTGTCAGATTTGAAAGCTCCCTCTGGGCGCCATGTTGAAATGTTCAGTGAAGACTAGATTTGCCAATGCTTGCAAGAGTTTGTTTTAAAATAGTCAAAATTATTGCAAAACAGCTCTACTTGTGCAGGCTTTGAAATATGTTACAGCATTTTAATTCAGATGAGGTTTTTGAGTCTTTTAGTAAGCCTAGGCTACTCCTGGTTTTAGATGATGAGACGAGAAATAAGGAATTGAATATGTTTTTAAAATATTGGAATCACAAAAGTATCACTTATAAAATAGACTTTGTAATGTACTTTCTTCAATTGCAAGACTTTTAACACCATAATTTAGCCTGAGAATAGCAGATACCCACAGAGGTTGATTCTGTTTTGTTTAAATGATAGCCAGAGGCTGGCATTGATTTTTCCCTCCTTACATCCCTGGCCTTCTACCAGACTAGAGCCAACATTTCTAGCTCTACAAAAAGGGTTGGGAAGAAGGGGATGTGTGTGTGTGGTGGGGGGACAAAATCTGCATTTTACTGAGTAGACTGAAGCAGGCAGAGTGACATAAAGGAGCAACTCGGGAATTCGCAGTTCCCAGGCCTATGGCTCCCAGGTGCGGGGGCAGAGGGAAGTGACTTAAGAGGAATGTGATTGAGGTGATGGACGGGCAATAAGCAATAATTGATATCATATGGGTAAAAGCAGCAAAATATCTGCCTTTGGTAAGTGAGGCATCGACCTGCCTCTTTCCGCGTCCCCACCACAGCATTTCAGAGGCGCTGTAGGTGAAGCGTCCACCCAGCTCCTTGTCAAGTAAGAGAACCTGCCACATGGGCCTAATGTACCTCCCATGCAGGCTGAGGCCTCTGTGAACACGACTGGGAACAAAGCCAGTCGCTTCTGCAGACAGAGGTTAGTGGTGCTGGAGAGGCAGCAGCCACCAGAGCCAGAACAAACATGCGGGCCCTCGGCGGGAGGAGCAGGAGCAAGAGCACAGGGCTGTGAGGTCCAACAAGCCTCCTTTACGTCCCGTTTCTCTCTTTAAAAGCTTGGTACGCCTTCCTCGTAAAGACATACACATACAGATAACACCTACTTCACAGTGCTGCTGTAGGAATTACGTGAAATAACAGACATGTGAATACACATGAATAGAATATCTATGAAAGTGACCAGCACAATCCAGGGAGTAGATACGTGGACCTTTTTTTCCTTCCTCCTGGGGGAAAAAGACCATAATGGGCCCCAGAGAGCTGCTCTGAAACTCAGATGAGGAAATGTATCTGAAGGACCTTGGGAATGGTAAAATACCCCATAAACGCAGGTTAGAATAATCATTAAACATATTAAATTTAAAATATACATGTAGATAAATATATTTAGAAACATAAATACTAAGTAATATTTCATTAGTATTATGTTTGGGTTCCTTTCTCTTAGTTTGTTGTGTATTTATGATAGGTTTCTGGTTTGTGATTACCCTGGGGGCCATATACAGAATTGATGGTCTCTTTAGTTTGACCTCTGTCTGAAAGCTCTACTCTTTAACTCCCCTCCTCCCTCCTTTTATGTTTTTGGTATCATGTCTAACCTCTTTTTTGTGCATTTGTATCCATTACCCTCTTATCATGGAAATAGATAATTTTTCCTATTTGTGGTCTTCTCTTTTCCCCTTAAATCAGTCCTTTTAGCATTTCTTGTAGTACTGGTTTCTTGGTGACAAACTCCTTTAATTTTTGCTTGTCTGGGAAACCTTTTATCTCTCCTTCCATTTTGAATGATAACCTTGCTGGGTAGAGTATTCTTGGCTGTAAGTTTTTTCCTTTTAGCACTTTAAATATATCGTGCCACTCTCTTCTAGCCTGTAAGGTTTCTGCTGAGAAGTCAGCTGATAGCCATATGGGGTTTCCTTCGTATGTCACTTGTCTTTCTCTTGTGGCTTTTAGGATTCTCTCTTTATCTTTAATTCTGGACATTTTGATTATGATGTGTCTTGGTGTGGGTGTCTTTGGGTTTATCTTGTTTGGGGCTCTCTGTGCTTCCTGTACCTGGATGTTTGTTTCCTTCCTTAGGTTAGGGAAGTTTTCTGCTATTATTTATTGAAATAGATTCTCTGCCTCTTTGTCTCGCTCTTCTCCTTCCGGGACACCTATAACACAGATGTTAGTGCGCTTGATGTTGTCCCAGAGGTCCCTTAGACTGTCCTCACTCTTTTTAATTCTTTTTTCTTTTACCTATTCAGCTTGGGTGATTTCTTCTAGTCTTTTGTCCAGCTTGTAGATCTGTTCTTGTGTATCCTCTACTCTGCTTTTGAGTCCCTTTAGTGAATTTTTCATTTCCAGTATTGTATTCTTCATTTCTGATTGGTTCTTTTCTATATCTTCCAGTTCTTTGTTGATGTTCTCACTGAGTTCATCTATTCTTCTCCCCAGATCAGTGAGCATCCTTAACACTCTTTGTTTGAACCCTCTGTTGGGTAGGTTGTTCATTTCTGTTTCGTTTAGTTCCTTTTCTGGGGTTTTGTTCCATTCCCTTACTTGGAATGCATTCCTTTGCCTCCTCATTTTGCCTCTTTCCCTGTGCTTGTGTCTATGTATTGTATTAGGTAGGTCAGCTACGTCTCCTGCTCTTGGATAGGTGACCTTATATAAGTGATGCCTTATGAGGCCTGCAGTGTGCTTCCCTCAGTTCTGAATGTTCCAGGAGTGACCCCTATGTGGGCTACGTGTGTCCTTCTGTTGTGGCGTGGTTGCTCTTCCCATAGGTGCCCAGGGAGGCTGAGCTATGCCCCTCGCCAGCTGTTGTAATGCTCAGCTGCTTGTAGTTGTTGTGGGCCCTTCAGTTTCTTTCTTGGGTGTGGAGAGCCCCAGCACAGTTGGCTGCAAGTTCTAATACCACATTTGTGTTGCAGTATTTCTTTTAAATGAGTAGGCCCCCAGCGTGGCAGGTTGTTAGGCTCAGAGGCTTACAATTGCTATAAGCCTCCAGCCTTTAGGTCTCTTGTCACCTCTCTGAGGATTGCAGCTGGGTGGGGCTGGCCTCAGGCACGGGAGCACCCAATTGTTTCAGGCTTTGGAAGGTGGGGAAAACCCCCTATGTAGGTCTTCGAGAAGCACAAGTCTTCTGCAGCTGACAAGCCCCACAGCCCACAGATCTACCCACACAGTCAACACAGTCCCGCCTCATGTGTGTGCCCTGACCTCCTGAAGTGGACCCCCACACACTCCACCACCGCCCCACACTCTCCACCTGCTCCTGTGCACGCCCTGCCCCACTGAAGTGGGCCCAGTCGCCAGGCTGCAGAGAATCCAGTCACCAATCTATGCAGGCCCACAAGTTACCTGAGGGCTTGTTGTTAGGTGGGGCCAGTCCCTAGGGTGGGCTGCCTGCCCCAGCTGAGCTGGATTAAATCGGTTCTCTAGTGGGTGGGGCAGGCCCTGGGCTAGCAGGCCCCAGGGGGAACTCCAATGACGTCTGCCAGTGTCTGTGTAAGCACGCCCACACCAGGCCACAACAATGGCCGCCGCCAATGTCCCAGTCCCTGGAGAGGTCTCACTTCTCATTGCAATGCATTCAGAGCCTATCAGGTGAGTCTCTTTTCCCCAAAGGGCTGGGAACCTTTCTTTCTGGTGATTTTAGGTTGCTTTCTGAAATGAGTGATTTTGTGCATGGGCCTCTTAAGAGCCAGTTTTAATTTCTTTGTGAACCAGCTTTTCTGGGGTTACTCCCCAGTGTTTCAGTAGCAGCAAAATCAGATATTATACCACTCGTCTCAATTGTGCTGGGTCCACAAAATGCCCACAGTGGGGGCACTCCCGGCTCAGGGCCCCGTGCCTCCAGGGAGGGCTGCGGACCTTTGGGCTGCTCCCGGGCGGCCGTGAAGCTGGCGGCTTGTGAAGGCAGCATTTTTCCTCTCCAGAAGGGAATTTCTGCCTCTTCCACCTCGATTAGGATTGTCGTTTGTTGTAGGGCTTCCTCTTATCCAGTTTTCAGTTCTCTTGCCGGGGTAATTTTTCCACGAGTAGTTGTAAATTGGCTGTGTCCACGGGAGGAGGTGAGTTCAGAGTCTGTATGCTGCCACCTTGAGTTCTCTCCTATCCTAAGTAATATTTCAAATTTCAATTTCCTATCTTCTCATTTGCAAAAGAGACTAAGAAAATAAAACAATAAATAAGCAAAACATTATTTCCTAAACAATGAGTAATTAGAAGACTAACCTTGGGACTGTTTTTAGCCACCCTCTTTGAGTTTGTCATTGGATGTCCAGTGTTAGGGCTGCAGATGATTCGCCCTGGTCGATGGTTCTTGGGGAGACCACAGGCAGAAGAACGAAAGAAAAGGGATGGGGGTGGGTCTCAAACTCAAAGCATTTTTCACCTAGGGATTTGTCTTAAAAGCCACACTTTTTGATGAGGGAAGATCTGACAAAAATGATTACATATGAGGTGCAGTCACCCAGTTTTAGAATGAAAAATATGTTTTAATTCAAGTCAGAATTTGGTTCTAAGCTGTTAGAATTTCTGCTCGAAAGCTTTGAGTAGTGATTTTTCATGTGTGGAGAATGAGAAGCTTTGCCAGAACTGCCCCCAGATGCCTTCAGCTTCTCCCCCATTGGTCACACACATCAGAACCTTCCCCAGCAGATTTATGCATTTTTAGAATAAGCAAAGAATTGAGCAGAGCCCACAGCCCCTGAGCTTTCCCTGGCCCTGGCTGAGTGTCTGAAATCCCCCACTACTAACTCATTTGAGCCACAGAAGCATCAACAGCTGGCTGGTAAAGGGAGCACTTACTCCTAGCCTTGTATCTGCTAGCGACAGTTCAGATTGAATAAGTTTGTCTGATGCTTCCTGTTGCTTAGCAAGATCTGGAATGGAGATTCAGGACCGATAAAGCTGGACTTGTGGAAAGGGTGTCTGATTCAGGAGGGCGGCACCATATGGCACTCAGAAGAGGCATTTGAAGGGTCGTGTTTGGAGAGTACCAGAGAGGGACAGACAGAAAATTGCCAAAGCTTGCTTCCCAATTTCATCCTGCTTTGCTCTCACCCATTCTTACATCAAGAGACTACATAATTTGACTATCCTACAAAAATATTCCAATTCCATTTAAGGATAATATATATGGCACTCTATAATTGTTCTTACCCAACACAAACAAGTCTGTCTGATAGAAATATCCATGAACTGTGGCTTGCCACAGTCTTCCAAACTGTGAAAATTGAAAAGTGCTCCCTCAAACATGTAGCTTCTGCAGCTGAGGCCCTGGTGAGGCAGTACCTCCTGCTCAGGGGAGGAGCACTCATCGCTCACGTGAATACGTTCTGGGAGGACTTGGGGGACTCACCTGGTCGGCTGGGACTGTAAGTAGTGTTTGAACGCATCTTTGAGACTGGCCTTCCCCGTAGACTGTAAGCTCCTCAAGGGCAGGGAGGGTGTCTGACTTGTTCATTGTTGTATCCCAGCAACCAGCACAGTACTGGTTTGTTGAATGAATAATAAATGAATCAGAGTGTCCTATCTTATGTACCCTTTTCTATTCTCTTTTTCTTGCAACTCCAACAACAAATTCAAAGTCTGCTATTATTTTGCTACTTTTGCATCCTTCTCTTTCTCCTTTTTTATGGTCCCAACTTCCCTCTTGTCTTCTTTTCTTCTGTCTGCTATGTCTAATCCCCCAGGTTAAAGCTGCCAACTTCTGGAGAAGACACTGCAAGTGGACTATGTGAACCCACCACACTCCTGCCTTGCTCGGCGTATCAGTCTGTCTGACATTTCCATTCAAACCCCGCTCCAGAGCTGTGGGGCTGAAATCATCACACACATGCAACTGATTAGAGGCAAACACCCTGCACGCCACATTCATCTTGGGAAACTTCAGTTCCAGCCAGCTACAACAAGCTAGGAGATTACCATGGCAAAGAAAATTATTTTCTTTAAGTGAAGGCTGGTTGACCACCACAGTGTGGTCAAAATAATTCATTTTTTTTCCCCTTAAACAGCACTAACTCAAACGTGACAAGGACTTGTGCTCACACTCAGCCGAGCCTGTCATTTTCCTGCTTCTCGCCTGGCCTTGTGGGGGGTGGGGCTCCCCAAGCTGCCTATCAAAAGAAAAGAGACTTGAAAATTCACACCCCTGTTCTCCTAAAATCCTGCACCAATGCTTGTAATAGAAATGAGTGTCCTATTAGAAAACCCACCAAAAGGGAGTTTGAGAAAAATGTTTCCTTTTAAAGTTTGAAACTAAAACTTATGAAAATAGTCTTTATTCCAGATTCAAGATATACAATACACTAACTCTCAGCCAACTGAATGTATTCGTTAGTGACCCAAGACAATAACTGAAGACCAGCTTAATCTTCATAGTTTGTTTGAAATAAAAACAGAATTCTTAGGAAGAGAAAAGGAAAATTTCACAATTACCTAATGTACAAATTCTGAAATATTGGAGAAATCCAGAAGTTAACAAATATTGAATTACATTTTACATTCATGCTTGATTTTTCTTTTAGGAACAGAATTCAAGGCTAATTTTATATTACTAGTGCAACATATTTAGTATTTTTCTGAAACATAATAATATCTAGTCAATTAAATAATATAAATTTTCAAACTGAAACTGTTTATTAGCCAGATAATTTTGAATTGGGTAAAGAAATGTTTGCTTATAACGATAGAGGACTGAAACCTGCTGGCATTTACAGACATATTTCAAATTCTTGTAGAAGATATTTCCAGTCCCAGTGTTATGAGCTTGTCTTGGGCATTTTACAGTCATCTTACGAAGAGCTGACTATAAATAGATGGCTTTTTGCAACTTTGATTCTTAGTGAATCTTGAAGAAAGAGCATAAAATAGAAGCATAGAATTTCAGAGCTGAATGGGACATTGGAGGTCCTTTTGTTAAAGACATTAATTTCATAGATGAGAAAAAAGGCCTACGGAAACTAAACGAAGTGACCAAGGTCATCCAGCTAATGAGTGGACGCCAGCCCACGTTTTCTGACTTTAGTTCCAACCAGGTTTAGAAATCACTGTATTGAAACAATGTATCATCTAGTTTAGAATTAACACTCAGTTATTGTTCTTAGCCTTATTCTGTCACTTTTTAAGAACTCTTCATTCTATTTTTTTAAATATTTATATTTAGAACATAAGGTAATACAATGAACATTTACATTTCATTTTACAGTTTACAAAGTTTATTCACTTAATAAATTTTCATTTAATGCTTGAAACAATACTGTAAAGTGGCAAATTCTATTATATATAGGAAAGTGAGACTCAGAGAAGTTTAGGAACTTGCCCAATGATGCACAGTTAGATAGTGCCTGGGAGTGGCTGACCCTTGGGCAGAGAGGTTTTAGTGAGTAAAATTTGATGCCTGGACATTCAGGGCAAAAGTGAACATTTAGCCAGAACTGAGGGTGTGAGAGGTGCTGAGAGTTGTAATTGAAAAATGGATACATTCTGTGGCAGGAATAATTGTAAAGATGTCCCCCAAATTTTCCTGGTTATTCAGCCATACACTACTCTAGGTACTGCTGCTGGGAAGGGACTTTGCAGATGGAGTTAAGGTTACTAATCAGCTGAACTTAAATAGCGCGATTAGCCAGGATCATCCAGATGGCCTCAGTTTAATTACCTGGGCCTTTAAAGAAGAAGAGGAAGTCAGAGAGATGCAGCAGAGGCAATGTGAGGCAGAGGGAGGTTCGAGAGACTTGAAGTATGAGGAGGATTCTACCTGCCATCGTTGTGTTGAAAATGGAAGAAGGGGCCATGAGACAAGGAACACGGGCAGCCTCTCGAAGCTGAGAACAACTGCTGGATGACAGGCAGCAAAGGAACAGAGACCTCCGTCCTCCAACTGCATGAGACCGAATTCTGCCAGCAAACTGAATGAGCTTGGAAGCAGATTCATCCCGAGAGCCTCCGTAAAGGAAAGCAACTCTGCTGACAGCTTAACATCAGCCTTGTGAAAGCCTGAGCAGAGAGTCAGCTGAACTACGCTGAGCTCAGCCTCTGACCTACGGAACTGTGCTACAGCAAATGGGTATGGTTTGAACGCACTCAATTTGTGGTAATTTGCTATGGACGTAATAGAAAACTGATACAACTGAAATGCTCCTTTTAATTTCTAGATTGCTTCAATTATTATATTAGGAGTTTGGGGCCCTTTACTTCTTTTCCTCCAAGGGGTTCTTACTGGTGGTGTAGATGCCCAAGGGTTAATAGCCACATGAAAAGGAAGTACTGCTTTATTAATTTGGGCAAGCATGGATAACCCCCTAAAAGCAGGGTTCCTGCTATCCAGGCTTGTATCCAAGAATATAGTAGGCCTGAGGCCACCTTGGAGCATCTCATGTCCTCCTCTGAATCAAACATGGCTGGGCCTGAAGCTCTTCAGAAACTGGGGACAAAAGGCTGAAAACACGGCCACAGCCCTACCTAAGTATGCTGCCAACAAGAAGGTCACAACCCCTAAGGGCAGGAGGGACTTGCGACCACTGAAAGCATAATGACACCACCCACTAGTAAAAGGTGGCCCAGTGAATGTTAGGCTTAGACCAATCAGATTAGGCCTTCCTGTTCCACTGAGGAAGAGTGAGTTACAGATGAGTGGGAGGAGGGATGGAAGTTTCTTCCATGAACGAGGCTGCAATATGAGGAGAGGTAGAAAGGACTCTCCCTGCCATTTGACAGACTGAGTGGGTGGTCATGGAATGGGGAAGAGAATGTGGAACACTGTGAATAAGTACCACGTGGAATACTATGTCTGAATCTGGCAGAGTGAGTTCCTTTAAAGCACTAGATCCCAGATGCATTTAAAATAATTGTGATGACAGAAACAATCACTGGATATAAGAAAAGGAATAAAGAATTAGATCTTTCTCTATACGTCTAACATTTGATTCTCACATGTGTTTAAAATTCCTGACTGATACACAAATAGATCATCTAAGAGGAGTCCTCTAGGATGATATCAATATTTACTATTTTTGTCTCATGAATAAAAGTGAAGAAATCATGTTGAGTGGTTTGAAGCTGGGATCATTGGAAGAGTGGGGTTAATGTTTCCGTTAGGCACGTAAAGAGAGTTTGAAGAGTTCAGCCATCAACTATTAGTCTGAGAAGCACATGAAGACTTACCAGCTAGGGTTGGAGGTGAGATGGAGGTGAGAGTGGAGAGGACCATGAGTTCCAGTAGTATGTTGTCAGATTTAGGACAAGACTTTCAGAGGTATCAGGAGCACAGAAGGTTATTGAGCAGCTAAGTGGGGTTTTAGTATAACTATATATTTACAACTATTTAAAGTGTTCTTGGCCTTAATATTTGTCCCAAATTTGAGAATATAGTACAACGACTGAATCTTAAGAATTCATTTGAGTTCACTTTCCTCTTGGTTTCAAGAAATAACTTGGTCCTTATGTCTCCTTCCTCTTTGTACCTCTTAGACATCCATGTGGAGTAGGTAGTTGGATAAATAGTCTAGAGCTGGACTGGAGTTACACATTTGACATATGTCAGTGTTTGGAGGTATTAATGCCACAGAACCAAGAGAGAGTGCAGCTAGAGGAGCTTGCTGTCACTGGCACCCTGGGCTCTCTCCTTTGTCTGATAGAAAAGGAACGGAGGAACGGAGATGAGACAGGGATTCCCCTGAGGTAGGGAAAACCAGGAGAATGATGTCACCGAAGCCAGGGAAGTGTTTCAAGGAGGGCGAATTTAAAAAGAAGAGTGTGTTCAGCAAGGTCAACTGCTACTGACAGATGGAGTAAGAGGAAAACGGGAAACTGGCCAATGGCTTTGGGCAGATACAGGTTATTGGTGACCTTGATAAGGGCCAAGTTAATGGAATAATGGGGACGAAAGCCAGGATGAAGCGAGTTGGGTAGGGAAAGAGTGATGAAGAAGCAGAGACACAAAATATAGACAACTCTTTCCATCCATTCTGTTGGGATGAGGAGAGGAGAAATGGAGAATCATCTGTAGGGCATTATGTTTTTCTTGTTTTGTTTGTTTTGTTTTGTTTTTTAGATAGGTGTGCCTATGGGAAATTGCATGTGTGTGTGTGAGAGGGAGAGAGAGGTTGATTATGCAAGAGAGATGTGCAAACATAAACCTACACAGTGTTTCAGAAAGAACATTCGTATATAATCACTAGGGTAGTATTTGCTTGGCATCATCTCAAATGGAATGAAAACACAAGGTCAATCAAAGAGGTCTTCCTAGTCTACAAATGTACTGTTTCACTGTCACTCTCACCCATGTCTGAAGTTCATAGCCCTTTTCAAAAAGATAGGGTGTGGGCAGCAGCAAATATGGTAACAATAATGGCAGCTGTTGGTGTCACCCCCTCTGCCATCCCTGAGGACAGGCTTCTTATTTGATGTTCCAGAGGTATAAAGGAAGGACATGGTGGAGTGGCTTCTCCAACATGCCTTTCGGAAGCTGTGAGCTAGAATTTCAAAGCCCAAACCCTCTCCTCTTAAACACACAAACTGCCAATCCCTTAAATAAGAGAGAGATGACAAACCCAAGACATTAGTGGCTTGCTAAAGTCTTAATCCTGTCAAAGACTCAAAGGCATGGGTAACATGGAGAAAAACTATTCTACAATGTACCACCCACATCTACCATAACATCTGAAATGTAAGAATTTTTTCTGAATAGTGTTTTTTCGGGGAGGTCCAAACTGAAGAGTGATGAGAAGATTGTAGGCAGACTGTTGTAGAACAAGAGCCTCCACTGATCCCCGCAGAAACACATAACAGGGACGGGGCAGAGGGTATGCATTTTCTTGCATTTGATAAAGACACAAACATCCAGCTTTTGCCGTCCTTGTGATGGAGAAGACCTCTGAGATAATTTAATGGAAATTATAATAAACTATTAATATAAGCAAGAAATTATAAAAAGCCATTGCCTTCATTCCTTTGAAATGAGTGACTGGTTAGCAAGATTATTCAATTTGAAATAATTAGGTTTCTGGTTCCTGTAATTTAGGTATTACCTGTCACTACAAATTATCTAAATTGTTATATATATACACATATGTTATATATATATATAAATACAAAATTGTGTTCTGTCAACAAGACTAAACATTTTTAAACATTTATATTCAAAGATTACATTTATTTTCTAATAAGGAAAAACCCATATTTTGGTAATATACTTTGACAAAAAGTTTTTAAAAAGGATATTTACACAATTATTTTTACCACGAGACATTGCTTATATCACACTTTGGTGAGGTTATGGATATAGATTTCTTTTAAACTCATCTCATGTGGTTGAATTTTCTTCTTGTCAAAGAAATTTTAAAAGACCATCCCACATACTATTAAACAACTGTAATATTTGAGTGCAGAGATGTTTTAATCTGCAGGGACTTGTGCCTTGAGCCGTAACCTTCCAGATCTTACTAAATCCAGCTTTGACTGTAGGGAATTCATCTGATTCCATTATTTAGCTAAGTAGAATTATATAGCCATTAAAAGCGAAGCAATAATTCCTTTCACTGAAGTTGAGCATAAGACATTAATACATTTAATTACAACCTAATTGAGTCCTGGGACACTGCTAGCCCATCGATGGACTTCAAATGTTATTATTAATTTAATAATAACTTTTATTGAGTACTTATTCCTTATTCTGTGCCAGGCACTAAACTACATACTTTACATACATTATCTTGTTTAATCTTCTAAATTACCACAGGAAGTCAGTACTATTTGTGTCCCAAATTTACATATTAGGAAAAGAGGTTCAGAAAGGTTGTTTAATTTGCCCAAGATCACACAGTTTGTTATTAGAACCAGAATTGTATCCAGGGCCTCTCTAAGGCCATATTATGATATATTGAAATAGAGAAGTTCTCTATCCCAACCCCGATAGCCCTGGGGCTGACCTGACTCTATGATAAAACCTACCCTTTTTAGCCACTCAGTCTCTTAACAATTTTCTGAGACAAAAGGTGTTTATGGCCATTCCTGTGGTATTCTTAATTGTTCTTTATTGCTCCAGGGTAAAGAGGGCTAGCATACAACTGTCACTACAGATGTGTATGTGGGTATGTAACAGTCCCTCGTCCATCTGGCCATCTACCATCTATTGAGCACGACCCTGTGCCAGGCACTGTGCTGGAGTACAGAACAAGCAGCCTGGGCCTCACCCTCATCGAGCTTTCTGTCAAATGCAGGAGACACACATTAAATAAATAAACTACAAATAAATCAATACAAGATGTAATTTACAGGGGAAAATCCAGTTTCTATAAAAGAGAACAACCAGTACTTGGCTATTCTATATTAGGGGGTCAGGGGAAGCCTCTACAAAGAAAAGGCATTTGAACTGAAATCATTATAGGCAAACCCTAAAAGAGGGGCGGAGGAAGAGACCATGCACTCTCATCATCCAACACGTATCTGCTGAAGACTTACCATGTGCAAAGCCCTGGGCGAGGTGCAAGGACCACATCAGTGAACAAGGCGGAAATGGGCCTGTCACCTTAGAGTTTCTAGTCTCGTGAAAACGTCAAATATAATGTCACACTGAAGCTGTAGGTAATGACTATAGAAAAAAATTTAACTTAAAAGGAGAAGCCAGTGAATGTAAATACCTCGATTAGTAATATGGGTTCTTTTTTTCCCTGGCCAATTAAGAAGAGTACTTGAGACATATTCAGCCCCAAAACTATGAGTCACAAAGCTATGCCTAGAAAGCATTATTATCATTAAGTTTTCAAAAAAAAAACAGCTTGAACATGCTATACTTATTTAATTCAGAAGTTAAGGAAAATAGATGCTCAGGTTTCTAAGAACGAAACCTACCCTGTGTCGTGATGTTGGGCAACACCCACACATAGATTTTCTACAGGTGGTGCTGTGCAGCAGGAGTATTTTAGGTTGACTTAAAGGGTGGATTCAACCACCCTTTCAAACCACAGACATAGAAGCACATTAGTGAATCATTTCAATTGGCCTAAACATTAGCCATAGCTGCTAACTTTTCACATGCTGCTGGGTTGGGAGAGGTGGTCTTGTAATTGACGTCATATTATAGATGCTGAGAAAAAGCTCAGTTATCTATTCATTTGACCTGCAACCTCATCATTTCAGATGACATTTGATAGATACCTATGAACTGCTTAGTCTCCAAACAATATAACACCTGTTTCCTTAATTTTGTCTTTAGGAAAGAAAAATCCCTGCTTATCATGATCATGCAGAACCAAGGGTTCACTTTCTCTCTAAAGATTAAATACAGACCATTTGCTTCAAACAGATGCCTCTGGCCTTTCTATTAGTTGAGACAACAATTGCTCAACCATCCATAGGTATTTTTGAAACAAATAAATAAACTAGCCAGATAATGACAACAACAGAAAACACTCTAGAAACAAAACACCAAAGAGCTATTAGGAAGTTACCTCCTTCCTTAAGAAAACACTGCCCAGATCCTTTAAAGTGGGCCCTGAGCAGAGAATTCTCTCCAGTGGTGGGGCAGTGTCAAGGCTGAGCACTGGGCTAGGTACAAGGATTCCACTGATGCTGATTCTTACATTCACCCCTTCCTTGCCTTCCATCTTGGGTATTTCTCCCTAATTCCTGCTGCCACCATGACCCCAATCTAAGAGACACTGCCCCTCTTAACACTCCAGACCACATATAGCCCAAATCTTCCCCTTGATGTCCAGCTGAGAACAGGCCAACACATTTAAGAAAATACTAAGGGTTTTAAACAATTAAAGGGAAGAAGTTGAGACAGAAACATGTGACCAGATCATCTATCCAACTTGTAAAATATGGCTTGTTCTCCTGGGTTTGGGACCCATCCCACCCCAGCCCTGGGTCTGGTTCTGTGGTGGATGCCATCTTGGTACCTACCATCCCAGAGCATGTTCCAAAACATTTCCAGCTCCTAAGAGAGGAAACCCAAGAGAGCAAACTGCAGAGGAAGTCCAGTGCTCTGGTGTCCAGTCTCAGGTTAGTCCTCTTCCTGGGACTGAAACCTGGGCTGACCACTTCCTTCAGAGATCACGTTGCTATCTACTCACAGGGTAAGGCCTGATCCTCAGGCCTACAGGACAACCACATATGAATATCCTTCAATAATGTTCATATAAGCGGTATTGGTAAAGAACAGCAGGAAGATCATTTCACCAAAAAAGGTCCATGAGATGAGGGAAGAGGCAGACTGTTAGGCACTGCCCATTTTCTGAGTGTGCACAAAGAAGTGAGGTAGCTTTGAGGGAAGGTCTGGGCCAGTATGCCCAATTCTTTGGTGCTTGTCTCTTTAGGTGGAGTGAAAGGGACAGAGAGGAGCCGGCTGAGGGCCCCACCACTGCACAGCCTGGGCAAGTAAACTGAATTTCAAGTAAAAGTAGAAAATCTGGAAACAAGCTCTCTGTGGCTCTCAAAATCAGTGATATTGGCTGATACAAGCACATTCTACCCTACTCACCAGCTCCCCAGCCATCATCACCCAATCTGAAAAATTTGACTAACACTGGCTTTCATATGTATCTCTGGACGCAGCTAAAATTAATCCCAGAAAACAAACTCTCTGGAAAAATTAGAGGTAAGTGACCCCTGGATGCATCTGGGTATATGATGTTGGCTTCTTCAGGGATGGGATTTCTGTATAGTCAAGAAGAGATGAGGGAAATCAGTGAGGAGCAAAAGTCATCCTCTATCCCACCCTATATCCTTCTTCCAACAATCCAAAAGGTGTTCTTTCCACAGTACCTCAGAGGAAAGAACTGACAACAGCTCAACTTCCCAGGTTTTCAGAGGCTATAGAATTGCTCATCAAAAGGATGTGTAGGTGTCATGGCGATCCCATAGAGCAAGTGTCCTAAGACAATTCTGATGCTCTCCACAGACAGTGAGGATGAGCTTGCAAGAAACCAACTCAAAACTTTTTGCCTGTGGTTATGTACAGGTATTTCTATGTAGAATGTTTACATGAAACAATTCTCATTTTAAAAAAAATATCATTCCCACCAACTCTTTCTTTCTACTTTAGATAGAAGATACTGATAGGACACATTGCTGGGTCTCCTGAAATATAAAACAAGTCAACTAAACATTAACAGATCTTAAAAAGAATAATAAAGCCAGACTATACTGGATAAGGACCACAGCATGATATTCCAATAGATAACTAATAATAACAGAGCCCAGGAGATTCTGGAAGGCAGCAAAGGAGATCATGACTTGTACTGTTTCCATTCTGTTCTGCAGCTATCCACTCAAAACATCTGAAGTCATTCTGCAAATCTAACATAGAAAGGGCCTCTTTTTTCCTTGATGGGAGTCTGTGCAAAATTCATGATCTAAATGCCAGAGAGAATAACTATATTAGCTACTTAGTTTCTAAGCCACAGGAAGGGAAGTTCTCAGATGCTAACCAATTCCTCAAGTGAAATATGTATCATCCAGCTGAGCTCTAACACCTGCATGGCTTTGCCCACTCTCTTTTGAACACAAAGTAGAAAATGTCAGACAGATAAACTTCACCAAAAATAGAAGCTTCTTTTGTGGTTCTTCACTTAAGTCAAATGAGCTTAGTATTGTTGGCATTATCAGTAATTAGTACTTAATAAGTACTTTTGAATATGAATGTTTTCATCATCATCAGATTATTCAGAAAATGGTGAATATCCATGTTGTCATCAAATATTTGACTGATGAAGTATTCTGGAAGGTACATATGCAGCAATATATATGCCAAAAGATATAAGCACTTTTTGACAGTCAACATCATACATATTAAAGTATTGTTTTATTATCATCATTATGTATTGGTGTGATTTAAGAGCAAGACTGATTTCCCTGAGTATTGACTCAAATTTAAGTGGACACTAATTAGTAAAATACAATTTAACTGTGTCTCCAAGGAAAATTCAAATAAATTTTTTTCCCAGGCGTTGGTCCAAAGGTAGCTGGAAACAGCCTGGAAGGGGATAAGGCCTACTGATTACTAATGCTTCTTACTTTCTGCAGATATGTCTTCCAGCTACCAACTAGCTAAATTTCTTCTTGGCTTCTAAAAACTAAGTTCACAGCCTCAGGACATATGATTGTAAGCTGTGTGTGTACTGGGGGTGAGTGAAGCAAAGATAACCATTTACCTCAACAGTTACAACAGCTTAAAAAAAAACAAAAACAAAACAAAACTTTGGTTTCAACTAGGTAAGTCCTAAGTATTTTCAGAGGGCCAGGTCAGACCACCACTCAGACAACACTTCCCGATTCTTCCCTGCAGAAATTCCTCCTCACTTGGTACCCTTTAAATTCTCATTTATATCCATACCCCTCCCACAGTTGCCATGTAAGGGTGAGGGGAGGATCATAGGTCGCAAGAACCTGTAGCTGCACCTTCCTATATTTAAAAAAGACCAAAAAGAAAGAAGTGCCACTGTGTATTAAAGGCATGCAGGATCCTTGTTTCTATCTGTGTGGCATGACCTTGGCCTTCACAGAAAGGCCATGGGGATGACTAACACCCCACCCCATCACAGAGGCATGGGGCAGCCCCGCTGAGACCGATACTTCTCTCTCTCTGCTTCCCATTCTTCTGGTTTAGTGTAACGTAGCTCCTGGCTGTCAGGAGCACGCAATGAAATCAGAAACCAAGAGAAAGAGCACACCCTTCTCACAAAAGGAAACGTTCACCAAGATGTTTCACTCACTTGGCCACCTCTGCCTTTAGGCTGCGGACCGCCTCCCGAGGGGCGATAGGGGAAGAGTGGGCTTCAAAACTCAGCACTGAACAGAGCTGGCATCAGCAGTGTGAAGGGACATCAGAGGGGAGGAATGGGTTCCCAACCACCATGCGTTCATACCACACCCTGATTCTGTCCCATTCCAGCTCCCTAAATCTTCTTTAGGCTCCATCTTTAACAAGCCTCCTCATTGCTCGTTACCTCTGAACAGCTACATCTCAGAAGAAAAAGCAAGCTTGTGATTGTGACGGTGAACTCAACTGACCATCTCACCATCAACATCCCGTATTTTTAGCACAGCAAAATTCCAGGGACTCCACAGAGCTTCATAAATAGGAAAGTGAGGCTGGACCTGTCCAATATGGGCATTTCCACAAGATGAAAAGAACGCAGGTCCCAGCTCTGCCACAGGCTCCTGCATAACCTTGAGCCAGTCCATTTGCCTCCCTGAGTCTCAGTTTTCACCTCTGTAAAAGTGCATGGACTAGACTAAATTGTCTCCAGGGTTCCTTCCAGCTCTGAAATTCTATGACCTCTAATTATTATATGGGTGGTATATTTCAATACTTAGCAGAAATTAGAAATGTCAACGAAAAAAGCCTCTTCTTTAAACATTTCTAAAACTTGGAGCTCTGATTTCATAATAATCTTAAAGGCTTAAAAACCTGCCAGCACTCACAAGTTTATGTCTTTGTCAGCCAAGGATGGAAGCACTAGAAGGAGTTTGGTTTGAGCAAACCCTAGTTTACAATTTTTTTGCCCCAGAGGGTTTTATTTTGCTTAATCTTTTTTACTGATGATAATTTTGAAGAAAATATGTTCCAATTGTTTCTGAGCCATTTTGAAATTCAACAAAATACAATTTAGTTCCAGTTATTTGCCGTCTAATCCCAAACTCTATAAACTCATTTATCTTTCAACTAAGCATTCCTTTAGCAGTGACTATACACCACCACGGAAAAGGCCCAAATGTGGTTTTAGACATGGAGCCCAGTGAGTTTGAAAAGACACTGAATTTGCCCAAACTTTCTCTCTCTCAACTCAGACTACTTGGCAGGCTTCTATTGGGAGCATGATTGTTGTCACAGCCTAACTTTGAAGTTCATTTTAAGAACACTTGACCTGGTCTGTCTGTCTTTCTCACAGACACTCTCGTACTGGGTCTTCTTCAGGACATGGGGCTTTTCTTGGCCTCCAGGCCAACATACCATCACTTTCTGGCTTCCTTGCAACTCCATGGAGGTAGCAGCATTGGCAGCACGTGGCAGATATGCTCATCCTACAATCCTACAGAGGGGAAATTGTTAGCCAACCTTCCCCAGAGCAGGGCTATCATCTGTCTGGTTCCCACAGTTCTCCAGGGTCAAGGCGAGGGCCTGGCACACAGGAGGTACACAAAAAGTATTCGTAGAATGAACATACTCTACCATGAGGTGAGACACACTAGAATGAATGGATGACAGGTGAAAAGAATAAAATCATAATCTCAAACCTTTCAGATTGGGCATTAGGAATTTTCCCAGAAATAATTATTTTCTAGAAAAGTAGGTGATCTGTATTCTGTAGTTTTTCCATTTGTGAAATTTGAATGAAAATAGAGGACTTCAAGCATCATGAGCAGTTTGGGCTAATTTAACTAAAAGCTGTGGATGTGGATATGGAGCTACAGAACCACATAGCACCTGCTGTTATTTTATCAACAATGAGTTACTTCTGTAACTGAAGTAAGCAGGAATCAGTGAAAAATAGTCATTTTGACTATTTTTCTCCATTGAATTTAATTTTGCTAGTTGTTTTAGCATACTGTGAACATAAACCAAATCACCTTTTTGGAACATTACTTCTTCTTTTTCTTTTCTCTTCAGTCAATAGTTTCTGCCTTTAGTTAGCACTCATTTATTCAGCAAATGAGAATGCCTTCTGTGCCAGGCTCCATCATTCTAGGTTCTGGAGAATTCCTTGCCCTTGTGAAACATATATTTGAGCAGGAAGAGATGCACGATAATTAAGTAATTACATAAATAAGATAATGTCAGAAATTAGAGTTGAAAGAGAATAAGATAAGGGAGGCTCAGGCTGGTAGGCAGGCCCTGTAGGTTAGATGGTCAGGGAGGCCTCCTTGAGGAAGAAACACTTCCTGAGACCTGATAGATGAGCAGCCAGCCCACACAAAGATCTGGGAGAATGGTATTCCAGGCAGAAGGAAGAGTGAAGGCCAAGCCTGAGGCAGAAAGAAGCTTTGAGCGTTTGAGGGATTGAAAAACAAGGCCAGGGTGGGAGACGGAGGTGGTATAAGAAGAATTTGAGAGCAAGCAGGGCTAGACCCTGTAGCTTCTTGCAGGTGTTGATGAGGAATCCACTGCAGGGTTTGAAGCTGGAAGGCGTCCCAACATGATTTGTTTCTAAAAGATCCCTCTAGCTCCATGGAGGGTGGACGGTAGGAAGGCGTGAGTTGATGCTGCCCAGGTGTGGCATGAGAGGTTGGCGGTGGCAGTGGACACAAAGCAAATAGGTAAGAGAGAGAGAGCTCACTGGCAGAGGCAATAGGACTCGCTGGCGATTGACTCTAGGGGTGAGAGAAAGAGGCTGAGTGATGCCTTCTGGAAATTAATGAGATCTACTAATTAGTATAACATTTTACAATAAACAAATTAGTAAGCACTTTTCCTGCTAGTATCACTGTCCTGCCTTTAGGAATAAGGCTTAAAGATCATTAAAAAGGCATCTGACAGGAGTCAGGAGACCTCCAAGACTTTCTAATCATGGGGAAGGGAACTGCTGAAGTCAAGCAGTTAACGTATCTTAATACGTTAACATTTACAAAGCACGGCGCTGTTTACAAAGTGCTTTCGTATCTGTGGCCTCCCTCACACTCTTTACTTTTCTTCGATTTATATGACATTTTCATAGAGTGGGATGCGTTAGTAAGCTGGTGCATTACAGTAACAAAAACTAGATTCTGATGAAGCGTTTGTTGACACTCCACTGCTTCTAAGTTTTTTTTTTTTCCCTAAAATCTTGCCTGATGACAAGAACTCCTAACAGAAATAGTTTTCAGTAATTTAAAAGAAACGTTTTTTCATTATCTTTTTGTTTCAGTGCTATCCATAGATCACCCTGACCAGATTTACAAAAATAAGATTTAATTGCATTTTTAAGAATTTCAGCGTTATGAAAGTTTTGAAATGATTACACTTTTCTCCAAATGAAAAGGAAATTCAGATCGTTATGCATGAATTAATTAGGGCCGTAACCTCCCAGGCCTGCACACAGATCAAAGCTGGCTCTGCCCAGAAGCAGGCTGAGAGCTAGAGCCCTATGCAAACGAGGCTGTGATCACTCTTAGGAAACAGTCAGGAACTGCTCAGCCAGAGACAGCACTGGACACCAGCCCCGAAGCCTTGGACAGAGAGACTGCTGGGCTCTGCTCCCCCAGAAAAGGAGCGAAGTAAGGCGCCCAACCCACCTGTGGTGTCCTCCTGGGGGAAGGCATCACGGCTGAGAGCCACGAGGAGCCCGAACGCTGCAGGAAAGTGGAGACCATCAGAAAGTGCCTCCTGGACTTTCCTTCCCACGAGGAATGTCAGAATAAAGTGGAAAGGCAAGGACTCTGGGAACCAGTGACCAGGATTAGAGTGCTGGCTCCATGATGAGCATTCAGCCTTCTCTCTGAGATGAAGATGATCCAGCCCCTTACAGGGCTAAAGGGAGGATTAACCATAATGTAAAACAGATGTACTGATGGTTGTTGTGAATATGATTAAACTTATCAAAGGGGATCTTTATTAGACATGAAAAATAAGCAGAACATTATCGATAAATGTCTTCATTGACCACTCTGCAAGTCAATTCAGTGATCATTTACTAAGGTATGGTCCTGGGCACAGTGGAGATAAAAAGACATCACCCCTGCCCTCATGTTTCTCTCTATCTCCTGAGGTACGTACTTGCTATAATTCAAGGTAGATCAGGATAAATACATATCAGAAACACGGGTGAGGGGCCAGCCCTGTGGCTTGGTGGTTGAGTGCGAACGATCCGCTGCTGGCGGCCCAGGTTCAGATCCCAGGTGCGCACCGACGCACCGCTTCTCCGGCCATGCTGAGGCCGCGTCCCACATACAGCAACTAGAAGGATGTGCAACTATGACATACAACTATCTACTGGGCCTTTGGGGAGAAAAAAGGAGGAGGATTGGCAATAGATGTTAGCTCAGAGCCGGTCTTCCTCAGCAAAAAGAGGAGGATTAGCACGGATGTTAGCTCAGGGCTGATCTTCCTCACAAAAAAAAAAAAAAAGAAAGAAACACAGGTGAGGGTCTGTGGAAGCACAGAGCCTGAGAGAGACGTTCATCCTGGCTGAGAATTTAAGAAGCCCTCATGGAGGAGGTAGCATCAAAGAGTGAAAAGGGTTTCAGTCCAGTGGGATGGAAGAGAAGACCAGCAGCAAAGGCACAAAAGAAATGGTGAGACCCCCTGAGGAACAAAGGCTAACACAGAAGGAGTGAGGTGGGGTGATGGGCCTGCTTTCAGCTAGAAATCTAGTTATGAGCTAGATTGAGCTAGAGAGCTACAGCTCCCCACAAAACACTCCAAGATACAGCATGCGTTCCAGCAGAAACGCAGCTGGAAGAGTTCAGGCTCAAAAAGAACGTCACTGTTTGACCTGTATAAAGGCAGCGAAACAATAATGTCCACCACTGGGTGCCCAGTGCCCGTTCCAGGGAATCCCCGTGCCACCCAGCACACCTTGAGCCAGAGTGCTGGCTGGAGCTGAGTCGGGGCAGAGGGTCGCCGGACCCTCTGTTTCACAAGGGGGACGTGTCTGCTCTATCCCAAGCAGGACGTAAAAACCATTCCCTTCTCCTCAATCCTGGGATACTTTAGACATAATGCTAAATTAAATAAGGATGCTTTGCGCTCAGAATTCTCAGACCATTTTAAAAGAGCAAAGATGCAAAGACCGTACCCCCGCCCCCCCCATGAATGAAGAGCACAAAAAGAGAGAAGGAGGGAGACGGGGGAGGAAGAGAGAGAGAGAGAATGCACCAGAAAAAAGAACTGCATTTGTGACAAAAAGATAAAGAGAACCAAGTGATAAGGAGAGGCCAAGCTCCAGCTATTGATACACGAGAACAAAAACAGGATGTAGAGGGAAAGGAGAGAAACATAGAGGGAATAGGTACAGAAAGAAACAGGAAAAGGGGGCAGAGAAGGGAGATTAGGGGCGTAACAGGTATTGAGCACTTGCATTTAGCTCTGGGGTCTCCACAGGAAACAGCAAAGGGAAAGGAGAAAACAGAAAAGGAAGGAATGTAGATTCTAGGACCCACAAGAGATTCAGAGGAGCCTCCACTCAGTCCTCTGCAGGTTGCCTGGCCTTCATCACCATCCTTGGTCAGCCAGGCAGCAGCCTATCTCAAAGCCTCCAGCCTGATTCCTGGACCAATATCTTTTCCCTCAGTCCCAAGCCCCAACATTTGGACTCCATCTCCATCTGCCTGAGCCCCAGAAGTGGCCCTCCACTGGATTGGAAAGAGATTTTTCACAGAGCCAGGAAAGCTGTGGTCTCCCAGCTGGATGCTGGACTGAAAGAGGGTAGCAGGCTACTGCTGTCGGGGCTGCTGCAGCCACTGTCCCGGCTGCCCCATCCTCTCCACCTCCTCTCTCACACACCTGCTGCATCTAAGCTCTGTGCTTGAGAAGAGGGAAGTGGACTCCATTCCAATGCTCTCAGAAGGACCCAGAAGTCAGGTTTTTCTGGTGCTTTTTAAAAATTAGAAGCCTCAGTGAGTCCTGCCCGACTCTCCCAAGCCCCTTGGTTTTGGCATCCTCAAGACCGCAGACACCAGGTGGTCTCTTAAGAACCACTTCTTCATTTCTTCCTGTGGTCTAAGCAAGCTGTAAACTTGTGATACTTAACATTCCTTCTCAGGATCTCAAGAAAAGCTCTGGACCCTTTCCCCAGAGAAAAACACACACCTGTAAAATTTTGCATGCATTTTTTGGGGGTTTGTGCTTTCCTCTTGTCCCCCAACCCCATCCATGGACCCTAGGGAGTCTATCAACTCCAGATTAAGACTCTCTGGTCTATTACCACTTTCCAGAAATCTCTGGTTTCTTATTTCAGACATGGAGGAGAGCTTTGGAGAACACTCAAGATTGCAGCACAAATACGAGGCATTGCTGAGCTAGGAGGGACTAAAGATTATCAGCCTCCTTTATGTTTTAAGCCACTTGTAACTCTTAACCAAAAATCACAAACAAAAAATAACACATCACTGAGACCCAAAAAGATAGCAACTTTCCTTTCCTTGACCCTGAGGAGAAGTCCAAAAAATATTCTTTCAAAAATGATACAATTTGGGATGTTTACTGGACTGGATATAGCTTTAAGGAAAAAAATGTGTGTGGATATAAACACGGAACATAAGCCAGACACAGGCTATTTCATAATTATATCTGCTTCTGACTAATAGTATTCACTTTCTATTGAACAACACTTAATACTTCATAATGCTTCAGAACAAGAATTTGCTTTCAACATGAACGTGTTGTCACTGCCTATTTTTTCCTTGCTTTGTGATTACAAGTGCTGATCACAGCTCAGATAGTTGTAAAAAATAAACCTGCTATCATAGCCTGCATGTAATTAGTTCTAAATGTGTGGCCTATTTACAATAGTAAGCTGTACATTAGGCACCACAAACACTTAAAATGCCAGATACTGACACACTTTTATGACAGTCATTAGCTGAGTCACGGCAGCAAATATTTAATGTGACAGTTACATTAACACACAGCTCTGCTGATAAAGAAGCATGTCTAGTTGCAATTTGCATTGTGTGATGCAATGCTGAGCTGTGCGCTCTGACGGTGATGGTCTCCGCTCCGTCCAGAAAGCCTCGAGGAAACATGGAGTCCTGAACCCGCTCCCATGTTGGGAAGCAAAAGGGAAACACTTTCACTCTTACACTGATCAAACATCACTTACTTATGAAAAATACATCTCCCAGCGAGGTACACCTGACGCATACCTCTGGGCCTCTGATTAATCTAAATTATAGGACTTTTCCTTCAGAACAGCTATAGTTTGAACAATAGAAATAACCTTTTATTCTATGACTTGCTTCCAAAGAAGGTGCCAGGACCAGAGTGATGGTTTGGTGGGAGTAAACATAACTACATATAGGATTTAAAATATATTTCCCGTCCTCCTGGATATACCAAAGATCAGCCACATGACTTCTTTAGCCTTCTTGCTTCTAATTCCAAAAGTGGGAACATGGTACCCAAGTTCTCAAACGTCCAACTTCTGAAGATGTCCTAAAAGTTGGATTCCAAATGTCATTTTTTTAATTCTCTGATATTCAAAAGAACTATTATTTCCAGAAGAATTATATTACAAAGCCATAATTACCAAGAATATTTGTGTTCAAACATATTTTGTATGACTCTTGTTGCAAATTGCAACAAGACGTTCTTCTTTATCAGCAGAGCTGTAAGTAGATATTGCCATTTAGCATGGAAATACCATGCTAATCTAGGCTACTCTCTTAGTACTACTTCTTGATGGTTTCCATCTTTGGTGAACATTTTCTGGTAGTAATTGCCAGTGACAGACATCAGTGTAGCACCCCGGAGGTGCAGGGATTGACTCGACTTAGAGACACTGATGATAGTTTATGTAAAGTGACCCATTTGTAGGCTGAGGGAACATGTCGTAAATCAAGACTGGATGAACAGTATTTCTTCCCGCATTATGGTGGAAATACATATCTCTTCCCAATATGATGGAAATGTAACACCTGGCCTACACTTCAGCGACACTTCTCCTATATCAGGTTACAGTAGCAGTTGCCTACCAAGGCCTACCGAGATCAGACAATAAGATTGGTGAGTGAAGTGGGCCAGATGTAGTACATTATGGAGTGATGGGGACTATGGAAAAATGAAAAGTGAATGAACAATCTAAAACGGGCAGTTCCACACAGCTGAAGTAGATATTGCCATTTAGCAGAGCAAGCCAGAGCTAGAGATTCTCCAATTGTTTGAGAGGCAGGAAGTCCAGAGTTTTATGTGAAATAGCCCAAATTTTAAATATTGGCAACCAATTTATTTTTTTTGTATTTGTGGGCATAGTTGGGTCCACTGATCATCATTTTCAAGTGTAGTCTACGGTATTTAAGAAACGGATAATCCTCTGCTGTTCACAGAAGCCTTGGATAAGGCCTTCAAGTCCCAGCCAGCTGAGCCCTCATTTTCTAAAGACTGATTTTTGTTGCCACCTTAACCACTACTAATAATTCCCAGTTCTGGTCCTAGAAACCATTCTGAGTCTAAATTATTTTCAAGAAGCTGGAATTTAGGTTCATGGATCAGAGATTTTTGACCATGTTTTATAGATCATATAATAAAAAATAAAACAGCTAAAATTTATTGAACACTATTATAAATGCCTTATATATATTGACTGAAAACCAGTAACAACAATCACTTTTACAGGCCTTAGTTGATGCCAAGCCCTGATCTTCATGCTTTATATGTATTAACTCATTTAATCCTTAGAACAACCTTATGAGGCAGATACTATTAATATCACCCCACCACACTTGTCAATAAGGAAACTGAGGCACGAAGAAGTTAAGAGACTTGCCCAGGATAATGCAGTTAAACAGGGTGAAGTCTGGATTCAAATCCAGTCAATCTGATTCCAGAGGCCATGTTCTCACCACTGTACCATCCTACCACTTACCAAGGGGGACTTGACGACCAAAAGCAAGCCAACAAAACACCCATAACTGAGACCCATGGGCCTCCATTCCAGTTCTAAATTCTCTAAGAGGAACATAAATGCATGAAAACATAAAGAAGCATTAGGAAAAGTAGGAAATAATTCATCGTCAACCGATGATGTGATGAGGAAAGGAATTGACATTTATTGAGGGCTCTCCACGTACAAGTGATTCACTTACATTAATATCTCATTTAATCGTCACCAAAACCTCACACACTATACCCTCATTCCATTCTGCACCTGGGGAAGTGGAAGATCTCTAGCGGAGGCATGTCTGGTCAAGGGAGTCCATAAAGGAAAACCTCAGAGAAGACTCCAGAGATTATTTTGACTGGAAACACATCACTCTATTTAGAATGAGCAGTCTTTTCTGATCATGTCAGTATTTGGCTTTGAACCTGTTCATTCCCATCAGGGAAGGATGGGGATGGAAGCAGAGAAGAGTGTATCAGGATCATCGGGGGAGTGTTTCCAAGACACACTTGACCCCACTTCTCGCAGAAGGTAGGTCAGTGCTGAAGGAAGGACAACACAATCCCCTCTGTCCCCAGACAAAGGACCAAGTCCACAGAGAGTGCACCTCCACTAAAGAAAGATGCTGCCTGCCTTGTCCAGGTGACGCTTTCGCAAGTTCAAATGCAGGAGTATTTCCACTTTGCCTGCTCTAAGAGTGCGCTCCAGGCCAGCAATGTGGACCACTGGGACACCTCATCTCATGCTTCCCCTTCCAGAATGACATCCTAGTTCTCCTAAGCCAGCCCCATCCCTACACATTTAAAATACTCATCCTCCCATGATGTTTACACATTTCAAATATTTGTAGTCCATTAAAAAGATATCGAGTACATGGAGAAATAGAGGTCCACATTTGGAACACATAAATCTGAGGCACTTGGGATTACAGACTCTCTTTGTAAAATTTTTTTAAAGATGAGAAAGGTTTCCTTTGATATTAAACAGAACTCTCAACCTAGCAAGCTGTGCATTCTTTTTAGGATATCCCTCCCAAAGAGGTTTACTAGCCCTCATGGAATTTTTTGGATTGAATGTTATGTCTTCTCATCTCCCCCACTTTGCCTTACATAAGATGGCACTAGTTCTGCCCATCCCTTCTGTCTATTGCCAGAGGCGCCGAGGATGCCTTCTTCCAGGCCCGGAGGGAGCATGTGCCTTCCCTGTGTACTTCTGCGGCTTCTCACGTTTGCCTCCCAGAGGACCGCATGCAGACACGCTTCCCAGTGTAGGCAAACCTTGACAGAGCACAGAATCTCCAGGTAGCCTATGGGAAAAAAGGCTTACCATAGGCCCAGGCACACTCTTTGGGAAGCCGGAAGGTGGCAGAGGTGGCTGAGAAACCATTTACCTTCAGATTCCAGCAATTCACTCTTCTGTCCCCGATGGAGCCCCTCCTCCCACCTGACTCACTGCGGTCCTCCCCTCACCCCTGACCCAGTTACGTCTTTCCCAGGAAAGGAGCTGACTTACTCATATGAGCCTGGCTTGCTGTGCCGCTCTTCTTGAGCTATTTGTTTCAACAGAAGACAATGACCCTGATTTGAAGGAAAGATCTAGTTGCGATTTTGGGGAGAGATATTATTGAACTGAATGAGGGAGGTTTTGTAGAGGATTGTAGGATGGATGTGCTTGTTGGGAATTTATGAAATTAGCCTCAGACAAAATGAGATGGTCTTTCCTTCTGTCCTACAGAAAAATCACTGCCACACTAAAAAGGAGAGTAAAATGTCTCACTCCCTTCTCTCTTCCAAACGCCCACTCCTTAATATGCCCATCTCTGCTCCTACTCCTGGGCTGCTGAGCATTTGGTGGGGGAAAGACATCCGAAACACAGCCTTAAAAAGTGGTGCTGTAGCATGGTTAAGGTTTTAACCTCACCTGGACTGCCCCCCCTCCAGTCTGCACAGGGGCTATTTTGAGCCCTACCTCACTTGCTTTCAGTTGATGAACTCCTGTTCTTCTCCATAGAGACACAGAGAAGCCATCAAGCCAGGATGCCTGCATTTCCTTCTACCTGTGCCCAAATACCACCATCCCCACCATTTTCATCATCTCCACCATCACTGCCACAACCACCATTTTGCCCTCAAATAGCACTAGAAACAGTGTGATGCTCTCCCTAAACACATCCCTCCCATCCCACAGGCCAACAGCCATCCTTTCTCCTCCTTGCTCGGACACCTAGTTCCAACAAGTATCTACTCTTTATCCTAAATTTTTAAAATGTGCTCCTCTCTGGCTCCTTCTCTTCAATTTTACAACGTGTGTTCCACAAACGCTTTGAAAAACAAGCAAGCAAAACCACACCCACTGCCTCATGGTGGACCCTGACCCTCTGTTGCTTTTGCTTTTGCAAGGCCTCCCAGTTCATCATTCTACCTTCAGCCTTACCCCTCAACAATCCAGACTCTACGTGGTGAACATGGGGCTCTCAAGAAGACAGAAAATCTGACAGTGCCCAGACTTTGAGGAAAATCCTTTAATACCACCTGTATGAGTTTACTATTGCTGCTTTAACAAATTACACAAATTTAGTGACATAAAACAATACAAATTTATTATCTTACAGTTCTGTAGGTTAGAAGTCTGATGCGGGTCTCACTAGGCTAAAATCAAGATGTCAGCAAGATTGTATTCCTTTACGGAGGCTCTAGGGAAGAATCCATTTCCTTGCCTTTTCCACCTTCTGGAAGCCATCTGTGTTCCTTTTCTTGTAGCCGCTTCCTTCATCTTCAGCAACAGCAGGTTGAGTCCTTCCCTGCCTCACCCTGACTTCCTCTGCTGCTTCTCTCTTCCACTTTTAAGGACATTTATGATTACATTAGCCCCACTTGGATGATCCAGGGTAATCTCTCCGTTTCAAGGTCAGCTGATTAGTAACCTTAATTCCACCTGAAGCATTAATTCTCCTGTGCCATACATGGAACAGCTTCTGGGAATTAAGATATGGACATTTTTGCACTGTCATTATTCTGCCTACCAGAACACCGCACCAACCTCAGAATGAAGTTCAAGCTCCCTGACCTGGCATTACATGTAGTGGTCAAGGGCACAAACTCTATGGTGGGATTTCCTGGGTTCGAATCTTGGCTCTGACTTTTGTTGGCTATGTGAACTTTGAACATGTTAAATATCTATTTGTCATCTGTAAAATGGGGATGATGATAACAACAGCACCTTCCACGTAGAGTTGATGTGAGAATTAGTTGACATAAGTACAGGTAAAGTATTTGGAACCGTGATTATACTCAGTAAGTGTTCAATAAATACAAACTATTATCATTATTTCATAGTATTGCAATTAGGAATGCATTTTGCTACAAGTGACAAACAACTGAAGCACAGGATTCTATTTCTCACATAAAGAGAAGACCACAGGTAGGTGGTTTCTGGCACTGGTTCAGCAGCTTAGTGATATCAAGGCCAAAGTCTCTGTGATTCTCTTGGCCTTTCCTCCATGGCTACAAGGTAGCTGCTACATCTCCCCCAGCCCTCGCTTCCCCACTCAAAGCAGTGAAGGACCATGCTAAATATAATACGCCCTTTTCATCAGGAAGGTGAACACTTTCTCAGAGCCCCTCCAGCAGGTCTCTGCCTAGGACTCTGTAGCCAGAACTGTGTCATATGGCTACCCCTGCCTGCAAGGGAGGCTGAGAAGTAAATATTTCGCTTTTGCAGCCCCTGAATGGAGGTGGCAAAAGAAAAGGGGTTGGGAATGTCTGTTGGATTAGTCATGGGTGTACAGAGGAAGAGTATCTATTTGCCATACTCTGCCCTTTGTCGTCTGTTCCTCTTTATCTCTCATCCTTGTCTCCCTCCCATACTCATTCATTCAACCGATACTTATTTAGTACACTCTATGTGCTAGTTTTTAAGACATAGTCCCTGACTCCAAAAGGCCTATAGTCTGAAGCATCAGACAGATAGGTAAAGAGGCAATTAAAATATAATGCCATCATGCTAGGATAGTGGGGAGCATTGAATACCAGCGGTGAACATCTGACATTGGGGGAGTTAGGGAAGTCTTCTCAGATGAAGTATCGTCTAAACCCAGACATGAGGACTATGAAAGGAACCACAGGTAAACAGCAGTGGGAGACAAGGTGTGTGTGTTGTGGGAGGATGGGACAAGGAGATTCCAAACTAGGGAAGAGAGGTGGGTGGAACCCCTCGCACTTCATCTCTCCCCAACTCTTTATAGTTTCCAAATGAGTCACCTCATTTATAACGCTCTTCCCTACCCTGAACCCTTGATGGACTCCTAAACATCCTGAAAGGCCCAACTCAAACACCACCTCCTCTGTGGCCTTTGCTCTGACTTCCCAGGCCAGCTTAAGGGTCCCATCCTTGGGGTTCCTGACCTTCAGTGTAGATGGCACCTGCTTCCCACTGGCCTGTGAGTTCCCTAAAGGCAGGGATATATTTGTTGTGTTCACAGCTGTATAGCCAGCACCTGGTAGAATGTTTGACACATAGAAGATTTTTAATAAAGATGTGTTGGATAAATGAATAAAACATCAAAATCTTAAGTGATGATCTACTAAATGAATATACTTAGTGAATACAGGTGTTCAACAGCTCTGTGGTATGAAGGCAAAATTAGTATGCCCCTCTGCTGGTTCACACATTTTTATGTCTCAGTAAGTAAACGAATAAGAACATAGGCTTTGTGGTCAGAGGGCCAGGATTCAAATTGGTCATTTACCCCTTATTAGCATGACTTCTGGCCTTACCCCTTCAGCTTTGGTTTCACCAGGAGGTCAATAACATTAATACCAGTCTCATAGGCTTATTTCAAGAAGTAAATGCAATGATTTAGGAATAAATAAATGTTAGATATTATTACTGAAGAGAAACACAGGAAGACCAACGCTCTTCCATGACACAAAGTTAACAAGCTCTCAGTCTCCGCACAAAAAAGGCGTACACATGAAAACAAGGATCAGAATCGTCCTCCATCCTCATCCCAGGAAGCTCCCCTCCTGCGACCCAGAGAAGTAAGGTAGGTTAATAGCAAATGGCCCTGCTCACCTCATCTGCTAATGAAAAGACATTAAATTCATATTTTAAAAAGTCAGGTTTCCTCTCTAAAACTATGTCTGGCTGTAATCATTAAGAACTTGGGATGTGGAACAAGTTCTATCAAAGACTGGATTTCATTGTAAAGTGCTTGAAGAAATGGGGTTATAAAAGGTATGTGGCTGCATTTTTATGCTACTATTACTCTCTGGAATTAGTTTCCTACCATGTAGAAAAATGGGGATGTGAACATGAATGAATTCATCCCTTCCTGTTTATTGCTTCGCCTGAACCTGGAGCTGGGCAGCCTGCTTCGACTGCCCCATAAGTCGCACTTTGTGGTTTCAGCCTGTCAGGGAGGTCACTCACTGGTGACTCAGATATGCTGGCCCGAAGGTATTTATGTGATCTCCCGAGTCAGCAGAAAGCCTGCCCTCAGAACAAGGCAAATATATCCCTGCTCTTGATGGCTTCAAGCTCTGCGATGGGGGCTGACCTGACAGCTGCTTGTCCTGAGGGAGAAATAAAGGAAAGTGGTGAAACACACGCTATTTCCATGAATTTCCACTCATCTGCTGTTAGAAAATTCAGCCGAGACCCTGACAATAAAGGTTAGACTTGTAGTGTCACAACAGAAAGGAAAGGAACTTTACCTTGCCTTCCGCATACCAAACAGCTGCGCTTCACAGATCTGTAACTCCTGCATCGTCTAAGATGCACCATGGAAAAACTATCAATGGGTATTTGTCTGAATTCATATTTATGGCATCTGTTTGACATGCGGTTTTCATTTAGATGGCAAGCCAGATACTGCTTTGCATAAAGTTCTGGCTTTTTGAGCTGTCCATATCAATTCTCTTTTACCAAATATCTAATTTTCAGATGTTTACAGATGCACCAAAAGAATATTTTCAAATCATTCAAAAGAAGAGCATCCAAGAAAAAATCTGAACCAAATGCTAACGAAAATTCTTGTTTCATGTAGAAAAATGCTCTAAAATGGAAAAAATCCCTCTACCCAAATCTACTGCAAAAGAATAATTTGTCTGTCTTTGGGAAATGAGTTATATACCACTGCCCTTCTCTCCTCACTTCTAATTTAGGCAAAAGGCCCATATCAAATGCATTAAATCAGAGTTTAATCATTTTTATAACTAGATGTGGGAAAAAAAGCTGTAAAAAATTCCCAATGCAATGACACAAGCATCTCTGTGAGTCAACTGTTATTTCAGGGATTTATGATAATTCCTCATCTCGAGGAAAAATGGAGCTAATTGAAACAAACTCTGTACTTCATATTCATGCCATTTGAATACAGTGCGCACTGCCAGTTACAAAGTGACATGGAAAATGAGGCCGTTCTCAACAACACCACGGTCTCTCAGTTTTATATATTTTTTAATTTCCTCTATGGAAAATCTGTTCTTCATAAAAGAACTGCTAGAGAAAAATGTGGAAAAAGTTGATTCATTCCATATTTACATTCTTTCTGGTACCTGGAAATGAACCAATTGCAAAAGTATGCCAAAAAAGAAGTTAAGTCATTTAGAAAACTCATCTTCCCCCAGGCCAGAGGACAGGCTGCCTTGGGAAAGTCTTGCTGCGATAATATAGAACACCTTCTAGCCTAATGAAATCTGTCTTCCAAACCTTTCACCCAAGCCTCAGTGAGGCCAACCTTACGAAACAGCTGATTTTCTGTAACACACAACCTACCCTGCAAACTGCCCATCAGCCTGGGAGAGTCAGTACTATCCAGATCCAAAAATTCCTCATCTGATATTTGAACAGACTGGGGCACTTAACACAAATGTGTCCAACAGCAAGGAAACACCGAGCTTCACTACAAAGCCGACTTAAGTGCTCCCGACCTGATCTGCTAATGATATTTACCATTTCTCTTTGAAGAGCTGGGCAAAATAAAAGCAGGTGTCATGCTCACGGAGTCGAGGGTAGCCCGATGCACGCCTCACAGAGCCGCCAGATGCATCACCCATTCAGCTTGTCATTAACAGCTACATTTCATTTCATCCACAATAAAAACAATTTAGAAGCATGGAAATGACATTACAGCTAGGTTGCCCGGAAACATCATAGCAGTGAGAAAGCTGTTACACAATTGCATCTTTCTTTTTGAAAATCCATAGTTTTTCCTGGGTCACAGACCAATGAAGTCATGGCTTTTGACTTGTACAGGTGATAAAATTTCTCCCAGAACAAAGCAGCCCTTCATAAATTTCACATAGAGGTAAAGTGACCCCTAACCAAGGTGAGAGGGAGAAATCTGGCCTCCAAGATGGTGGCCAACCCATGAGAATTTTGAATAACTGCCTTTTAGGAAAGCAGGGGTGTGAGGGTCAGGAGGGTAGCCTCATTTACCAGTGCTTGGTGGCAAACTCCTCCTTCTTGCTCTAGCTAAGCCAGTTTCCCCTTTCATGTTTTTCCTCACTCAATTCTCTTTTCTATCTCCATCCCAGCAGCAATACAGAGCAGAAAGATAGTTGGACATAAATTCATAAAGCCTAGGTTTCTGAATCCAGATTGTGGCATGGGGTAAATCTCTTGTCTCTAACTTCAGTATCCTCACCTACTCATCGGTAATCTTACAGACTAGATGGTCCCAGAAGTTCTCTCCCATTCCGAAGAATCCATGACTCCATTCCTTAATTCACTCATTGATACATCTAAGCTTACATCTGCAACTAATATACCAGACACAGAGCAGCACTGATTTGTCCTTCGACTTCCAGTTCCGATTTTACGCTCCTTATCTGAGAAATCTTAGCCCAGATCTCTCAACCAAGCTCCTGACTGGTGTATATCACCACCTACGAGACATTTCCACTACATGGCTATCCCACAGACTCAATGTACGAAAACCGAATTTACCATCTTCCCACTCACGCCTGTTCCTCTTCCTGTATTCCCATCTCAGACGACAAGGGTACCCCCATCTCCCAAGCCAGAAACCCAGGGGTCATCCTTGACTCTTCTCTTTCCCTCACCTTCTACACTCAGTAGCCAAGTATTGCTGATTCCTCTGCATGAATATCTCTCATCTCCATTCCCTTCTTTCCTCTCCTGTTGACCTAAATTAGGCTCTAATTTCTCTTTCTGCATCATAGCAACAGCTACACGTCTCTTGGCCTCCTCTCCTGATCCTTCCCAATCCATTCACCACACTACCATCCAAAATCATCTCTTTAATTGTGTTACTCCCTTTGCAAAAGTCTTCCAATGACTCCCCACTTCTTACAGGACCAAGTCCAAAATCCTGAGCATAGCAAACAAGACTATTCAGGACCTGCTCTGCCTTCAGCCTCACTTCCCCTCTCCACTAGCTCTTTGAAAAGCCAGAGTGAGCCTCTACAAATTCCCCAAACTTGTCATACTTTCTTCCTCTGAGTGTTTGCATGTGATGCTTTCCCTTCTTGGAGAGCACCGACCCCTGCCCCTTCACTTAAGTTCCCTCTGTAGTTCAAAACTCAACGCAGACACTGTCTCCTCTGGGAAACCCCCAAATGCCCCTAGAATGTGTTCCTTTAGAGTTATGGTAAGGTCCCAGGATCTTACTCAACACACTGCAGAATAATTGCCTATTTACTCTTCATCTCCTGCAGCAAACTCTAAGATCCCTGAAGGTAGGGAATATTCTTTTTATATATCATTGGCATAGTGCCTGGCATATAGAAATTGTTCAATAAATAGATCTTATAATCCAAGTAAATTTCATCTAGCACTTTTTTTACTTGTGCATTATTAATATTCTGAGTTTTTGGGAAATATCCTGGCTCACTGTGATCTTCAAAAGGATGTAGAACTTCCATATACTAATACAAATATTTAGAAGAAAATGCTAGAAGCTAATTTTGAAAATACCACTCCTTTAAAGATGGGCAAAAAATATAGTGTTCACATTATAATAATCATTCATACGGAAGTTTACAAAGTTCTTTCTCATATGATATCTCATATTAATTTTTAATGTATTATACAAATAATATTATAGCAACAGTCATTTTTTATAAAATTAACAAAGTCCCATGACGTCACAAATTCTTTTTGAAAAGAAGCCAGATATGAATAATTAAATTTAAAAATAACCCACTGTCTTAACAAATCTACTACATTTAATTTTTCCATTTCCCCTTCTCACTTTTATCTATTTGCAAATATAATTTAATAGTTGAAATCACAGAATAGATACAATTTTGTATCCTGCTCTTTTCATGTTCCCATGTTACTACCTAGTCTTAATAATTATAACTTAAGGGCTGGATAACATTCCACCGCAACATAAGGGTGCCAATAACAACTCATAGACCTCTACCTTTAGCCTTCTCTCCTCATACTTTCAGCTGCCTCCCGGGCTGCTCCCCCTGGATTCCTCATCGGAGTCTCCAACTCAAGATGTATATGAGTAAGTCCATTATCACCCCATCAACTCCTCTTAAACCTGAGGATCATCCTCCTACATTCCTGGTTATGGGGAGTATGGTACCATCACTCTCCAAGTTTCCTTAGCCACTCTCTCTTTCCCGTTCCCTCACTCTTAGTATACAAGTCAACAATTCTCATCAACATTATCTTTTAAAATCTCTTTAATCTCTTTCCCTTTTCCATCCTCTCTGCTGTCACTTTTGTTCCTCAATTCTCACTTGAGCATTGACACCAGCTTGAGTATTGACACAGCTTCCTAACTGTTCTCCCTACCTTGTCCAATTTCTACCAAACCACCAAGGTCATCTTTCTAAAATGGATATCAATCTCCTCACTGCACTACTTAAATTTATCCAGTTGCTCACCATCCCTATGGATAGACTCTAAATATCTTAACCTAACAAGCAAGGATCTCAGTAATGTGGCCCTTTCTTAACACTCCAATTTTACCTCCTGGGTACCAAATCCCCATCCCAGTCATACAAGGGATGAGGTCTGGGCCAGAGTCTGGGCCAGTTAGGGACTGATGTTATTTGCCTACAGGCTGCCCCCAAAGGGAACTCAATGACAGCAGAGATTGTTTGGGGGAAAGCCTGAATCAAAATCCCGGTAGACCTCCATGCTAGCTGTTGTTCTCAAGGCTGGGCAGGAGGAAGGAGCTTGTCCGAAGGGAAAGGAATAAAATTCAGGGAACCCACATAGGAGTGAAGGCAGGTTTAATATATAAAATGAATAGCAGAAACCAAAGCAATTCTCTGAACTGGAAAGCAAGGGACTGCCACACTTATTTAGGGAGCTAAAACTGGAAGCTTAGATCTCTTCCAGCTTCTGGTGGCGGTCTACATTCCTTGACTTGCGGCCACATCACTCCAATCTCTGCCTCCATAGTTACATGGCCTCCTCCTCTTCTGTGTGTCTCAAATCTCCCTCTCCCTTTCTCTTATAAGGACACTTGTGATGGTATTGGTCCCACCCAGATAATCCAGGATAATCTCCTCATCTCCAGATCCTTAACTTAATTGCTCTGCAAAGACCTTTTTCCAAATAACATTAGATTCATAGGTTCTGGAAATTAGGACATAGATGTATTTTGGGGAGCCATTTTTCAGCCTACCACAGAAGCAAAAGTTCACCATAGGAAAGAGCAGTCAGAGTTTACTTCTTTTCCCTGAGGTGATGGGTCTTGAGCAGCACCTGTAAAGATGACTAGGCTTTAAACTGGCTGCACAAGAAGCTGGGCATTCAATGAGGAGGGACCAGCAGGTGCAAAGGCCACCGTGTGTTCTTAGCAAATGAGGCATGAGGCCTATGTGGGGCCCATGGGGAGTGATTATCACTGCTCACCAGTCTCGGATGGAGGGCATGTAGTAATGAGCAGGGTCAATCAGGTGGGGCAGTTAGGATGGAGCCAGATCATGCAAGCTCTTAAAACACAAGTCAAGAAGCCCAAACATGAAATAACAGGCAATAGAATCACTGGATTTTTAAACAGGGAAGTACCATGATGGCTAATTTTGTAGGATCTTAAGCAAACTACTACATCTTCCCAGCATGTGTTCTATTTATTCTATCTCATTAACAAAATCTAAGCCACGATATTTATTATTTTCCTAAATTATCTTTTTTTTTTGGAAACAGTAACAAGAATTCAGTATAATTCCCATAATGATAGATTCTGCTACTGGACTTAGCCATTTCCATTAGGAGAAAAAATATATATATATATCTATTTATATATATAGCTCCATTATTGCTTGAAGAAAAGGCTCTCTTCATAAGCAATTATTTATACTTCTGGCTTATAATAAAATCATATCATGCAAATGAACTGGATTGACTCAAAGATGAAATTCTGATTATAACAATATGGGGCTTTGCAATATTCCATTTGGGAGAAAGGAAATGCTAGCCAGCAACCCAACCAGGAAAAACTATTTTGGTCCATAAATTATGCAGCTTTGTGTTTATTCAATTAGGTTGATCCTAAGTGAATCCTTCTGTTAAAACTCTGTGTAAACACAGCAACATACAACAGGAAAGCCACGCTGCAAGGAGGGCTGCTGATGGTTCCGCCTAGCTGTGGGGTGACTCCAGTCACTCTCTTCACTCCACTCCACAGACATCTCCAACAGTGTGAGATCAGGTTTAATAAAAACTCCGTCTGGCTCTGGGGCCATGCAAATCCAGGTGAGGCCTCACAAGTTCTTAAAATTTAATTGTTTGGGGCTGCATCAACAGCAAAATTTGATGGAGGTTTTATTAAATCTGTGAAAGGCTTAAGAAGACATATTTTAAAAGCTAATTTGGAGTATTGGGACAGCTGCCCTTGTGGGCGCATGTTGAAAGCTCCATTGTAGTATGGGATTTGATGGGCAATCGTCCCTTTTCCCGACTCCGCATCAAGTAAAGCAGGCCAATATTGGAATCTATGTTCCTGTCTGTGTCTGCTATAATTCCATTTCTACATTAACAATAAGTAATTAACTCAGCCAAGTTAAAACTAACATATGAGAGCTTTCACATTTCAGGAAAGGACTTGTACCTCGCTGCAGTCTGCTCAGTGGCTGGTAGCTTCCTCTAGTCCTTGACGACAAACACCTTGAAGCTCAGAGTTAATTTCTAATGCATAAAGAGGCTCCGTGGGGCCGGCCCCGTGGCTTAGCGGTTAAGTGCGCGTGCTCTGCTGCCGGCGGCCCAGGTTCGGATCCCGGGCGCGCACCGACACACTGCTTCTCCGGCCATGCTGAGGCCACGTCCCACATACAGCAACTAGAAGGATGTGCAACTGCGACATACAACTATCTACTGGGGCTTTGGGGGGAAAATAAATAAAATCTTTAAAAAAAAAAAAAAGAGGCTCCGTAATGTAAACTCAGCCTATTCTTTCATATCTAGTGGTATAGTCAACACTCATTTAATTATTTGGTTTTAATTATTTGGTTACATTGAAAAGCAAGTGGTATCCCAGACAAGAGAAACAAGGAAGAGGTAGTAACAAAACAGGTGGAAAACATTATCTCCCCCAGAACACAACGCTGGTGGTCAGTTAACATTGTAGAGTTTCAAGCTAACAATAAGTGAAACCCTTTGTGATGGTCCCCCCTAACCACTACCAAAATGTGGGTTACGTTAAAATTCCATAAAACTAGATTTCAATTTGATGACTTTGGATACCAAAAGAAACATTTTCAAAATGGTATTCATTGTAGTAATTTAACCACTCTAAGCCATCTGGAAGACACAACAATTTGGAAATCACCGATGGTAAACACAGTATCTTGTTTTTCTTTCTGCCACTACCATTTAAGCTAGAAAGACTCTCATAGCCTCTCAGAGATGGTATCTTTCTATTGCAATATTTTTTTTTAAAGTAAACAATAAATGCATAGAGGTCTCACAGGGAGATAGATTCAATTTTTTGGATGACTCATCAAAGCTCTAACCTCCACCAAACTTTGGAAATATCAATGGTCAATCTGAAGGTGCTATGCTGAAGAGTCACTGAGGTACCAAACTAAGAAATACTAAGTATTTCTGGATTACTTTGAATAGAATGTTGTGCAATTGTGTACCTTTAACTAAAGTTTGTGGGTCTCATAAAATAACCACAAAGCGTCAGAAATCCCATGTCACCGGCCCACTGTCAGCTCAATCTTCTTCTACCACTAGGTTTGTCCAGTTTTTTATAGCACAGAATAAGTGAACAATAATAGAACTGAATCTCAAGGTTGTTTAGAATAAGGTATTTGTAGGCATATAGCTATCAGATTTTTAAAGAACAATTCCAGCTACATCTTAAACTAAAATTGTGTTGTTCTCCTGCACAGTAACATACCAAAAACCATTCCATAGCAATTCAGACTACAGTTCCTGATGCTCAGGTTGCACGTCATGGTTCTTCTAAGACTGTTCCCTTTCAGGAGTTGGTTATCCAACTCCTGAGCATTTCAGAGGTTAAACCATTCAGAAACGAAATGATGAAGCTGGTGATTAGGGATTAGGGTACCACTATGACCTTGGTCAAATATGGACACAGCAAATTCTCAGACACAAGAAGATTGCCAAACAACTTTAATAGTTTCCTACCTACCCCCATTACTTGCTCTGTCTCTTCTCTGTATAGTGCTGTGATCCTGTGTGTGTGCACACACGCAAGTGCTTACGCACACGTGTGGGTATGGTGAGTGAGCTGAGTCTAAGTTTTCCTGATTATAGGGATGAAAAAAGAAGATAGATATGGTCAACTCCAGTGGGCCAATTCTTTGTTTGAAAAAAAAAGTTAATGGATATTGACACTATAGCTTAACCAAGAGGCCATAGGCTCCTCATTCAGGTCATGCATTTTATTCAAAATTCAGAAAGGCAGCTTTCTTGCCCTTGCAAATGTTCTTTTTTTTTTTTTTTTTAATTTTTGTTTATTGCAGTAACATTGGTTTATAACATTGTATAAATTTCAGGTGTACATCATTATACTTCTATTTCTGCATAGATTACATCATTTTCACCACCCAAATACTAATTACAACCCATCACCACACACATGTGCCAAATTATCCCTTTCACCCTCCTCCCTCCCCCCTTCCCCTCTGGTAACCACCAATCCAATCTCTTTCTCCATGTGTTTGTTTGTTGTTGTTATTATCTACTACTTAATGAGTGAGATCATACAGTATTTGACCTTCTCTCTCTGATTTATCTTACTTTGCATAATACCCTCAACATCCATCCATGTTGTCACAAATGGCTGGATTTCATCCTTTCTTATGGCTGAGTAGTATTGCATTGTGTATATGTACCACATCTTCCTTATCCATTCTTCCCTTGATGGGCACTTAGGTCGCTTCCAAGTCTTGGCTATTGTGAATAACGCTGCAATGAACACAGGGGTGCAGGTATCTTTACACATTGGTGTTTTCAACTTCTTTGGATAAATACCCAACAGTGGAATAGCTGGATCATATGGTAGTTCTATCCTTGATTTTTTGAGGAATCTCCATACTGTTTTCCATAGTGGCTGCGCCAGTTTGCACTCCCACCAACAGTGTATGAGAGTTCCCTTCTCTCCACATCCTCTCCAACACTTGTTGTTTCCTGTCTTGTTAATTATAGCCATTCCGACGGGGGTGAGGTGATATCTCATTGTAGTTTTGATTTGCGTTTCCCTGATAGCTAATGATGTCGAACATCTTTTCATGTGCCTGTTGGCCATCTGTATATCTTTTTTGGAGAAATGTCTGTTCAGATCTTTTGCCCATTTTTTAATTGGGTTGTTAGTTTTTTTGTTGTTGAGATGTATGAGTTCTTTATATATTTTGGAGATTAACCCGTTATCAGATGTATGGTTTGTAAATATCTTCTCCCAATAGTTAGGTTGTCTTTTCGTTTTGTTGATGGTTTCCTTTGCTGTGCAGAAGTTTTTTAGTTTGATGTAGTCCCATTTGTTTATTTTTCCTATTGTTTCTCTTGCCCGGTCCGACATGGTGCTTGAAAATATGTTCTAAGACCGATGTCGAAGAGCGTACTGCCTATGTTTTCTTCTAGAAGTTTCATGGTTTCAGGTCTTACATTCAAGTCTTTAATCCATTTGGAGTTAATTTTTGCATATGGTGTAAGGTAAGGGTCTACTTTCATTTTTTTTCACATGGCTGTCTGGTTTTCCCAACACCATTTATTGAAGAGACTTTCCTTTCTCCATTGTATGTTCTTGGATCCTTTGTCAAAGATTAGCTGTCCATAGATGTGTGGGTTTATTTCTGGGCTTTCAATTCTATTCCATTGATCTGTGTGTCTGTTTTTGTGCCAGTACCATGCTGTTTTGGTTACTATAGCTTTGTAGTATATTTTGAAATCAGAGAGTGTGATACCTCCAGCTTTGTTCTTTTTCCTCAGGATTCCTTTAGCTATTTGGGGTCTTTTCTTGTTCCATATAAATTTTAGGGTTCTTTGTTCTATTTCTGTGAAAAATGTTGTTGGAACTTTGATAGAGATTGCATTGAATCTATAGATTGCTTTTGGAAGCATGGACTATGTTAACTCTTCCCATCCAAGAGCACGGAATATATTCCATTTCTTTGCGTCTTCTTCAATTTCTTTCAGCAATGTTTTATAGTTTTTGGTATACAGATCTTTCGCCTCTTTGGTTAAGTTTATTCCTAGGTATTTTATTCTTTTTGTTGCAATTGTAAATGGGATTGTATTCTTAATTTCTCTTTCTGCTACTTTGTTGTTAGTGTATAGAAATGCAACTGATTTTTGTATGTTGATTTTGTATCCTGCAACTTTACCACATTCGTTTATTACTTCTAAAAGTTTTCTGATGGATTCTTTAGGGTTTTCTATATATAAAATCATGTCATCTGCAAATAGCAAGAGTTTCACTTTTTCCTTTCCAATTTGGATCTTTTTATTTCTTTTTCTTGCCTGATTGCTCTGGCTAGGACTTCCAATACTATGTTAAATAGGAGTGGTGAGAGTGGGCGTCCTTGTCTGGTTCCTGTTCTTAAAGGGATAGCTTTCAGTTTTTCACCATTGAGGATGATATTAGCTGTGGTGTTGTCATATATGGCCTTTATTATGTTGAGGTACTTTCCTTCTATACCCATTTTCTTCAGAGTTTTTATCATAAATGGATGCTGTATCTTGTCAAATGCCTTCTCTGCATCTATTGAGATGATTATGTGATTTTTATTCTTCATTTTATTAATGTGGTGTATCACGTTGATTGATTTGCAAATGTTGAACCATCCCTGCAGCCCTGGAATAAATCCCACTTGATCATGGTGTATAATCTTTTTAACGTATTGTTGTATGCGATTTGTTAGTATTTTGTTGAGGATTTTTGCATCGATGTTCATCAGTGATATTGGCCTGTAATTTTCTTTTTTTGTGTTGTCCTTGTCTGGTTTTGGTATCAGGGTAATGTCGGCTTCGTAGAAGGAGTTAGGCAGCTTCCCCCCCTCCTCAATTTTTTGGAAGAGTTTGAGAAGGATAGGTATTAAGTCATCTTTGAATGTTTGGTAGAATTCACCAGGGAAGCCATCTGGTCCTGGACTTTTATTTTTGGGGAGGTTTTTGATTACTGTTTCGATCTCCTTACTGGTGATTGGTCTATTCAAATTCTCTACTTCTTCTTGATCCAGTTTTGGAAGGTTGTATGATTCTAAGAATTTATCCATTTCTTCCAGATTGTCGAATTTGTTGGCATATAGCTTTTCATAGTATTCTCTTATAATCTTTTGTATTTCTGAGGTGTCTGTTGTAATTTCTCCTCTTTCATTTCTGATTTTACTTATTTGAGCCTTCTCTCTTTTTTTCTTGGTGAGTCTAGCTAAAGGTTTGTCAATTTTGTTTATCTTTTCAAAGAACAAGCTCTTAGTTTTATTAGTATTTTCTATTGTCTTTTTAGTCTCTATTTCATTTATTTCTGCTCTGATTTTTATTATTTCCCTTCTTCTACTGATTTTGGGCTTTGTTTGTTCTTCTTTTTTCAGTTCCTTTAGGTGCATTGTTAGATTGTTTATTTGAGATTTTTCTTGTTTGTTGAGATAAGCCTGTATTGCTATAAACTTCCCTCTTAGAACCGCTTTTGCTGTATCCCATAAATTCTGGCATGTTGTATTTTCATTTTCATTTGTCTCCAGGTATATTTTGATTTATCCTTTGATTTCTTCATTGACCCAATCATTGTTCAGTAGCATTTTGTTTAATCTCCACATATTTGTGGCTTTTCTGATTTTCTTCCTATAGTTGACTTCTAGTTTCACACTATCGTGGTCAGAAAAGATACTTGGTATTATTTCAATCTTCTTAAATTTTTGTAGACTTGTTTTGTGGCCTAATATGTGATCAATCCTGGGGAATGTTCCATGTGCATTTGAAAAGAACATGTATTCTTTGATTTTTGGATGGAATGCTCTGTATATATCTACTAGGTTCATCTCTTCTAGTGTGTCATTTAATGCCAATGTTTCCTTATTGATCTTCTGTTTGGATGATCTATCCATTGGTGTAAGTGGAGTGTTAAAGTTCCCTACTATTATTGTGTTACCGTCTATTCTCTTTTTATGTCTGTTAATAATTGCTTTATATATTTAGGTGCTCCTACATTGGGTGCGTAGATATTTACTCCTACATTGAGTGCATAGATATTTACAAGTGTTATATCCTCTTGTTGGATTGTTCCCTTGATCATTATGTAATGCCCTTCTTTGTCTCTTTTTACGGTTTTTGTTTTAAAGTCTATTTTGTCTGATATGAGTATTGCTACCCCAGCTTTCTTTTCATTGCCATTTGTGTGGAGTATCTTTTTCCATCCCTTCACGTTCAGTTTGTGAGTGTCTTTAGGTCTGAAGTGTGTCTCTTGTATGCAGCATATATATGGGTCTTATTTTTTTATCCAATCAGCCACCCTATGCCTTTTAATTGGAGCATTTAGTCCATTGATGTTTAAAGTAGCTATTGATAAGTATGTACTTAGTGCCATTTTTTAACTTTTTTTCCTCAGTGTTTTAGTAGTCCTCTACACAGAATTGATGATCTCTTTAGTTTGACCTCTGTCTGAAAGCTCTACTCTTTAACTCCCTTCCTCCCTCATTTTATGTTTTTAATATCATATCTAACCTCTTTTTTGTGCAATTGTATCCATTACCCTCTTATCATTGAAATAGATAATTTTTCCTATTTGTGATCTTCTCTTTTCCCCTTAAATCAGTCCCTTTAACATTTCTTGTAGGACTGGTTTCTTGGTGACAAACTCCTTTAATTTTTGCTTGTCTGGGAAATTTTTGATCTCTCCTTCCATTTTGAATGATAACCTTGCTGGGTAGCGTATTCTTGGCTATAAGTTTTTTCCTTTTAGCACTTTAAATATATCGTGCCACTCTCTTCTAGCCTGTAAGGTTTCTGCTGAGAAGTCAGCTGATAGCCTTATGGGATTTCCTTTGTATGTAACTTGACTTTCTCTTGTGGCTTTTAGGATTCTCTCTTTATCTTTACTTCTGGACATTTTGATTATGATGTGTCTTGGTGTGGGCCTCTTTGGGTTTATCTTGTTTGGGGCTCTCTGTGATTCCTGTACCTGGATGTCTGTTTCCTTCCTTAGGTTAGGGAAGTTTTCTGCTATTATTTCTTGAAATAGATTCTCTGTCCTTTTGTCTCACTCTTCTCCTTCTGGGACACCTATAACACGGATGTTAGTGCGCTTGATGTTGTCCCAGAGGTCCCTTAGACTGTCCTCACTCTTTTTAATTCTTTTCTCTTTTACCTGTTCAGCTTGGGTAATTTCTTCTAGTCTTTCTTCCAGCTCACAGATCCGTTCTTCTGTATCCTCTCCTCTGCTTTTGAGTCCCTCTAGCGAATTTTTCATTTCCAGTATTGTATTCTCCATTTCTGATTGGTTCTTTTTTATATCTTCCATTTCTTTGTTGACATTCTCACTGAGTTCATCTATTCTTCTCCCCAGATCAGTAAGCATCCTTAACACTCTTTGTTTGAAGTCTCCGTCGGGTAGGTTGCTCTTTTCTGTTTCACTTAGTTCCTTTTCTGGGGTTTTGTCCTGTTCCCTTACATGGAATGTATTCCTTTGCCTCCTCATTTTGCCTCTGTCCCTGTGCTTGTGTCTACGTATTAGGTAGGTCAGCTAAATCTCCTGCTCTTGGATAGGTGACCTTATATAAGTGATGCCTTAGGGGGCATGCAGTGTGCTTCCCTCAGTTCTCAATGTTCCAGGGGTGACCCCTATGTGGGCTACGTGTGTCCTTCTGTTGTGGCCTGTTTGCTCTCTCTGTAGGCGCCCAGGGAGGCTGAGTTATGCTCCTGGCCAGCTGTTGTAATGCTCAGCTGCTTGTGGTTGTTGTGGGCCCTTCAGTCTCTTTATCGGGTATGGGGAGCCCCAGCACAGTTGGCTGCAAGATCTAATAGCACATTTGTGTTGCAGTATTTCTTTTAAGTGAGTAGACTCCCAGCGTGGCAGGTTGTTAGGCTCAGGGCCTTACAATTGCTATAAGCCTCCAGACTTTAGGTCTCTTGTCAGCTCTCTGAGGATTGCAGCTGGGTGGGGCTGGCCTCAGGCACGGGAGCACCCAATTTTTTCAGGCTTTGGAAGGTGGGGCAAACCCTCTATGTGGGCCTTTGAGAAGCACAAGTCTTCTGCAGCTGACAAGCCCTGCTGCCCACAAGTCCACACACACAGTCAACACAGTTCTGCCCCGTGTGCCTGCCCCGACCTCCTGAAATGGACCCAGTCTCTCCACAGCGGGAGCCCCACACACTGCACCACTGCCCCACACTCTCCACCTGCTCCTTGTGCATGCCCTGCCCCTTCTGAAGTCGGCCCAGTCACCAGGCTGCAGAGAATCCAGTCACCAATCTATGCAGGCCCACAAGTTGCCTAAAGGCTTGTTGTTGGGTGGGGCCAGTCCCTAGGGTGGGCTGCCTGCCCTGGCTGAGCTGGATTAAATTGGTGCTCTAGTGGATGGGGCAGACCCTGGGTTAGCAGACCACAGGGAGAACTCCAATGGTGTCTCTGTCAGCACACCCACACCAAGCCACGACAATGGCCGCCGCCAATATCCCAGTCCCTGGAGAGGTCTCACCTCTCACTGAGATGCACTCAGAGCCTATCAGGTGAGTCTCTTTTCCCCAAAGGGCTGGGCACCTTTCTTTTTGGTGATTTTAGGTTGCTTTCTGAAACAGGTGAGTTTGCGCGTGGGCCTTTTAAGAGCCGGTTTTAATTTCTTCGTGAACCAGATTTTCTGGGGGTACTCCCCAATGTTTTAGTAGCAGGCAAAGTCAGATATTATTCCACTCGTCTCAATTGTGCTGGGTCCACAAAGTGCCCACAGCAGGGGCGCTCCTGGCTCAGGGCCCTGCTCCTCTAGGGAGGGCTGCGCACCTATGGGCTGCTCCCAGGCGGCCGTGACGCTGGCGACTTGTGAAGGCAGCATTTTTCCTCTCCAGAAGGGAATTTCTCCCTCTTCCACCTCAATTAGGATTGTCCTTTGTTGCAGGGGTTCCTCTTATCCAGTTTTCAGTTCTGTCTCAGGGGTAATTTTTCCAAGAGTAGTTGTAAATTGGCTGTGTCCGTGGGAGGAGGTGAGTTCAGAGTCTGCTTACACCACCATCTTGACTTCTCTCCTCACAAATGTTCTTGTTACAAAGTTATAAATGAGTAGAAAAAGTAGTCTACAGCCCTTCATAGGTTTATGTGACAAATATTAATTTCCCATCACTCTGTGCTCTAAATAAGATGGAAACAAAGACGTATAAAACATAGCAACAGTCCACAAGGCAAACATCAACAAACAAAAAAGAAGCCCAATGAATTCCCTCCTGCCTTTGTTAGTAATGGTATCATGTATTCCTAGTAAACTTTCAGCAGAGAACTTGATGCTGTTTGGCCCATGGAAAACAAGCTTTCCATGACCTGTGTGTTTATGACCTCAGTGAGAGAGACAAATCTGCTTAGACAACACCCAGAAGCATGGCGATGAACTCAAGGAAGAGCTATAAATAGCATCATGGGCCATTATTTGGATCAAGACTGTTGAGTCATTCGACCTGACTGTAGCTGGTACACTGTCTATGTCTTTCACCATACTCACCCACAGCCTTATGTTTTATCATTTTCTATGATTCCAATTTAAGATTGGAATACAAATTCTGCTAGAGCATTTTTTAAAAGTTCTTTGAGGGCAAAAACAACTTTTATTTTCTCTATATCCTCCCACGCCTATGGAGGTGCCTAACACAATTTAACAAGTAGTTAAATTGAGGGATCTACTCAGAGTTTTCCAAAACACCTAAACAATGACTAAAAATAAATTGTAAATCTTAGGAAGAAAGCTCTGGTGTAATAAGAAACCTAGCCATTTTTACTTTAAGGAATAAAAAACTGTGGATAAAACAATTTAACATTATAACTTCTCAAAATCAGCCCATTTATAAATAAAATTAATATTCGACAAAATTGCCTATAAAAGTATTCATTCAAGTCAACATATTTTCACTGAACACCTGCTATGTACGGATCTTCTGCTAAGGTGTAGAGTTTTCAAATGGTCATACAGAGGGATGGATAGACCGTCTGACATCAAACCTGTCTCTGGGTGATGTTTGTGGTTTCTGCACTAGAGCAAAACCTCACAGAAGGTCAGAGTGTGAGGCATAAGACATGGCTGTGTACTCAACTACTCTAGACTTCCCTGACTTTTCCTCACTGGCCTCATCCCTTAACTCACACTCTGCTTTTTCCTCTAGCTCTAGGTATATGCCCACAGGTTCTTATTCCATTTCACACTAGAAATGTCCACATCTGTGAAGAAAGCTAAGGAATCCGTTTATGAAATGTTCATCTTGTTCCAATAAAGTTTCTACCCAACATGTTTGGCACATCTGCTCTGGTTCCTCTCATCCTCTCGGTCTCAAGCCACCATGATGCAGGAGACTCTCAGACCGATTACTAGTGACAGGACGACTACTCCAAATTCTGATCACCTTTGGACTCCTTGAAAGAGAGAAGGCATTCTTTTGTGCACCGTACCCTGCCTCTAACTCCAAAATATCACCATAAAACCTTTCCCCTGGCTCCTCAGTGTGTAGGTCCTCACTGGTCCTCAGTTCATGAGACTGAGCCTCTACTTCCTCTTCCCTCCCCTCTAACTCCAGCCTCAAATGCTGTTGGTGTGAGCTAAGGCGTGAGAACAGGCCACGGTAAATTTATTAATCTCCAAGATGACTCCTCCTCTGATTCCTAGTGGCTACTATAAACCTCCTATTCTCTCCTCAGCAGCTTCTAAAACAGGTTTGATAAGCTCATCATTTAGGCAGCCTTCATGACCACAGCCAGAGCTTCCCTGGGCTAATAGTTGTCTCCCATAGGTGATGTTTTTAGGCTACTGATCATTTGTCTTACTAATCTCTCTATTTGTTCCTGAAGCTAATAGCAGATCCCCAAATACCCTCTGTAATTTTCTAACAAGCAGAATTTCAATTCCCCATAAAGAAATCCTGCTTTAAAGTGTAATTAAAGATCATCTAAGAAAAACAGAGACAATTTTGAACAACCCATGAGCAATTTTTTGACTCTGCCAGGAGGAACGGTGTTTAGGGGTCATTAAAAATCACTTTGCAAAATTATAAACAGGTCTAATGCAACCATTTTGATCAACGGTCTTGTTAACAAGTAATATATCTAAAATTAAAGTAATGGATTTTAAAAGAAGTAGATTGAATAAAATTCATCTGCTATTCAACAGGCATATATCAACTAAGCAATTACTAATTCTGTTTATAACTACAGCCCTCTACTCTTTGAAAAGGGCAATGGAAACAAAACTTTGTTTGCGAGCTCCTATTAAATTAGCATTGATTTTGTTTTACTGCCAAGCTAAGGAAATATCAACGTTAAGGAGTTCTTTAACTGTATTTAAAGTATGCACGCTTACATGGAATTTAGTCCACAGGTCTATAGTGAACTAAAAAAGATCAATCATGGCATAGAAGTTTTATGCATGGCTATAGAAGAAAACACAGCTATTTGAAAGCAGCAGTACACTATTAAGTAGAACACAAGATGCTTCATGCTGTTCAGATATAAACTCACTGATAAGTGTTAACAATTGCCTTCATTTGATCCATTGCAGAAAGGAAAGGTTAATTAAGGCAAATAGTGACATGTGCCAAAGTTATTTTCTTAATAGTCCTCTTGCTTGTAAATATTTAGGGTTGTTTGAAGGCAAATATAGAAGACAGGGAATAATATATATATATGATTAAACGGTAAATAAAGTACAGCTTTCCTGGTTGAAAAAAAAAGTCAATTTGAATGAGAAATAAAAGCAATCAAGCTTTGAAACATAAAAATTCCAAAAGCCATGACAAAATATGGCACAGTGTTGACAGAGTGTCAGAATCACTCAAGGCAGTCAGCACTTGGTGCAGCCACTATGAAAAACAGTACGGAGGTTCCTTAAAAAATTAAAAATAGAACTACCATATGATCCAGCAATGCTACTTCTGGGTATATAGCCAAAGGAAATAAAATCATTATCTTGAAGAAATAGTGCACTCGCATGCTCACTGCAGCATTATTCATAACAGCAAAGACATGGAAACAACCTAAGTGTCCATTGACAAGTAAATGGAAGAACAAAATGCAGTATATATACATAATGGAATATTACTCAGCCATAAAAAAAGAAAATCTTCCTGCTTGCAACAACATGGATGGACCTTAAGGGCATTACTCTAAGTGAAATAAGTCAGACAGAGACAGAGAGATACTGTGTGATCTCACTCACATGTGGAATCTAAAACTGTTGGAGTTGTAGAAACAGAGAGTAGGTTGATGGTTACAGGGGCTGGTGGGTGGGGGAAATGGGGAGATGTTGATCAAAGGGTACAAACTTTCAGCTGTAAGACAAGATGGTTCCAAGGATCTAATGTACAGCATGGAGACTATAGTTAACAATACTATATTGTATACTCGAAAATTGCTATGAGAGTACATCTTAAATGTTCTCACCTTAACAACAATGGCAAAAAAAATATTGTAATTATGTGAGATGAAGGATTGTGGTAAACATTTCACAATATATATGTGAATCAAATCATCACATTGTACACCTTAAACTTACACACTGTTATAGTCAGTTATATCTCAATAAAGCCGAGCGGTGGGGAAGGAAGTCAGCATGTGGAGCTGTCTAGCTGATGTCTGCAAAGACATCTTGCACCAGGTTTGTTGCAAATATGATAGCAATGTGTTGAACTCTCCTACTTTGCAAGAACCTGATCTTTTTCAGATTATGTGAATCTAAAATTGATTGCAAGGACAGCTACTAGATTTGTGTCAAAGGCCTTTCCGTAGTAGAAATGTACTAGCCACTTTGAAATTTAATCATAACCCTTCAGATCTTTCTAAGCCCCTAGAAACAATTTCTTTCAAAGTATAATATAACTTTAAATGAGTTCTCCATATTCTACTTTTCTCTTACATACTATGTTAGGATATGTTGAGCATCTCAGGAGTTTCTTTTATAAAGAAAAACAAGAGAATTAGAGAGTAGAAACAAATTCTGTGACCAAGGTAACTCAGAGCAGTCTCAGTCAGTAGAGGGCTTGTTCCCAGATCCTGTCCGGGTGTCCTGAGAATATTGGAGCATGGAAACCACTAACTCATCTACCAAGTTCTTGCACAAATAATATAACTTGTTCTTCTTCTAGTGATATAACAGAGGGGACGGGGAGCTAAAATGTATTGCACCTTTCCCATGTGGCTGGCATTGTGCTAAGCATATTCCACACATTAATGTATTCTGTCTTCACAACAGCCCTGCGCACATTTCCGTTTTACAGAAGACGAGACATGCATAGAGAACCTACCTCAGGGTAACTTTCATCAGGCCCAAAGCTGTATACTTGTCTATCAGAGAGCAAGACCAATAGAGACCCAGAAATATTAGACATCTGAAAATCTTTCCTCATCAGCTGCAAAAATTCGTTATTGCAATAAATGGTCTCCAAGATTTTTTGGTTTTGTTTTAGTTTTTTTATTGGTGTCTTAATAGTTTATAACATTGTGAAATTTTGGTTGTACATTTTTGTTTGTCAATCACCATATACATGTCTCCCTTCACCCCTTGTGCCCATCCCCCACCCCCATTGCCCCTGGTAACCACAATACAGTTTTCTCTGTCCATGTGTTGGTTTATATTCCACATATGAGTGAGATCATACAGTGTTTGTCTTTCTCTTTGTGGCTTATTTCACTTAACCTAATATCCTCCAGGACCACCCATGTTGTTGCAAATGGGACAGTTTTGCCTTTTTTATGGCTGAGTAGTATTCCATTGTGTATATATACCACATTTTCTTGATCCAATTGTCAGTCGAGGGACACTTAGGTTGCTTCCTCTTCTTGGCTATAGTGAATAATGCTGCAATGAACACAGGGGTGCATAAGCCTCTTTGGATTGTTGATTTCAGGTTCGTTTGATAGATTCCCAGTAGTGGGATAGCTGGATCATAGGGTATTTCTATTTTTAATTCTTTGAGGAATCTCCATACCATTTTCCATAGAGGCTGCACCAGTTTGCATGCCCACCAGCTGTGTATGAGGGTTCCCCTTTCTCCGCATCCTCTCCAACATTTGTTGTTTTTTGTCTTGGTGATTATAGCCATTCTAACGGGCATGAGGTGATATCTTAGTGATGTTTTGATTTGCATTTCCCTGATGATTAGTGATGTTGAACATCTTTTCATATGCCTAGTGGCCATCTGTATATTTTCTTTGGAGAAGTGTCAGTTCATTTCCTCTGCCCATTTTTTGATCAGGTTGTTTGTTTTTTTGTTGTTCAGTTGTGTGAGTTCTTTATATATTAGAGAGATTAACCCCTTGTCAGATATATGTTTTGCAAATATTTTGTCCCAGCTGGTGGGTTGTCTGTTCATTTTGATCCTGGTTTCATTCATCTTGTAGAAGCTCTTTAATCTGATAAAGTCCCACTTGCTTGTTTTTCTTTAGTTTCCCTAGTCTGGGTAGGCATGTCATCCGAAAAGATTTCTTTATGACCAGTGTCAAATAGTGTGTTGCCTGTATTTTCTTCTATGAGTTTTATAGTTTCAGCTCTCACCTTCAGGTCTTTGATCCATTTTGAGTTAATTTTTGTGAATGGCGATAGCACAGGGTCCACTTTCATTCTTTTGCATGTGGCTGTCCAGTTTTCCCAACACCATTTATTGAAGAGACTTTCCTTTCTCCATTGTATGTTCTTAGCTCCTTTGTCAAAAATTAGCTGTCCGTATATGTGGGTTTTTATTTCTGGGCTTTCAATTCTGTTCCATTGATCTGTGTGTCTGTTTTTGTACCAGTACCATGTTGTTTTGATTACTATTGCTTTGTAGCATGTTTTGAAGTCAAGGATGGTGATGCCTCCAGCTGTGTTCTTTTTTCTTAGGATTGCTTTAGCTATTCGGGGTCTTTTGTTGCCCCATATGAATTTTAGTATTCTTCTTTCTATTTCTGTGAAGAATGTCATTGGGATTCTGATTGGGATTGCGTTGAATCTGTAGATTGCTTTAGGTAATATAGACATTTTAACTATGTTTATTCTTCCAATCCATGTGCATGGGATGTCTTTCCATTTCTTTATGTCATCATCGATTTCTTTCAATAATGTCTTGTAGTTTTCATTGTATAGGTCTTTCACCTCCTTGGTAAGATTTATTCCTAGATATTTTATTCTTTTTGATGCAATTGTAAGTGGTATTATCATTTTGGGCTCTCTTTCTGTTGGTTCGTTGTTAGCATACAGAAATGTAACTGATTTTTGTAAGTTGATTTTGTACCCTGTGACTTTGCTGTAGTTGTTGATTATTTCTAATAGTTTTCCAATGGATACTTTAGGGTTTTCTATATATAAAATCATGTCATCTGCAAATAGTGAGACTTTCACTTCTTCTTTGCCTATTTGGATTCTTTTTATTCCTTTTTCTTGCCTAATTGCTCTGGCCAAAACCTCCAGTACTATGTTGAATCAGAGTGTAGAGAGTGGGCAGCCTTGTCTCGTTCCTGTTCTCAGAGGAATGGCTTTCAGACTTTCCCCGTTGAGTATGATGTTGCCTGTGGGTTTGTCACAAGTGGCCTTTATTATGTTAAGGTACTTTCCCTCTATACTTATTTTGTTGAGAGTTTTTATCATGAATGGATGTTGTATCTTGTCAATTGCCTTCTCTGCATCTATTGAGATGACCATGTGGTTTTTTTCCCTCATTTTGTTGATGTGGTGTATCACGTTGATTGATTTGTGGATGTTGAACCATCCCTGCATCCTTGGTATAAATCCTACCTGATCATGGCGTATGATATTTTTAATGTATTGCTGTATTTGTTTTGCCAATATTTTGTTGAGGATTTTTGCATCTATCTTCATCAGTGATATTGGCCTATATTTTCCTTTTTTGTATTGTCCTTGTCTGACTTGGGTATCAGGGTGATGTTGGTCTCGTAGAATGTGTTAGGAAATATTCCATCTATCCCTATTTTTTGAAATAGTTTGAGAAGGATGGCTATTAAATCTTCTTTGAATGTTTGGTAAAATTCACCAGATAAACCATCTGGTCCTGGACTTTTATTTTTTGGGAGGTTTTTGATTACTATTTCAATGTCTTTACCTGTGATTGGTCTATTCAGATTCTCTATTTCTTCTTGGTTTAGTTTTGGGAGGTTGTATGAGTCTAAGAATTTATCCATTTCTTCTAGATTGTCCAATTTGTTGGCATATAGTTTCTCATAGTATTCTCTTATAATCCTTTGTATTTCCATGGTATCCATTGTAATTTCTCCTCTTTCATTTCTAATTTTATTTATTTGAGCCTTCTCTCTTTTTTTCTTAGTAAGTATGGCTAAGGGTCTGTCAATTTTGTTTACCTTCTCAAAGAACCAACTCTTTGTTTCATTGATCCTTTCTAGTGTTTTTTTGGTCTCAATTTCATTTATTTCTTCTCTAATTTTTATTATTTCTCTCCTTGTGCTGACTTTGGAATTTGTTCTTCTTTTTCTAGTTCTGTTAGGTGTAATTTAAGGTTGCTTATTTGGGCTTTTTCTTGTTTGTTGAGGTGGGCCTGTATTGCTATGAATTTCCCTCTCAGAACCACTTTTGCTGCATCCCATATGAGTTGGTATGGTGTATTTTCATTTTCATTTGTTTCCAGATTTTTTATATTTCTCCTTTAATTTCATCAATGATCCATTGGTTGTTCAGTAGCATGTTGTTTAATCTCCACATCTTTGTCACTTCCCCAGTTTTTTTCTTGTAGTTGATTTCCAGTTTCATAGCATTATGGCCTGAAAAGATGCTGTTATGATTTCAATCTTCTTAAATTTATTGAGGCTTGCCTTGTTTCCCAACATATGTTCTACCCTTGAGAATGTTCTACGTGGGCTTGAGAAGAATGTGTAGTCAGCTGTTTTGGGATGGAGTGCTCTGTATGTGTCTAGTAGGTCCATCTTGTCCAGTTTTTCATTTAAGTCCACTGTTTCTTTATTGACTTTTGTCTGGATGATCTATCCATTGAAGTAAGTGGGGTATTAAGATCCTCTACTATTATTGTGTTGTTGTTAATATCTCCTTTAAGGTTTGTTAATAGTTGCTTTATGTACTTTGGTGCTCCTATGTTGGGTGCATATATATTTATAATTGATATGTCTTCTTGGTAGAGTGTCCTTTTTATCATTATATATTGCCCCTCTTTGTCTCTCTTTAACCTGTTTTATCTTGAAGTCTACTTTGTCTGATATGAGTACGGCAATACCTGCTTTCTTTTGTTTGCCATTAGCTTGGAGTATTGTCTTCCATCCTTTTACTCTGAGCCTGTGCTTGTCTTTAGAGCTGAAATATGCTGCTGAAAGCAGCATATTGTTGGGTCTTACTTTTTAATCAATTCCGCCACTCTGTGTCTTTTGATTGGAGAGTTCAATCCATTTACATTTAGAGTAATTATTGATATATGAGGGCTTAATGTTGCTGTTTTATTGCTTATTTTCTGGTTCTTTTGCATTTCCTTTGTTTCTTGTCCCATGTATTTCAGACTGCCAATTCAGTTTGGTTGTTCTGTCTTATGACTCTTTTAGTTTTCTCTTTATCATTCATGATTTTGTTTTGATTGTTTGTTTAGTGGTTACCTTGAGATTTGTATAAAAAATCTTGTGTATGAGATAGTCCATTATCTGATGGTCTCTTATTTACTTATACTAAGTCAATTCAATCTCTTTCCTCTTCCCCTTCTAAGTTATTCTTGTCACAACTTATTCTATCTTGTGTTGTGAGTGTGTGTTTAAAGTGATGAGGTTATATTTATTTTTGGTGATTTCCTTCCTTTGATCTTTGATTTTGGTATTTAAGTGTTAACCTATTCTGGTAAAGATCTACTATTTTTCTGATTTTGTCTACATGTTTTTCTCCTTGCTCCAAGCTTTGTATTCCCTTTCTTTTCTTTTTTTTCAGGCCTAAGGGCCTTCTTGAGCATTTCTTATAGTGGGGGTCTCATGGTCATCAACTCCCTTAGCTTTTGTTTATCTGGGAAAGTTATTATTTCTCCATCATATTTGAAGGATATTTTTGCTGGATAGAGTATTCTTGACTGAAAGTTTTTGTCTTTCAGTATTTTGAATATATCATTCCAGTCTCTCCTAGCCTGTAAATTTTCTGTTGAGAAATCCACTGAGAGCCTGATGGGAGTTCCTTTGTACGTTATTTTTTGTTTTTGTCTAGCTGCCCTTAGTGTTGTTTCTTTATCATTGACTTTTGCCAGCTTTACTACTATATGCCTTGGGGTGTGCCTTTGCCTGTTGACATATTTAGGGGACCTATTGGCTTCACGTACTGATATTTCCTGCTCCTTTCCCAGATTTGGGAAGTTCTCATCTATTATTTCCTTGAATAGGCTCTCTGTTCCTCTTTCCCACTCTTCTCCCTCAGGAATACCTATAATTCTTATGTTACATTCCCTAATTGAGTTGGATATTTCTCAGAGACTTTCTTCATTTCTTTTTAGTCTTAGTTCTCTCTCCTCCTCCATCTGGAGCATATCTGTATTCCTATCCTCTATAATGCTAATTCTTTCCTCCATATTGTAAGCTCTGTTCTTTAAAGATTCCATATTCTCCTTTTCTCCTCCATCGTGTTCTTCAGCTCCATCAATAGATTGGTTTCTCTTCATGATTTCAATCTCTTTTGTGAAGAAACTCCTTATCTCCTTGAATTGTTTATCTGTGTTTTCTTGTATTTCATTGAGCTTTTTTATGATAGCTATTTTGAATTCTCTGTCGTTTAGGTTATGGATTTCTGTGCCTTCAGGGTTCATTGCTGGGTGCTTGTCATTTTCCTTCTGGTCTGGTGATTTAAGGTACTTTTGCATCATGGTTGCTGTATTGGCTTTGTTTTTCCTCCTCCTGGAAATATCTGGTTGCAGTTTCCACCTGCCATCACTATGTTGGAGTCACAGGCTGTGTAATCTGAGCCCCCTGCACTCTGCCACAGCTGCTCCACTGCCCCGGCCACCCACGCTCCCCCCCAGCTGCTCTGACTGGTCGGCTAAGCTGCAGTGTAGGGCATGCTGGGGGGTGGGGGGGCTTCTCACTTGCCCCTTGTTATCAATTCTCCTGGGGTGCTCAGATGTTGATGGAACCCCTGCAGCAGTTCTGAGTCCTCTGTGTGGGAGTTTCCCACTGGCTGAGAGAGCCCGAAGAGCTACAGTTTCCCTGAAGAGGGCCACCCCTCCCCACTCCGGGAGCTGTGTGACCAGAGTCACGGATCTGATGGGGAGAGAGTGGATTTCTCCTTACCTCTCCTCCAAGGTTGTTTTTTAATCACATACTACCCTCAGAAAAAAAGAAAAACTATTGTGCATGCACCCACAATACATACATATTCATTTATTATAAATTATTTAATGTACTGTATATATTGCTGTCAATAGCTAATATCTCAAGATGATACCAACTTAGTGCAAAGTTCATGGTTTTAAAATGCTAGGTGTAAATCCACATGACAAATGGCCTTTCTGATAATGGCGAATATTTTTGGTTGAACTTCTTGGCAGAGTATGATTAGCTCAACATTGATCTTACTGTGCGAAGTGGCTAAGGAAGAGTCCATCTGTTTGGACGAGAAGGATCAGTGCTGCAGTATTCTGGTGAGTTGGTTGTTCTGTTTGTTAGCACTAGATTAAAACCAAGTCCTTTACAGGAATCTCATTAAACCACCTGTATATTCCATAAGGATTTTTAAAAAAAAAAAAAACACAAAACAAGATAATATTCTTAAATACATGACACATAAAAAGTGGTACATTTAAAGACCAATGTGAGAGTCAGGGTCCCCCCACCCCCTCCATCCACCACCATCCATCCACCCCCTCCACACTGCAACACCTTCTTCCTGTCCATCCCCTGCAGTCACGTAATCGTCAGCTCTGCGGGCCCCGGTGAGAGCAACAGTGTCAATCTGTATCTTAGATGATGAGAGGTTTTATTTCATTTTTATACAAATTAATATAAATGTTAATATATCCTTTCTACATCCCAATGCCTCATCTGACTCACCCAGAGCTGGCCCCAGTTTGAATAGAACAGCTCTAGAAAAGAGGGTTAGAAGTCGGCATAGACGCATCAACACTGCCTTCAATAGAAGATCTTCTTGATGATTTTTAACTGCCTAGTTTCTCTAGACAGAATGAGAAGATAGAGCCAATATTAGAAAATGGTTAGAAGCCCCAGCCCTGCCATTTACTAACCACAAGTTACTTCATCCCTATAAGGCATAATACTTAGTTTATCTACAATTGTGAGGATGAGTTGAGCAACACTTACAAAATATTTAGCTCAGGAGGCATATAGTGAGCAAAATAAATATCAACTGAATTGTTACAAAATATTTAATGCTAAAAAATATTTTAGTGGGCAGTATCCCATAGGACATTATCTTCCCAGGAATTAGGAAAGCTACATGTGATTACCGTATAGTTATTCCTATTCTAGGGGGCTCTTCCCACAGGCAAAGCCTGATTACATCAGTATATCATTATGCCAATTGAAGTCCTAAATCTGAATCCCACCCCTTGACCTGGGTTCATAAGGGACAGCTTCAAACAATAATGATTTGATATTTGTAGAAAATAAACAATAACCAAAAAAACATACCCCCCTTTTTTTGAGAAGAGGAAGGAGTTAGAATAAATCAGTGGTCCCCAGACCAGCAGCATCAGCATCACCAGGGAGCTCAGCTCAACCTTACACTTTCTGAATCAGAAACTCCTAAGATGGGTCTTGTGTATTAAGGAGCCCTGCAGGTGACTCTGGCATGTGCTCAAGTGTGAGAACTGCTAGTGTAAACAGCGCTGTCTTCCAAAACAAAGATGTGGGTGAGATCCACCGTCTCCACTCACAGGTCATGAACATCATCCACATAACTCCCCTATGATGAAATAAGCTCTCCTCCTTTGTGGGCATAACAGCGTTAAAACAATTATAGGAATAAACATACTTTTTACATTTGGTTTGGTTTGAAAAAACTGCTCAAAGTTAAATACAAACATTTGGCTACAATTCAGAACTGTTATAAATTCAAGATCATTGCTATTCATGAGACATTTTTAAACAAAATTGTATCCAAGGGTTATAATTTCCAATGCAACTTGGAACAACAAATAAATGAGGTTCAATATTTGTTTACTCACTGTTCCATTTTCTTGGTAATACATGTACGACTGTCTCATAAATGTTTTTGAATAAGGAAACAAAAAACTCCTGCACTTAATTTTCTCAAAATTGCATTTGATACTATAGAGTAGCTAAAAAACAGTTTACCCTTACTATCTTTTTACCTTTTTCAATCATTTTAACTCACTGCATGTTATCTTTTTGTTTTTGTTTTTAATTTGGCTAATTTAGTTGGTCCAGATAACCTGTTTGTTTGCCTTTTTTTTTGCATTCTCTCCAGTCTGTAATGATTTCTACAGCTTCATAGACACATCCTGATCTCAAAGAAGACATTGGAAAGAAGAGTGAAAGCCGACAAAATCATAATTGTCTCCTAAATTGGAAAGAAAGACCTGTGTATTTTTCAATAATGAAAATAGACTGCTAGCTAGGTAATTCTAGGTAATGTTCTATTTGCTCTTTAAACTCAAGTACGTACATTTAAAAGTACCACCAAAATCCAAAAACACATAGAGCTGGGTCTCCTGTAAGAACTACTTTCCCTGAATACACATGACCGTCCCTTTGAATCAACCTCTATTTATTAGGGAGCTGCTCTCTCATTTACACATGGTGTGGGGCCCGCTGGCAGAAACTTTTGCCCACTTACATGATATTACTTATAAGACACAATGTGGGTAATTTAAAGCTTAAATGGCCTTTCAGTATTAGGACTACAGATGGAATGTAATACATTTGCAAAATTTGCTGGAAGAAGAAAAGAAGATTCTCGGATAGTAAGTATGGCCCAAGTCCAGACAGCCAGCTGTGAACTTGAGTCTTTAAAAATGATTTACGTGGTCCAATTGCACTGTCTCCATAATTTTCTTTTACGTATCAGTCTGGATCTAGATTATATACATAAGATTTATTTGCTGTTTTTTGTTCATTTTGATTTATTATTACACTATTTGGATTCAACTTTCTCTGAAATGTCTCCTATGAAAAATGATGTAACATTTATTGCATTTATTATACTTAATGATAAACCTTTCAGTAAATTCACCAGTGTAAAAAATGACCAAAATAACATACATTTAATCTAATGCAACACATGATTTTACTTTAAGAGATTTTACACACAAAAAAAATCCCCAAGATTTTGACATTCATCGATGGCAACTTCCTTTCAGCAGGAAACTAGTTTGAATCAATTATTTTCCCTTTTAGACTACATCAGGGTCAAAATTCTTATGTGAACCTCATGGTTATTTGTGAGACATGACAAAGAAAGACAAAATCTAACCATTATTTCTAGTCAGAAGGTTTAGATACTGTTTCTTATTTGACTACCTCTTTCACGTAAGATTTGAGTGTTTTATTTCTCCTACCAAAAACAGAATTTATAAAATTTAATTCTAAACCAACTTTTTGTGTTCAGATATATGCTCCTAAATGGAATGGAATGCTTCATCAATTTAAAATGCTTTCCAAATCCCCAGTCATGATGTAAGACATGCAATCCTCAGTTGGGGATGGATTAAAAGGGTTAACATATCTTTTCAAGTTAATCAAGACTCAATTTGAACTAACTCAGTTCTTTCGCCCCAATTTAATGCTGCCATTTTTTACCAGTGACCTGAAAATATTTGATTTCATAGATGCCAACGTACACAAAAAGCCCAAAACACCAAAGAATTGATTTTCCTTGCAATGGCAATTTGTTCATCTTGTTTAAGTTTGTTGGTTAAAGTTTACATTTCCATGTCTGACACTCCAAATTTTATACTGATGCAATTTAGGCATCTTGTTAATGTTGCCATGGAATGCTTAAGTTTGCTTTCTTGACCCATGATTAAATTTAAATTTTTGATTATTTCTTCTATAATTTATTTTGAAACTGAAAAGCCCCACATTTTCATAAACCTTTTAAAGGTTTGGAAATATGCTACCATGAAATTACCTAATTATATATTTTACAGTCCCACCCACAAAGAAAAAACAATCGAAAGCATTAAAAACAAATGAATCTGAAGCTGCTTAATTCAGTTGAGGAGGCATCCTAATTTAAGGTTTTTTAAAGCCCTTAACAAACAAACGGTATCATTTTTATCTGATTGAAAATGTAACTATTATCTAGAAAAAGACAAATTATGTTTTAAAAGGAAATGAACCTTCCCCATTTTTGCAAAAGAAAACAAAATCACTTAAATTCAACCCTATCCCCAGCAAATCACTTTCACTTTGACCTTCGCCAGAGAAATTTAAACCAAGTGAGAAGTGCTCAGTGGAAGTGGGTAGTGGGAGCCAAGGGACACTGAGTGGATGAACAACTCTGAGTCCACACAAATAAACCGCTGCTCCAAAACAGCGTCAGAATGGAGGACATTTCACATCAAGTCGTCACGTCTTAGTGCTGAGTTTTGGTTCAGGCTCCTCCGTTCCCCTTTGAAAGCTGAAACTATGCAGATTTGTAATTTTTACAATGAGAAGTCAGGGTAATGTTAAATTGTCAATTTATTTTAACTTGGAAAATATCAATGATTTATAATTTGTTAACCACCCTATTGGCTTTGTTTTTGTGTGTGTACACCTTCATTTTCATGCGTCTTACTCATTAGAGAAAAGTCCATTTATCATGATTCCAATGTGATCGTTATAATGTAACGGAAATTCACTAAACAATTACAGAGTTTCAAATTCCACTCACTCTGCTGGCAGCTGGCCCACTCTAATCGCCAACTGTTAAACCTGCATTTGGTCACTAATACACTAAAGCATTGTTAATGACATGGAGGTATGACAAGATAAGACCAGCCTCATAATGAATGACTCCACAAAAGCAAAGTGGCAAAAGGAATTACAGAAACACATGCACTGCTGGCCTTGAATTGTTGTGGACCTCCCATTTTATGTTCAGCTAAAACAGCTCAGAGATAACCTCACGTTCAGCAGAAGCAGAGGATGTGTCACAAATGGACTTGAACTGACACATGCTTCTGTTTCAAGAACTAATCGTTCTATACGAAAATATCTTCAATTTCTTTGCTACTGAGACGAATTAAACAGCTTTCCACATTCAGATTGTATCCTGACTACACAACAAGCCCTATGGAAATAGGAGTAAACGATTTTTAAATGTTTTAATAATCTGGTATTGGGTTTTATTAAATACCACTCAGCATCACCAACTTCCCATGCCTTCCCATAAAACTTTGCAAGGTCTAACTTATATATGATATATAATAGCATAATAACAAAAAAGTTGAGTAAATTTAAATATGTCAAATGTTTGATATAATTATAATCAAGAAAAATCTAATCAACAAGCTGAATAAAGATGCTGATAAAAGTTGTACATAGATATTTGAAATTACATCGTGTTGTTTTTAAAATATATTTCAATGCAAATAAAAATCCTGTGAGCGAAATAATACAATTAGTTCAGAAGTCTATTACACTTAACATGGAAAACTGAAAATTTAGTTGTTAACTAAGCAAGGAAAGGACTGCTTCTCTGAGGCAGCGCTAGGCCAGCCCCGTTGCTCCATCATAAATTTGAGCCATACAATTCAACCTGGGATACTGTCACTCATATCCAGGTGGATATTTTTCTCTACAGCCTGTTAATAGACAGTGTCAAGGTGTGATGAGAAACACCAGAATCTAGGCACATATATCAATACACTCTGTGGTGGGAGGAAAAAAAAACTGAAGTAACCACAAATTCTAAATAGCCTTCTTGCTGTGATAATCTCTACAACAAATGCAGCACATTGAGATATTTCTAAACATTTGCTGTTCGTTTGAGTTCTAGTTCTAAAATAGCATCATCCTAATCTTATCAGTTTGAAGCTGAGAAAAAAACCCATAATGTCAGGGACGTGTTTGCTCTTGGAGCACATGCAATTTCGATACTGGTTTGTTACTGAAAAAACACCAAATATTGGTTTTTTGATAAGCTAAATTAATAGGAAGTGACAAATTAGACATACTGTAGTCAGCTTAAGAAATTTATAAAGGAAAGAAAAATGTTGCCAGGGCATTGTAAAGAGGGAAGGGAGGTTCCTGAGATCCCAGAAAATCTTGACCTAGGAAACTGGATTGTGTGGAGCATGTTTATTGCATATTAAAGAATTTTACACAGACCTCCACTTTCAGGTTTGCTAGGAAGAAAGTAGCATTCTTCTTTCCCGTTTTGCCTCAGATACCAAGAAAAATGGAACCAAATTTGGAGCCCACAGCTGCAAATTGACAAGACCTTGAAATATGTTTGTTTTATTTTACTTTTTAATTTACCTTACCTTGGCTTTATTTTATTTTTTCATATTACATCCTATTTATTTTATCTTATTTTATGTACTTTGATAAACTGCTTTAAATTCATTTTGGAAAGACGTGGGAATAAATGCCCTATTTCGTTGACTCTAAGTCTCTCTTTATTGTAAGATGCACCACTAGTGTATACGCCACTAACAGGGGGGCAAAAACCAACAAGGAACCCACTGCCAATGGAACTTTGACATGTCACTGATTATCAGATGCATCCTGATTTCAGGGACGATAAATGTGAAACAAAAGTCCCTTTTCGAACCAGTGAAAAACAGTAACAATATTCTCATTGGTATATTTATAAGTGTTTGTTGACAGTTCAATTTTGTGTTAGGCTTTGGAGGGCAAAGCCAAGAACTTGAATTGTGGAGATGGGCAAGACATTAGCCATCATCTTGTCCTACCCTCTTGTTTTACAGAGGAAGAAATGCAGGAGAGAAGACGTAGCCTAAATCCTCAAGAAGCTTATCATCACAGGGCAACTTCAATGATCACATGACAGTGTAATGTGCATTGACTGCCTGTCAGTTACTCAAAGAACAGGATATATTAATCACAAAAGTGTATACTGAGACTGAAACTAAACTATAGCTATAAAGCTTTTCTCTTTCTGTGAAAAAAGATACACCAATACCAACTGAGTATTCTCTTGCACTTTGTTTTCTTTTTTTCCTGCAAAATATAAGCTATTTTCATTTCTGGCATTTGAATTATTATTGAAGAGTCCCTACCATGATTAAACTCTGTTGCTTTATTGAAACATTTAGGCAGAAAGTGGGAAAAATCATCCCGTGTAGAAGCATCCCATGTTGCAAAGAAAATTTTTCTTCTTGGGTTTTTCTTATCTAGAATAAGAAATTTTAAATGGACTTAGTGAAACTCTAGTACAAGTAACAAATAAAATTTCTCTTGAGCGTATAGTGTTGTATATGGATAGAGGCAAATGAATCATTTGAGTCAGAATTTCTGTTAAATGGTGGATATGAACAGATTTCCATTTTTCATCACTTAAGGAATAAGACACATTATCTCTATCCCTCCAACATTTCTAACTGAATGGTAAATCTTACAAACATCTCTTCAACCTCAAGCCACACACCAGTTAAAGTAGAGACAATCCAGTATCTAATATAGATATATAATTTGAAAGAACTCCACAGTGAAATAAAACACGACTGTAAGATAATTGGCAACGTGAATAGTTGGAAGTTAACAGTGACTTTGCCTGAACACACAACATTTAAACATTAATGATGGTAGAAAGCTAATTAGTAAAATTTAATTGGATGTATGCAAAATGGTAAAATGAGAAGAGTTAAAGCATATTTAATTTTTAATCCAAACTCAAGTGCTAAAGTGGAAACCCAGCTAAAGCCAATCATTGTAAAATGTAGACTGACACATTTTAGATACCCTATTACCACACAGAATGAACTGATGTCTAAAATTAAACACAGTAATGTATTCTCTCGTGCCTTTGAAAAAACACATATGTGAAATGCAATTATCTAAACTGCTTAAAGACAAAATGGAAGGGCAGATAAATGTATGGAAGATGACCCCGTGGAATATAGTTTGAAAAATGCATTGAACTTTATTATATGCAGATAAGCATCCATAGCAAGCCATTCAGCAGGCAGAGAAACCTAGAAAGCAGCAGAGGTAAGAGGAGCCCCGTCAGGGATTGTGCCACCTCCACTGAATCTGATATCAGGGCAATATGATATGGAGGTCAGAAAGGTCACTGCTATTTCAGAGAATATACGTTACCGAGAAGTTGATAGTCCCTCTCTGTACACATGATATTGAAACCACACCCAGAGCTCAGAGGGAGGGAAGAGGTTCTGTTCAGAGTGGACCACAATCCTGGCCGCATGTTATGATCTTCTGGAGAACTTTAAAATACCGACGGCTAGGACCCCACACCAGGGATTCCAATTTCATTGATATGGGATGGGGTCTGGGCGTGAGGATTTGTTTTTTGGGGGGTGGCTAACATCAGTGCCCATCTTCCTCTACTTTATATGGGACGCCGCCACAGCATGGCTTGACAAACAGTGCGTCCTGTGTAGCCGAGATCCGAACCTGCGAACCCCGGGCTGCCGCAGGGGAGCGCGCGCACTTAACCGCTCCGCCACCGGGCCAGCCCCCATGAGGATTTTTTTCAAGCTGCCCCAGGGGATTTTAATGGGCATTTCGCATTGAGGACCCTGGTTTAGAAAGACCTGAGAGCACTTTTCTTCTTGCCCTTAATTGGGTTTGGCTTTGCTGATGGGTAGATGTGTATCTTTTTCTTGGAAGTGAGTGTAGCTTTTTGTTCTTGCCTGACAGTCTTCAAAGTGGAAATACAGTGTTGGCACACAACCTGAGTAAGAGAACTGTCAAAATTATGAGTCAGAGGTGTGTTATCTTAAGCACCGCAATCAAGTTTGCAGTGTTTTCCAATGTCTTCTCTTACGTGATGGTCAATTATGCTAAGTATTGAGCATTGAAAAAGCCTGGCTTTGTGGCTTCTCAGGAAGGAACTTAAAATATGACATGATCAAATATGAGTTGTATTTGTCAGGGTTCTTAGTAGCAACAGAGCAGCTCTGACTGATTTAGGCAGGAAAGGAATTCTTAAAAGGCTACTCCCTAGAAAGCCAAGAACCAGAGTTGAGGCTACCAGCCAGGAACAGTGCCCCAAACCACACCTCAGCACCGTCCTGTGAGAACCCTGCTGTCCTGGGCACAGCCCCAGCCGGGCACCAGCCGCCTGCGCTGCTGGCATCACCAGAGCAGGCTGCAGGACACTGTTGCCACACTCCACCCAGGCCAGAAAGGAGTCCCAGCTCAGTGAATGGAGTCCGTCTACCACCCACACCAAAATGGAGTCCTGGCAGTCCCTGCTTCCGTGTCACCACCTACTGAATCTACATCAGGAAAGCCATGTCACATGCCCACCCCTGGCTCTCAGGGAGGCTGCAGAGCCCTCATCTGGCATTTTCCACTCCCATAGTGGAACATCTTTTCTATTTCCCACTAAAATTCATAAGGTGGAGAATTCTTCAAACAGAAGGGGAATTCACTCACTGAGAAGCCAAAAGAGAACTATAAACGGCCTCTACAAGAATCTTTCACTGTTCCTGGAATTAAGCAAGGCTATAGGAAATTGCTTGGTCTGCATTTTACCTCTGTGTCTATAGTTTTTACCTATAGTTTTTGCCTGCATTTTACCTCCATTTTACCTCTCCCACTGCACGAGACTAGACCTGACTTCACGTTCCCAAGCTCACTGTCATGTGTCTTGGATTCATCAGTCTCTTCGACACACAAATATTTTATTAAGTGCTAGAGTAAAGTTGCTCAGTGCCTATCTAGCAAGCCAAGTTCTCATGCTGGTTCCCCACATTGTGCCATGGTATGTTCTCATATCTAAAATTTGCCAAGTTGGCGCAGCTATTATATATTGCAAAATATTGATGCATCCTTAATTGCATGTGGAATATGAAACAGCCATATCCATTACCATAGTCTGGACATTTATCCTAAATTTTCCATTTTACATCATAAGTAGATCTCACGTTTAGAGTGCACATACACCAGGTATATGCCAGGAACTATGAGGTTTAACATGTCTCCGTGGCCCTGAGATCCTAACTTGCCCAGGAAAGAAAAGTTTTTGCTGGCTCAAAGACATCTCTAAGATTTCTTCTCCCTGCCTATGATGCTTTGATTATTTCTAAAACATTTTATGGTCCTATAAATTATCACTCCTCGTGCCATTTGTTAGCAAACACTTTGAAAGAAGTGGTTAATATATACTTTCTCAGAAACAACTGAACAGCATGATTTCACACCTACATCGTCACTGCTTAGCAGTCCAGCCTCGTTCGGACAGGTGAATCCAAATCTTCTCTTTTAGAATATATTAGGTCATTGTCTCAAACACAAATTCAAACGGATCCTCTATCAAAGCTTTCTCAAAGTGATTTCTTACAATGGGAGCCTTTCTTTTTCTGTGAGAAGGAAAGAAGTTATCTTTACCCAAGAACAAGCACCCGTCTAAACCAGAAAAAAATGTGAAGTAATCAGTCTTAAGATACAGTTAACAGAAACAACTTTGGAGGAGGGACTCCAGTATTCCCATAATCTATCTTCCTAATGCAAAACTCTAAAGTTCCCTTTGGGAAAATAAAACAAGAGTCAGGTTAGTTTTGAAACATAAAGAGTATTTCTAAAGGCAAAATGTTCCAGCTTTAAGAAAAGAGTAACCACAAACAGGGCTTTTATGAGTTACCAGATTCTACTAATCCTATGTGTTTTTCTATGGAGAAAGCGTATAAGTATTCAACGGAATCATAAAGAGATACATCTCAAAAAATAAAAGTTAAGAATCAGTGCTCTAGAGAATAAAGTAAAGAGCCCATCCCTGTTCTAAAGGTGGGTCCTTCACCACTACCACCAGGCATCTAATCGAAACAATGAAAGGTAAAGTCAGTTTCCCAAATTCAAAATTTCTCTGGAGTCTGAGTTTCCATATTTCTTAGATATGAGGACACAAACTGCCAACAACTTTGTATTAAGGGGATTACTCATAGGGGACTTCATTCTTCTTCCATTCCTTCAGAGCAGTGAGTCTCGAGTGGGGACTCCATTTGTGCTTGTACACGTGAGCACCCTCACCACCATTCGCAGGCTGAGCCACCACGTGGCGGCGGGTGTGAGGACCGCTCAAGGAGCAGAGATATCCCTCCCGGTAGGAGACGTCGTCACACAGAGAGAGAGAAAAAGTAACCACGAGTGTGGCGTCCAAGCCATAAAAATGGCATTTTTAAAATTTTAAAATGCTCTTCAGCAGTTTAAAAGTCTAAATAGTACAGTAGGCTTTTCTGGCACTTTCCATTGTGTTTCCACAAAATTCAAAGGAGACAGTTGTCGTCAGATATGGCTAAATGGTTCTTTTTAAAATACTGAAAATATTATTATTTTATAATCCAGATAACCCAGTCCTCATCACTTTGTGATTATAAAATAAGTCATGACTGAATTAATCACTAGCCTGTTTTTCAGAAATTAGTCTCTCTCTGTCCTCCATTCTTTTTAGGAGTCTCTTACAGCCCCAGTGTACTTTGTCCATGATACCATTACACCAACATTTCCCTGGAACACTAGACCCAAAGGATGCTCCATAAAGAAAGAGACTCAAAGTCTGGGAAATACTGCACCTAGACTCCTCCTTGGCAAGAGGCCATGCACGTTCGGTCAGTATTGGTGCTGAGAAGTCCCATTTTGCTTTCTTTAATCCAAAGTCACTTAACTCCTGACCCAGAAAGGGAAGAGCTTGTTACAACTTTCAGCCGTAACTTTCTGTAACTTTTATGAATTTATATTTGCGAAATGGGTAGAGCAAGTGTCAGCTGCTCCATGTTGGAGATGAGAAAACTGAGTCATGAAAAGGTTAAATGATTTGTCCAATGTCACCCAGAGTGTAGGTGACAAAGCTGGGACTCAAGTCCAATGCTCTATTACCCTCTGCTTTGAGGCCACCAAATAGCTTCAAGAGGCAGGGACAGTCACTTACTACATGCCATCTAAACACAGAAACACACCTGGGTCTTCGGAGAAGCCATCGCAGGAAAGATTTCCTAGGTCACAGGATTTTCCCCAAATTCTTCATCTTATTGTCCTACCCTAACACCTTAGCAAGGCCAGGAAGTTCTCACTGCCTTCTATCAACAACCCACACCCAAATTGTGTGCCAGCCTTTCTCATTTCACATCAAGTGGTGGTGACAGATCTCCTGAGAGTTTCAAAAAATGGTGAAATGTAATGAATTGGAGAGATAAAATATATGCAAACTTTATATTTAAGGTTTGAAAGATTTTTTTAAAACCTTCACAAATATAAAATTACTCATTAGTTTATGGAACATGAACTATATCAATTGTAACTTGATTTGCTCACAAAATCATTAGGTTTCATTATAGGTCAAATAAACTATTCAATAGATCAACTGAATTTACATTTAAGTGTATTATATTTTCATACAAATGGAACATTACATCGCCAAACTTTCAACAATTTAGCTGGTTTTATCATCTTTGAATTTTTGAGAAGCAGGCGCTCTTAGGAATAAACGGAACATTGTGTGTCAGTAAAGCAGAAGGTTATTATCTTTTCTGGGCAGAGTCCTTCAGTGTAGGACAGAAGAGAGACCAAAAGACCTCAGGAAAAAAAAAACAAAAAACTTTTTGAATGCTAGAGCTGTTGCCACATACAAGTATGTGCGATCAGCCTCTGTTGCCTAGAAACTTCTACAAGCAATTTCTGCCTTTCAGAAGTTTCATTTGCATCTTTTTGTGGACTTCTGAAAATTAGAGTTTTGTCCTGAATGAGACAAGTTTCTCCTTGCCTATTTTCCAACACAGCTCCCTTCCTTCCAGCAGAGGTGGCACTGTGTGGATGTGCCGACGCGGCCTCAGGACAGAGCCCTCCCCATCCTTGCTCCCTGCAAATTCCATAACATTGGTGCTTCCCTGGTGTACCACCTAAGAGTCGGAAAAACAAGCCAGGCCCCCCTCCTCCTTCACCCACTGTCTCCCCAGCCTCCTGAGGGGGCCTTCTGAAACTACTCAGCAGCATCATTGCTTGGTTCTTTACTTCCTCTCACCTAATCCTCACCCCACAATTGCCACTTGCTTTTCAACACAGGGGGCCTCAAAACCAAAATTGTTCAACCAATTACGTGTTTAAGAATAATCCAAGTTTGTGTAAGACTGGTCCCCTGCCATTTCATTCATTCATTCATTCATTCAACAGACTGTTATTAAAAGCCTGCTCTGGCTGGTTTGTGCTGGATGCCAAGGATACAGAAAGTGCTCAAACAGGACCCCTGGCCTGGAAGAGCTCAGTCTCACAGAAAAGACATCATGTCCAAAATAAATTACGACACCGCAGAATACACGCTGCACCAGTACTGAGGAAACACAGGAGGAAGCAACTGACTGCCAGGAGAGTCAGGGGAAGGAGGGGCCTTACAACCGGGTCCTGAAAGGCTGAGAGGAAAGTATCAGTCTGAAGACCCTAGCACACCTGAGGCACACCCGCGTGTACCTGAGGCGGGGGCATCTTTGAACAGAATGAGTGGGCTGGCTATGTCAACACACATGCCAATAAAGCTTTGGAGGTGCAAATGTTGTCAACTGCAAAATCTCTGTGAGAGAAATTTACACTTTCTGACCCAAAGGAGGGGCATCAATCAACTTCTGGCATTCCCTCTACCTGAGCTCACTGTCCTGTCAGGAGCCTCTCCACACTTTCACCAACAATGATTTAAATAGGTTATCCCTTCTCCCAGGTTTTCAGGCCTACAGTTAACATCCTCTTCTTCACACCTGGTAAATGAACCAGCAATTCATTCTCATGGAAATACAGCTGTAAAGGTTCATAAATAATAAATTAAAACTTGCAGTTTCCATTTAGGTTAAAATAATCCTTAGCCTGACTATTGGCAGAGCATTTAGTCGTAGCTCGTGATGGAATATGGTTCCACCACATTCAGCTCTAATTTGTGCCTGAGAGGAATTTTCCAGGTAAAGGGGGACAGCATAATGTCAAAATGTGTGAATGTTTGGCATTATGTAGGCATAATAGCTAACTATGGTTTGGGGGATTTATCTATGATTCCTGGTTTTTCTTATCTCAAAAACAAAAATTAAAAAATGAACCAAACCCCTGCTTCTCCCCTCCTCCATATCTCCTGTATTTCCCCACCAGACTTTGGGTGTAATGACCCTCCCATCTCCATTTGGTTCCCACCCATTCCCTTCTCCAGCCCCTCCCCACCCCATGCAGAGAGATCTTCTTCAGGCCACTTCAATTCTATTCCACTGATTCTGCCATTTGAAGATCTCTAATGACCCCTAATCTTAAGTGAAATCTTCCCATCAATGGTTAACATTTTGTACCACACTATATATTCTTCCTGTCCACTGTCCCTCCTTCTCAAAGCCGCCTTCTTTCTCAGTACTGGACTCAGTCATTCATCAAACATCTATTGATGGACCAAGTTTGTGCTAAGCCCTGGGGTTAGCATGATCCCTGCCTTCAAGAAATTTATAATCCAATATGGAAGTCAGAAGAAATTCCAGTAGTTACAAGCAGGTATGTCATGCTATTAGAAAATACGCTGGGTGTCAGAGGCATATGGCTCAGATCCTTTCACCCAATAAACCAAGCCAAAGAAAATGTCCTGGAGGATGTGAGCTGGGTCCAGAAGGTCAAGGTTGAGTTCACAAGGAAGGAAAAGTAGGCAGGGCATTCCTGGATAAAAGAACATCTGTGCTTCTCCAGTCCTGTTTCCCTACCCATCATTCTGTCTACTTCTTTTCTGTTTTGATTCTGGGTATAAACAGAGGCTCAGTGCTCATTCCTCAGTGCTTTCTCTACCCCCTTCTGCTCATTAGCAGAGCCTACCTCATAGTTTAACTACCTGCAATACGAGATAATGGTCAAATCTGAGCCTCATGCCTGGGATTGCCAACTCCCCGCCGCACGGCTCCACATGAAGAGCATGCCATCTCCTGGTTATCAGTATTTTCAGACCTTGGCACATTACCTACCCATGAACAGTGGCCCCTTCACAACTTCAGGATTTCCAGAAATAACACCATCCTTCTCTCAGGAAATTCAAAACCTTGAGAAAGAAGGAGAACCTTTTCTCCTTCCTCCCTACTCAGTTTTCCATGTATTCACGAATGAATGAATGAAACTAGTATTCATCATGGCTTTCCCCTCTTCTAAAACCTGTGATGAGCTCTCCTTTTGCCCTCAAAATGAAGTAAATTCTTAATCTAGATTTAAGGCTGTCCATAATCTGGCCACTATGCCTATACTACACACTCTCACCACGTTTATATAACACTTGATGGTTTTGATAGTGTCTTCCTAAAGCATTTTTGAAAACATCTCTTCTGATCTACCACAATACTCTGATAAGTCAGGCAGGGCAAGCACTGTTATTCCTCTCTTTTTAGAAGACAAAACCAAGACCCCTGGAAGCAGAGTCAATGAGGTCTTCTCATTCTTAACCCAGTGCTCCTTCCCCTTGGGTCTCATCATGTTTCATGTTTTGATTTGTTACATAAGTGCAACATCAACTGTTTCGTTTGTGAGTCTTATATCCTCACCAAATTGTGAGCATCTAAAAGGTAGGAAGAGTGTCCATGATTTTTTGCTTTAATTTCTCAGCTCATGCATATAGCACTGCACTGTGCATAGAAAAGACACTCTATAAATGCTTCTTGTATAAATGTTCTAAACCACGTGATTCTGCTTAAGGAAGTCACAGTCCTACTCCTTTGCTTAAAACTCATCACATTCAGCTCTTCTGATTAGATTCCCTTAATCTAAACTTGTGACCATGGCCAACAGGGTCTTTGTGGTCTTTCCATGGCCAACTTCTTTGACTTTATCTTCTCCTTTTCCCTCTTGTCCACCAAGCTCCAACCACCCAGCCTTCTTTCTATTACTCTAGTTTACTGTGCTCATTCCTGCCTTGGAGCTTTGTGTCTGCTGCTTCCTCTTGCTGCAAGTCTCTGTGGCTGGCTCCTTCTCATCATTCAGATCTCAGCACAAACGCCACCGCCTCAGAGAATCCTTCCCTGACCACCCAACCTATGGTTAGCCCCTAGTCATTCTCATCCTGATGTACTTTCTTCCCAGCACACATCACAATCTAAACTTAGTGGTTAGTTATTTATGTGTTTTATTGCCTGTCTCCCTACTAGAATGTAAACTCAGTGGGTCAGAAACATTATCTCTCTTGTTTTGCCCAGTACCTAGACAAGGGCAATATATTTGGCAAATGCATGAATAGCTGAATGAATGAATGAATGAATGAATGAAGAGTGAATAAACCTCAGCTTCCTCATCTATAAAATCAATGGGTTGGAATAATAACCTCTAGGATCTCTACCACCCTAATATTCTTTACTGAGTCAAAGCTCTTGTCTTTTCGCGGAATCAGCCAGGTTCCTTTATTCGTTATCAGTAGGCCATGTTTTCTTTTTCTCTTGACTTTAGTTTCCTCACTGAAGAGATTCCCATGAGTAGAAAAACAATATTGAGAAGAGGAGAGAACAAGGTCAAGCCATCTAGTTCAGGTAAACAACACCTTTCTTCACGTCGTGATGCGGCTGCTTCTCCTGTCACAGCTTTGTAACAGGCTGCAGATCCCACAATCGCATTTGCAATCTACTTTTTGTTTTTTAATATGTTTGCATTACTCTCCCAACATACCCCTTTGTTTTCTTTGTTCTTGATAAAGATATTCCTAAGACGGTTATTATTTCTGAGTTTTTCCCAAGGTATAAAATATATTCACTGAGAAATTGGTTCTTTACAAATGGGCAATGTTGGCATGTATATGATGGGACAGGTCAGTGCGTGCCTTCACCTGCTAGTGACAATAACAGTGGAAGTTGTATGTTTGTGATAGTTCTTTTATGGTGAGTATCCAATGACTGCTGAATTACAGTTATTCATGGAAAATATTATTTAGCAGCCACTCTGAAGACAGTGTACACATAAGATACTGTGATAAAGACTGAAACTAGCCATCCTAAGTGTTCTCCCACAGTCATGAAGAATAAGCAACCGCTAACAGTGCCTCCAAACCACCAAGGATTGCTAACCTTTACCTATGCTTGTCGTGGAAAAACAAAACCTACTGCTGGATACTTCCTTTGTCAAGAGTCTCCAGAAAACACACTTTTCAACTTGTTCAAAGGGTAATGAATGCTTAACCATCATTTCAGCAACTTTAACTTTCAATGTTTTCTGACCTCAAATGCAACTTATGTGGAGATAAATTGAGCAGTCGTCCTTAAAACCTGACGAGGGTAGAGGTCCTTGCTGTTCACAAGGGGAAAATGTCAGGACATGGAAGAGAGCCTCCTCAGAGGTTTCTTCTCCTTCAATTCCATTTGTGTTCTCAGGAGACTGTGACGTTGCATTTTCCACTTTTATTCAGTTATGTCATCAACTTCTGGTTTGTGTTTTTGGCATGAAGATACCAACTGAATCAGAATATAAATCATTTTCTGCCTTTGCCCGTATATAGCTACCACTGACATCTTAGATTGTTATAGTTAATTAGAACTTCAAAGAACACAGAAAAAATAGAAACCAAGCTTAGATCAAAATTTGAGAGTTTTTGGTGGCCACTTCTAGCATAGGGTGCTGGCATGCCTGGCCCCAGAGCTGCTAGAATGGAAAGGAAAGCCCACAAAGGACATTCTTCAAGGACAGAGGGTTCTCCTCCTAGGCTAGATCCCTCTCTTGGATTTCTGCTTCACATCCTCTTAAACCTCAGTTATTTGATTACAAGGATAAGATAAACGAATCCCCAAGGACTACATTAATTAAATTAATAACTTAGAATTTCAAGGACAAAAATTCGCAAGTCAAAAGATTCAGAATAATGGAATATTTACAGAAAAAATGTGAAAACCTGTCTTCCAATGATGAACTTTATAAAATAAAGCCACCTCAAATGTGCCAGATTTAATTGATGATCATAAATAATGCTACAAAGTACATTATTATTACGTCTCTTCTCCCTTTAAAGGGGCTGGACAGAAACAATAAAAAAAAATAACTATCAAGTCAATTTCAAAGCTAAGATGTAAATATCATAATTAGTTTTGCTCTAGGCCTTTTTATTTTTCATGAAAGCTTCTCTACTGATAGACAAATAATTTATGAAAACAGAAGAAATATTTCTTGCAGCCTGCCTCATGGTCATTACTGATCACTTAATTTATAGCCTGAATAGTTTATTTCCACCTTTAATGACATTTTAAGATCTATTTTTAAACCTCATTACTACATCTTATTTCATGTTATCTAAATACATAATCCAAAAGAAAAGGCTTAAGTTATTCTCATCACTTTAGGAAAAAAAGTAATCTGTTTCTTGATCACATCTTTATCCTAGAGGTTAACATATTTTTCCTCCCATAGTTACTTCACTCATTTAAAAATAAATGTGTGTTTCCAAGCGCTGCAACGAAGAGAGAGGAGCTCATCTCCCACTTCCCACTACTGCTAACTGACTCAGGAAAAACCTCTCCTTACATCACACAGGAAATCGCTTCAAGCTCCATTATTTATTTAAAACAAAAACAAAATACTAACAACTAAACATGAAAAATATATCATTTGTTGATTATAGACAATGCTCAAAAAGATGTATCAGCACGTAAAAGATAATTTTACATTTATAAAGGAAATATCCAAAAAATGAATCAAAAGCATTACCTAGTCTTCTATTTACTACACTATAAACCCACAAAAGACAATAGCTAACCAAGTTTTTCCCCATTTTCTCCCAAAAACTGTTGTCTAGCACAAGTTTAAAAACAGAATTTTAAAATTCAACATTCACAGTTATTTTACAATGAAAACACCAAAACTAGAAGGAAAATGAGTTGCCCAGCTTAATTCCTCTGTAGTGGCCAAGCCTCACCCAGAGTTCAGAACTCTGCCAGGACCACCGCACACGTCCCCACAGGCTGTGGACTACTTAACCCCAGAGTGTAGCATTTGTGTAGAACATAGCATTCAAGGGCAGCCCTCGGTGTTGGGCAGTGCGCCACCCACCCAACTGTATGTGGCAGTCCTGTTTTAGTGCTGCGTTTAGTGCTGGATCACACTGGTGCTACTTTAGTCTGCATTCTCTGGCAAACACTTTCCAGCTCTCCTTATTCCACTCCCACAGTCCTCCCTGGCATTTAACTTTTTTACTTCTTTTGTTACAAGAAGGGAATTCTGGATGTTTTTATTGACCTAAAACTGTCAATTTTCCATCCAATATTCAAAAAAACTATTTTTGGGTCTACCAATTAAATTTCACAAGTAAATTTCACAAAGGATGTTCTTTTTCCTCTTCGGCTAGGTGGGATAGAGAAAAGAACATGAGCTTTAATGTCAAACAGATCTTGCTAGGTATGTCACTTTGGGCAGGCTTTTAACCTCTCAACTTCAGTTCCTTCTGTAAGATGAGAGACATAAAAATTACTTTCGTATCTTCTTGTAAGGATCAAAATGATATAGATGAAAGAGTTTAGCATGGTACTTGGCACAATCTGCGCTCAGTGTGTATTAGCTTTATGATTCTTATCATCATCATCATTTTGAGCAAGTGTTAACAAGCCATTGTGGCATTGTGTTTTCACATGCTTTTTTTTGATTCCTGGCACATGAGTGCCTCGTCGTGGCAGGACATATGAGCCATCCTGAGACTCGTGCCTGGCCTCACTTCCCCACAATGCCTGTTAGGAAGGCATTGTCTCTACAGCATGTGTCATGGACTGAATGTTTGGGTCCCCCCAAAATTCACATGTTGCAGCCCTAACCCCAACATAGTGGTATTTGGCAATGGGACCTTTGGGAGGTAATTAGGTTAGATGAGGTCATGAGGGTAGGGCCCTCATGATGGGAGTAGTGGCCTTATAAGAAGAGGAAGAGATCTTTCTCTCTCTCTCTCCCTGCACATGTGCACAGAGGAAAGACCATGTAAGGACGTAGGAGGTCAGCCATCTACAAGCCAGGGAAAAAGCTCTCACCAGGAACCAAATCAGCCGACAGGCTGATCTTGGCCTTACCAGCCTCCACAACTGTGAGAAATAAACTTCCATTGTTTAAGCCACCATCCAGTCTGTGGTATTTTGTTTTGACAGCCCAAGCTAACATGTTATCGTGGAATACAACATGATAACAATTTGATGGCACCCATACTCTGCTCGGGAGCACTGAATAGGTCTATGGCATTTTGATGCAGAACATTCAAGAAAACTATGTACCAGCAATAAGAGATCAATGCAGAGATTGATCTTGCAGGTCTGAAACTTGACAAGGTGGTCCACACAGAATTCTAAATCTTCCAGTTTATTCTACCCCAGGGGTTCACAGTTAGCAAGTAAGTGGCCTCAGTGTTTGCTTTCCCCTGGTCAGCATAAGGAGGCCCTTTTTCTGGATGAGCAGTAATTTCCCGGGGTAGAATAACATATCCAACCTCCTGCAGCATGCAAAATCTCTGCCTCACCTACAGGAAGAGAGCTGCAAATGATGAAGAAGGTGAGGGATCGGGCGGGTTCACGCACATGTGTTTTTCCTATAAAGCAGCATATGTTTTTCAGGTTGATGTTGGTCAGATTAAATTGATCAGTCTTTGCTTACTGAGAGTAAAAGAAGTTTCTGGGCTATCTCAAGTGAAGTGGCAATCAGACAAGCGATAGCTCTGCCCTGGAAAATACTAACCATGTGGGTATTTCTAGGTGGATGATGGGGTGTGGGTGTATTTTTTCTGCTAGGATGTGACTATGGCAAAGAAGATTGTGGGATGTGCATGATCATTTTGTATCCAGAAATGAGATACAAGCGCTATTCAAATAAGGATGGAAAATCTATCACTTCTGAAATAACTCCTTGAATGACTGTAGCCCATTATTCTGAGATGAAGTGTCGGGGACAATCATCCAGGTCTCCTTTCCCTGATTCCTGAAGATCAGGAAGAAAGTGTAACTGTGGAGCTAGAGGCCATTCAAGTGAGGTCAGAGTGGTGCTTCAGGCAGTTTTCTCAACTAACCCTCAAGCCCTTTCCTGTAAGAAGCCTTGCCTCAAACGACTGGAGCCCTCCCCAGCACGCCGCATTTCCCCACCTGCTTACCACACCTTTGCTCCTGCCTTTCCCTACACCCCTCACCGCCTGGCGGAACCCTACCACCTCCCGAGGCTCAGCTCACATGCCACCTTCTCCGTGAAGTCTCCCTGCCTCCCTTGCCGAAAGCAACGCTTCTTACCCTTAGCTCCCAGAGCACTGGGTTTTCTCCTCTCTACCACACCAGGCATATGCTTCCATACACTCTGCTTTATATTTCATCCCTTCTCTAGTCCAAAACGTCCTGGATCAGGAACTATCTTACTCACCCCTTGTAGCACCTCATAGTAGGAACTCAGTATTTATTAAGCAAATGGCATGTTTTCTCTTAATATTCTCTCTCAAATGATCAAAACTACAATCAATTCAAACCAGACAGGATTTAGGACCAGCTGTACTACACAACTCCAGGGGGCCTCATCTTCACTGCCCACAATGGAAATGGTCCCTGAATTCACACAACGCAGGTGCCCTCAGACCATTAGCCCTTCCACCTGCACAATGCCTTTAAAAATTCAGAATTCAGAATAAATTCTGCTGCTATATGGGTGCCTCAGTGCTTTCTGACTCTTCATTTGCAGGTATAAACAATATTGCTTTATCTTTTTTCGTGTTGCTTTTAAATGTGTCAGTATTGAAGCTTGGAGGGAGTGGATTTCAGGGCTAACAGAACAAGAGAAAAAGTCAAGCAAGAACCAAACAAAGAGGGCACGTTTTTGAAGGCCCCTCAGAGAGATGTGCCAGAAGGCGTCAGCCCTCTTCTCCGTCTCGCCCAGGTCTTTGGGCCACACCGAGGGGACCTGTTTTCACTCTAAAAGAAGGATCTTTATTGGTCATAGCTGTATGTCATCCACAATGGAGGAGCCTGAAGAGGAGGCAGGAGCCTAAACCCAGAAGCTGCTCCAAGAAATGATGAAAAACCGTATGAAACAGCATATTGCTCTGATATGATCTTTTCCTTCCGAGTTAACCAAGTCTATCCTAGGAAGACACCCCAAAAATGATTTTTTCAGAACCCAGGGCATGGGGAAGGGATGGGGGAACAAAAGGAAAAGATGAAGTTCAGGGAGGCCAGGGAAAGAGTATTTACTGAGCGGGGGTGGGGATATGAAGAGTCTCTGCTTTCCAAATAAGACAGCAGGGTGTCAAACATGAGCACTCTAAGGCTCAGAGAAGTAAAGGGGCTCAGCCATGTCACACAGCAGGGCTATGTGGGAAGATGACAGCCCAGGTATCCTGCTGCCCAAACCTGGGCTCTCATCATGACCTCCCAGGGTCATATGATTACCCCAAAGGGTTTACTATACCTAAATGCACTGCACCTTCTCGGGCAAAATAAACACAATAGCTGTGGCTTCTGCCGTGTGAACTCTGATCTAAAATCAGATCAGACATAACTGCATTTATGCCCATTACAGATTTATTTTATGTGCTCTTATTATTAATCCCTGTTTCAGATGACAACATTAAAGTCAGCAGTTTTAGAGCAGAGGTTGGTCAACTTTTCCTGTACAGGCCCAGATAGTTCATATTTTAGGCTTTGTGGGCCAATTAAGGATATTATGTAGGCAACTTGTCTAACAATTTAAAATATAACCATTTAAAAATGTAAAACCATTCTAAGCTTGAGGGAAGTACAAAAGCAAAGGCTGACCAGATTTGGTCCATGGGCTGCAATTTGCTAACCTCTGGTTTAGAGGGTGGAATTCTAAGCAATATGTGTTCTTTCAATGGAAATCCAAGTTGTACTGGAGGCATCATTATTTCTTAAGAAAATATAACTGAGTTTTGTGTGCTTTGGGGTCTTTTCAGCAACAAAATCTACATAATGGAGCAGACAATTCCCTCGATGCATAACACAGTGGATTGGACAGCCCATCCATGCTTACAGATGAGGCGCAGAACCAAGGTGTTCCAGGCCAAGACCCCAGGAGCTATTCAGGGCCAGGAAACACTTTCCATCCTAGCATAGCCTTAGCTCTTCATTCATTTCAAATCTTTCCACCACAAAAGCACCATTAAATTACTTTTTTACCCTTAAAAATAAATAGTAATAAAACTTCCAGGCAGGGAAAAGAGGTTGTCTCCATTCTATTGAATAGACAAAATAACAGGTGTGCCTGAAGATTCCAGGGGTCTAAAACTTCTCCTGTAAAACTCAAGGGAGACAAACACACACAAACACATCTACTATCTGAACTCACTAAGAAAAAATGTACGTTATCATTGGCACGTCAGGACTCTGAGACCCCTGGAATGCATTCCTATCCAGTGGCCAAATTCTGCCTCTCTGTGTTCATCATGCACATTTGCATCCCTGGTGCTGGGGAACCCTCTGAAGCTAGGATCTGTTTACAACCCTTCATTTAGTTATTCGTTCTAAACAATTAAACACTACAACATTTATCACATATTCCCTCACCCACCCACAAATGGATCAGACTTTCCACACCTCTGTAACCCTCAGCCACTGAAGCCTGCAACAGCTGCTTGAAAAACATTTGCTGATTAGACTACCCATTAAGACTTGAGTCAGAGAACAATTCCGGTCCCGGTTTCCCTATTAGAAACAATAGCAAATTATTAACCATTTTCTCACGAAAACTTTGGAAGAGGTCACCTAATCTGACCCGTTAGAGACGCTGAATGATTCTCAAATTTGAGAGCCACACAAACATCTCAGGTTGGAAAGGACGCTTGGCATCTGTGCCAAAACAAAAACCCAACCATCTCATCTTTGCTTTTCAAGGATCCCATGGCTTCAATCATTTACAGAATCTCTCTTAATTGTGTATTAAGATTGCTGTCCTGATAAATTTTATTTTTTGGTGTTCATGCCTAGCTTCAACTGGATTTCACAATCTCAAGTCTGACCTGCCTATTGTACCCCTATATCTAAGAGAATTGAAGGTTGGTTCTTGGGGCACACAGGCTTAGGAATTGTGAAGTATGGCCTTTACCTGCCGACCAGCACTTGTCCCTAAAAGAATAAGAAGTTTTCTTACTCCTACCTGAGAGTGAATCACTGACAACTGGAATGACTCAGCCAATCTGAATGAAAAGAGAATGTCGCTCAGGGAAGGGGTGTCCAACTCCTGTGTTGAATGGCAGGAAGGGCCCCAGGAATAAGACAAAATTTCTGTTCATCTTCTCGACAAAGCTTAAAATGGGCTGGCTTTCCTGGAGCCCAGGACTAAAGCTGAGTCCCAAAGGGGATCTGGGCAGATTTGCATTACAAGAAAGTTATTCTTAGAGAGACGGTGGTCAGCTTCCTTGCACAGGGAGTAGCTTGATCCTTCAGACATCCATTTACCCACCTAACCAAGCCCTACTGTCCATCCCTGGATAAAGACATATCCCTTATAGACTTCTCAGAGCATGCAGCAATATGCTTTGCTGGCACCATCTATCCAAGACCCTCCAACTCTATGGCAGGCCACATGGGCATCTGTTGGTTTGCTAGTTCTCCCTCCATTCTTGTCCATTCAGGGCACCCACAGCATTTTGAGGCTTCCGTAGATTGTAGTGTGGGAAGTCTCATTGTTTCCTTCCTGATCTGGCCAGTGATTTCCATTCTTCTAACAGCACCTGATATAGGATTTCCTGGTACCCTTCAGGACCTTCAATGGTTACCAAGGGGGCTACTAAATGCCAGGTGATGGGAGGAAGTTATGAGGATGCAAGAGGTGCTTCCTCTATCTCCAAATAATAATAACTTTTTAAAAATTACTTTCCTAGTCAATGGGATATAGCAAAAATAAATGAGATTGCCATTTAATACATGTGAAGTGGCAACCACTGTGACCCAGCTGGTCTCAGACATGGCAGCGTTGGTCTCCACTCCTACCACAATTCCCTAGTTCCTACTGACCCAGCTTAGCCACACTCTTCCATACCAGCACTGAATTAGACCCTGGGGGCGCAGAAGAAACTAAGCCAGGGGTCTTACTACTAAGGAGCTCGCAGACTGGGAATGAAAGCAAGGACAGCAATGAGATCATTACAACACATGACAGAGGAAGGTCTGGATCACAGCCGGCAATCGACCGTTTGTGGGTGCTGCTTTGCATGGTGCATGCCCCCGAACCTGCACTTGGCTGAGGCCTCCTGGGCCTTCAGCTCTCATCTTGACAGCAACTTCCTCCAGGACTCCTTCCCTGATTGGCAAGATACCTAATAAGACTGATTCCCTAAGGGACAGAGACTGGACAATCTTGTTCACTATTGCCCTCCATCCTGGGGCCCAGTATAGCGCCAGATACTATTTAATCACTATCTGTTGAATGAAAGAATGAATGAATGAGAGACAAGACTCCATAGAGGAGGCAGCACTTGAACCAAGGCCTTGACGGATGAGGTGGAACCTGCCAAGAGGAGGAGAAAGTGGGAGTAAGAAACAGGATACCTGTCCAAGGCATGTAAAGGTCTGGCAACCTACCTTTGCACATGGTAGGTTCACGTGCGAATGCATCCAGGTATGGGCAAGGAGGAAGCGATAGGAAATCAGACAGAGATTTGGGTTGGAATCAGTATATAAAGAGCCTTGCATGCCAGGACTTTATCCTGGAGGCCACAGGGAATTCGTTGATTTCTGTAAATAAGACATAACAAAGTTAGCCTGTTTCCTTTTTTTCCAAGTGATAACCAACAGCAGTGTGGAAAGTGAATTGAAGGCTGCCTGGGCCCAAGCCAAACACTCCCAACGTCTTCTCGCCCTGCTTTAAACCCAACCCTTACTCTCTCTTTAATATCCCCCAGTGAATATTTAATATTTTCTGGTGAATTTGCTATTATTTCTTTTACAGTGTAATGAGTTTTAATGTTATAACCTCCGTCTGAGATCCTGGAATGTATTTCTCTGCCTATATTCTTTCCATCTCATATAATGAAGATTCTGAGCAAGGAACACGCCTGGGACACAGCCCCTTTGTCGGCAGGGGTTTTCTCATCCTTTGTAGGACAAAACCTTGTGGAGATCCCATCGTGTCCATCAGGGCAGCAGATTGGAGGCAGGCACGTTTCCACTGGCTTGAGGACAACTACCTGCCGAACCCGAACACCCCGTGTGCGCCACGACGCCAGGCCTGCACATTCCCCACAGAACTGAAGGCAGCTCTGCCACAGAAGTTATTCCAGCTCTAACAGCATCTCCGTGGGTGAGCTGGTCTCCTGCCATCCCTCGGGCTCCTTGGTGTTTGGGAGGTCGTTGTTATTGGGGCGCCTGTTCCAGCGTATTCGATATAAGCAGCCAATCTGCTTACATCAACACTGTCTTCAAATCCTTCCTGCGAGGAGGCTGCAACCCCTGCCTGCTGTTCCATCTGAGCGTGTGCTTTGGAGAAGAACAGTGACAACATCCCCTTGAAAGAGAAACCAGAAAGAAAGAGTCCAGAACAGCAAGAAAAAAGAGAAAGGTGAGCTGGCCAAGCCTTTAAAAGAGCCACAGCTCTGGAAGTAGCACTATAGGCTTCAAGATAAAACCATTTTTGTCTAATAAAGAGATTATTATGTAGTATTTATGTGTGGATTTATGGTTAAAAGACAGGAAACCTCCTTCTACTCAGTAGGAACTAAACACACAGCTCCTCTTTGCAAACAACCAGACAGGAGCATAACTGATTTTAAAGAAGGGAGTGGATTCCAGGGCTCGCATCCCAGCGTGAGCCCTCAGCCCTGCCGCCTGCCCCTGCAAGTGGCTCCAGGACCCCCACACAAACCCCGCCCTGCTGCCCCTTCCAACACACCTCCCCTTCAGCGGTGCAATTCTACTCTATCCTGTCTGAGCTTTACCTCCTTCTGCACTTTGCAAAATGCCCTTTGTACCCCAGGCATCCCATTTAATTCTCATTAAAAAAAAAAATCGTCTGTCTCCTCTTTGTTTTGTTGAGAGAACTCTTAGTCTCAGTACCTTAAAAATAAGAGAATGAGAGTCTAGGAATAATATACAGGCCACTGGAACTAGAAGGATTTTGTGGCAGCTTCAATCCAAATCAAACTGGGGGCAGGCAATATAAACATCTTTTCAGCCCCTCACAAATAAAAAATTCAGCAACACTTTGAATGCTTACAGGGTACACAGCATAGGCAATTCTTCTTTTTTTCCTTCAGCTTTATTTGGTCTTTTTCGTACCAATGAAAATCAGATTTTGGAAGTAATGCTGCTTTGTGTTTATAATAAAACCTCATTAATTCAGATGCAACTAATTTATAACGTGACAATTTTACCACAGCAGAGCTGGATTTGCCAATGTGCAATATATGATTTTACTAAGGAAATTAATAGTTTAAATCAAATTTTAGGAAGACTATTTAACTTCCCCAAACAAATTATCCTTAAGGACATTATCAGTAGGTATTTGCATGCAGAAAAAGAAAATAAAGACTCATTTGTGGTTACAATTCCACAGTCCCTTCCCTTATCTAAAACCCTTGTATACAGACGGCTTTAAGAATTCAGAATTTTTCAAGTTTTAGGAAGTAAATAAAGTATACATATCACATACTATATTACACCCTGAGTAGAGTCTGAGGCAGTACCCAGTAATCAAAAGGCATGAATATTTATACTAAATGAGATGAAGGCTATATATAGCCTTACATAACTTCAGGTCAGCTTACCTATCAAATAAGTTCTGACGGGGTCAGGTTTTGTCAACAAATAAATTGTGGAAATAACTTCCCCTTTCCAGAGTTCTGGGGCATCCGAATTGTGTACATGGGCCTGAGGACCTGTGCTGAATTATTCCTTCATGAAAGAAGCAGCCCTCTAGTTAATGAATCTGGGGTCGTTGCTCAAAGGACAACTTTGAGAATAATAACATTGTGATGATTCCAGTAACTGAAATTTTCCTTCTCTTGACCAGCCTTCCCATCAGATGGACCACCTCAGCGGTCACTTACCCTGCATATAACAACTCAGATCTAAAGAAGCTGCCTTCATGATCCTCCAAAGGAGGATCCTCCAAAGAAGGAGAACAGAACTTAAGCACTGCATTCAGACGTCTGACTGCCTCCAGAGATGACCACAACTATGCTGAAAAGCAAGGTCCCAGTGCTCAAAATAGGCCTCACATTCCACAAACATTTGTCACAAGTGGATAACCCCCAACCATCTCCACTCCTTCAACCTCTAGCTACACACTCCTGAAGAACTGCTGTAGATTTCAGTCTATACACAGGCCTGACCGAATCTTTATAAACTGCAATGAATAATCAGACAAGTCAAACTCAACCATCCAACACTCCCCTGAAAAGATTTTTAAAAATAGATAGATTAAATAGTCATCAGAACTAAGCTTCAGGAGAGAGGTCACTGTTGCTCAGATGGGGAAAAGTTGGTGGGAATTCACACCACACACCAGTAGGTACAAACCGAGAGCCGCCTGGAGTTCTCTCTTTTTATGTTCAACGTTCTTCCTGTGAGTTTATCTACCCAACAAACTTCCCAGCACTGAAAAGAATGAAGCTAAATATAAAGTTATGACAAATAGCTAGTGTTTCTTTCTCTTGAACAGTTTCCTACTGATTCTCTGAACGAGAGGTTTGTAGAAATTACTTGGTGCATGGTGTTTATCTGTTTATTCATCTCTTTTAGGTTTCCAATTTTTATATTCTGGGCTTGTCAGTAAGGCATCATTTCACGTGAATTTTTAATCTTTTTTTTTAATTGTGCAGAGATTTTTCAATAACCTGTTCTTGGTAAGTGAGTTTCCTTTTTTCAGGTACGTCCTTGTCAGATATCATTCTTTCAAAAACCTTTAGAAAATATTTACTTTATTACTTTTTTCTTTACTGGCAATACAGTTGTAACCTTAAAATAATTTGTTTAATGTCAGTCTTTAAAGGATCAGAGATTGCACTAGAAATTTTCATAAAGCCAAGAATCCAGAGACTATTTTTCCTTTATTGTCCATGTGTGTATATCAGCCTGAATTCACCAGTGGAACTGGAGGTCATTATTTCTGAATTTGCACATTAAAAATAGCATCTATCCATAAGGGAATATCTTTAAACCACAAATGCCAGAAATAACAATTGTATTAAACTGCATTTCATGAATACATAATAAAGTTCAATTTACCACTATTTATCATGTTACTTGAATTAAATCTATAATGGAAAAGAGATTTAGTTCTGTTTTGAAAATAACAAATTCCTTTATGCCAATTGCACAGGATTTATATTAGCTCCAATGTATCCATGTCAATTTATTTATTTTTTGCTTAATTACTAGTGCTTTCTATTGTTGGGATCCTAGGGGACAATTCATATTCTTTCATGTATTTTTTAAAGCTTAAAGAAATACATACACATATAATACATTAAAAGTTACTATAGTTTAGTTATATTTATTTGTAAAATCTGAGACTTAAAAATTGGTATTCTGACTCATACATACATTCTCACCCTCTCATAAATCCTTCAACTTACATTTGTATACTTCACTGGGGCTTTGACAGTTGCCTGAAGTTGCTAGAAAAAGTTACTGTGAATGCAGATAGCAGTATTCTCAGAGCTAATGTTTGTGCTGTACCACACACGTTCATAAATGGAGAACTGAAGAAACCTACCGGAAAAGTCAAGATAAACACAGCCGTTTTCAACTACCTGCACATCTTGGCAGAGGAAGAAGGCAAGAAAATGCTAAGAGGCCTTGAATTATCAAGTTATTAGATATTTTTGAAGAAAAAGGAATTCACTGTTAATCCTACATTGAATTCATCAATACCCTTGATATGAGTTTATGCAATAGTTTTACCATGGCCAAGCCCATCCCATTGTGTCTCCATCTCAGTAAATGGCCCACTATGTCCCCAACTGCCAAGACCAGAAACCTGGGACCTCTAGTCCCTCTCCTCTTGCCATCAGTTGGTCACCAAGAGAAGACTGTGCACCTATTCCATGACATCTCTCCAACCCATCTCCTCTCTCCTCCCCACACTCTGCAATTGCCTAAGTACCAGCTCCCACGGTCTCTCTCCTGAACTGGTGCATTGGTCTCCTAACTGATTCCCTAAGTGTCAAGCTGGCTCCCTTGTACTTCATCCTTCATGTTGCTGTCAGAGTTCTCACTCTTAAAGAAAAAATGCAGATACAAGTGTGCGACTCTCTTGCTTAAAATCTATCACCAAGTAGACGAAGTGCAAATTTTTCTCATGGCTTACCGGGTTCTCTATGATCTCGCTCCTGCCTTTGTCTCCAGCTTTCTCTCTCACGAGTTCTCGTCAACACAACTCCAGGCCTCACCAGCCTGTGAGCCACGGCCCTGGTGCAGCTCCTCCCAAATGTTCTCCCTCTGTGCACCCACACTCTGCGTTTGTCAGGGCTCAGCTCAAGTCTGACACCTCCCAAAATCTTTCCTGGTTCCCCTCTTGCTCCAAATAAGAAGACTGAGCCCTCTTCACTGTACCCTCACTTCCCATGCACACTTCTAACCTAATACCAGATCATTTTTATTGTACTCATTTGCTTACATGTCTTTCTCTTTTGCGTGGAAATCCTTGCAGACAGAGGCTGTGATTTATTTATAATTATATCCCCTACACCTAGCACAGTTCATGACAGATAGTAAATGTTTAATCAACAGTTATTTAACAAATTCGGGAGAATCTGGCATATAAGTTTATTCATGACTCCAACTACCCTTCATGCTAAGACAGGAATCTTTTCTGATAGGAACAGGTAACTGTTGTGGAACACCATCTAGCACCCCTAAAGTCTGTTTTCTAATGAACATCGTATGTAAAACCCCGAGTCAAATGCATTTCGTCTGGTGGCATACAATGGCCACATTTTGCTGTGGCATTATCTTGAAGATGTGCAGTTACTACTCAGCACTTATCAGGTGGCAGGTTTATCACCAGAGCAGGGCTCAAAGGACTCTTGAAGAAACAGCTTCCCAGCAGCTAACTTCTCCAAAGTCTCCCTTAAGTACCGAATGAGGCTGGTTGCCTCCACACTTCCAGTAACACTCTCTTCTTCAAGTGAACCCTGCAGCTGACAGTCATTGCCACCAGCAGGGTCAGTTCTGCCCAGAGAGGACGTCAATGGTTTATACGAGGGCAGGGGAAGCTTTTCCTCCGGAACAGCCCTGTGAAGCCTCTGGAGGCCTCTTCCCATGTCAGGAAGGGAGGCACAGAGCACAGGGAAAACTGGCCCAGGCTCTGCGAGGATCGCAGTGAGATGGGGAAAGCAAGCTCGGAACACAGCACCCGTAGTTTGGAATCCAAACGTAAAATACTTATGACGTAAATAGAAGTGTACGCTGGGAGATAATCAAGCCAAATATTTTAATCAGAAAATATGGACAACCATGATACAGAGAACTTAGAAAGAAATAAAACTAAAATTGTCCTTGGAAAGACATGATTCTCTTCACAGTACATGCCCAGGGAAAAGAAGAATGAGGAAAGATAATAGTGGAGAAACCACATTTAAATTAGACTGTACTCTGAACCAAACAGAGAAGAAAAATCCTAAACCAGTATTTTCCATCTCAAAGCTCACATTTTACCAAAAGTAAAGAAAGAAATTACTGCATCTTATACGTGTGGTCAGATCAGTTTTAAAATTATTGTAGGTAAATTAGACTTTTCTCCTAAACGAAACAAGCAGAAAACCAGACTTATTACGCAAACATTTCTTGAGCACAGAAAAATCTGTTCAAATCTGCAAAATATAATGTAAAAGAGAAAACACTAATATAAATTGTCTTATCCTCCAGAATACTCACATGAATTTGGCATAAAGAGGGTTGAACACATTAGCTGTAAATGCTACCCAATTTGTATTAAGCCAATGTATCTTCTTCCTTGAAATAAATATTCACTCAGCAGGCTACTTTCTCACCTCAGGAGTGAAACTCAATGGCAGGTTTCAAGATAGCTTTGACATGAACTTGTGTATCAGAAAGTAGACAAATACCACTACAATCATGTTTAATCCTTTAAAGCTGTGATTGAGAAGTGGCATTTGGACAGGATTTAAACTTGGCTTTGGCCATGAAAAAGATTAAACTGACTCCGATTCTCTCCTAGCCTTATTTTTTTCTCATTAGTTAGATGTCACATAGGAAATAAAATTATTATAAACATATTTAACTTGTTTAAATAACTTTAAAAACATAACTTACAATCAGCGGGTTTCAAAATTCAATAAATCCTCTCACATATTGGTTACAGAATATAGTTGCATTTAACCTAATAAACTTAAAAACATGGCTTTAAGGAATATTCTTCCTTAGCAAGAATTAAATTGGCTTGGCTAATTTATATTGTTTTAAATTTAGAGGGAACTGTGTATTGACTCATGATTACAATACATAAACCATTTCCATGAAAGGTCTGAATTAACCTCCATGCTATTTATATAAACAGCACATATCATTGCATGAAGTGCAGTGGAATTTTTTTAAATCAGTAAATTAAGCTTGTAATTTAATCCTTAGCTAAATATGAGAATAAGGGAAGCTTAGTATTTCATTATGTTCTAAATGATAGGAGCTCCTTGTTTCTGTGTGTTTTAATACACCAAAAGTAGTTGTTAGTGTCTAAAGTTAATGCAAAATAATATAGTATTCAAGTGTATATTTATAAAACTTATATAATAAAATCAAAAGCAGCTAAACTATAGATGAAGTGATGACTGTCAAGTTAGTCCATAGATACATACACCATATGAGCTGGACTCCAAATCTTCCTGAGCATGTTGCTTAGAAGAGTATCCAACAATAACATTCACCCTAAAGACCATAATTAAAACAGAACTATTATAAAATTTTCATCTGTCAACTAGGAACTACATTCTAACACTGTTAGTAGCCATTTGCTACCTAATCTTGACGGGTCTACATCAACTCAAAATAAGATTAAAATATTCAGGATTAAATTTGTTAATAAAAATCTGACAAAAACAAAAGTCTTGAAGAACAATAGGTATGTAAAAGTGGTCAGGAAAAAACACTGAAAAGATCAATGACTACACTTCTGAAAGAAGATATATTGTCTTCAGACAAATTACTGGTAGTAACACTACAATTCAACTTGAAAATCTCTTTATATCCACAAAAAAATCAAAGAGAGACTTTTAATTGCACGTTTTATCTGGTAAGTCTGTATTATGTCTTAAAATGAAGTCTTTTTACCTACGTTATTTGGTTATTCATATACCCTGCACCCTAAATCTCCTCTTCTACTGCAGATAGATTCAGCAAAAGTGTTATTTTTGCCACTGACATGTTTGGCCCATAGTATTCCAAAAATAACCGGATCTAAACAAAGAATTTGATTTTAGTCCCAAATTGGTTCCTCCTTAGTCTTCCCCCGTCTAAGGAAATGGTACCACCAGCCACCCAGCCAGTCAAGCCAAACATTTAGGACTCATTCCTGGGTCCTTTTTCCCTTGCTTCCCAAATTCCAGTCCATTGCCAAGCCCCATGTCCAACATGTATCCTGCACCCCTACTTCTCACATCTCCCCTACTACAGCTCTAGCCCTCGGCCCCTGCCTCTGCCTGGACCACTGCCACGGAGTCCTCTTTGGTCTCCTTGATTACACATCTGCCCCACTACCATCCATTCTCCTCACAGCTAAGTGAACTTGGTAAAAAGCAAAAATTGGATATGACTCCTCTGCTTAAAATCCTCCAGTGACTTCCTATTTCACTAAAAAATCTAAACTCTTCCTATGACCCACCTTTCACGTCCTTCCAGCCCCACTGGCATCTGTGTTTCCTCCAATAGACCATGCTCATTCCCACTTTGGGGCATTTGCTTGAACGTGGTGTCTTTCCTGGGACCCATCAGCCCCCAGGTCTTCACATGGCTGGCTCCTTTTTATCATCATCTCCTCGACCACCTTATCTACAGGAGCGCCCAACCACCCACCCCATCCCTCACCATCACATCACCATCTTCTATGTGCTTCATTGCACCATTTCCCTCTTTAGAATGTGGACTACAAGAGGAGACCAACCTTCCTGTCTTGTTCATGGCTGAACCCCCAGAGCTGGACAGGGCCTGGGACAGAGGAGGTGCTCAAGAAACGCTTGTCGAAGTGTATCATTTCTGTAGAGTTTATAACTCACCACTCTAGGTGATGTTTGCTCAAGATCAGATCCTAATACTTTAGAAGTAGAAATGTCAGTAGAATAGAAGCAGGATACTTGATACCATTAAACGGGATCTTGGGTCTTGACTAATTATATCCATTCAGAGTATCAAATTTGCTGTAGGTTTAGGTGATATGCCAGCTTTTTCTGGTTTGTACTTCTATTTCCTAATTCTTCTCTAACTAGCACAAAAACTATTCTTGTTTGGATGAAGAAGTCCATGGGAAGTAGAAAGAATGTAGAACAGCAATATCATCTGGATACCTCCATGGCTTCACTTTTCCTTGCAAACAAAAATGAAAATAATGGTACACAGCTATTCAAAAGAAAATGGAATTTACAATTTCTTTAATAAAATAAGTAATTGAAAACAAATATAACCAAAGTAATTTTAACAAATGTACCTATACTTTCAAAGAACATTGACCCAAAATAGTAATAATAATAGCTAACATTTATTAAGCTTTTCCTGGGCCAAGTACTATCATAAGCACGTTCCTTGTTTTAAACCATTTAATCATCATAAAACTTCTATATAGTGGGCACTATTATTATCCTCATTTTACAGATTAAAAAAACTGAAGCAGAGACAGTTTATATAACTTGCCCAATGTCACACAGTTAATAAGTGTGACCAGAACTCAAACCCAGGGATCCAAACTCCAGAGTCTTCACTCTTACCCTTGCACTATATTGCCTCATTAGGTTAGCGATACCACATAAGAGTAGAAATAACACGTATAAAATTCCTATCACAGAGTCTAGAACATTACAGGTACTTTTTAGTGTCCTTAGCGACATTTTATTTCTGCATCATCTGAGAAAAGGAGATTCAGGGGACACTAGCCCCTACCAGGGAACAGGCCTCAGGTCCTTTGTTCCTGAGCTTGTTAGGAAGACTTTATCAGAGTTGAAGTCAGGCTATCAGCCTGGAGTCAAGAACTCAGAGGTCTTGACTTCTGAGATTTAGGAAGCAATTGAAGCAGCAAACAGGAAGTCAAGTAAGAAATGTAAGAGGTGAGAATCACATTGTCAAAGCAAGATCAGGTTCAGTATAAGCCCCACAGATAAAGCCAAGGTCAGGAAGAACAGAAATCAGGGTGTGGATGACAAAGGAAGCTACTGGAACCAATGGTATCAAAGAGGCAGAAGAAGGGCAGCTAGGTAGAGGAACTGTGGGCCTTTATACCCAGGTGGCCCCTGGGGGAACTTCCTCCCACACCTCACTCTGGCTCACACACCAAGCCCGTGTTCTCAGAACTCTCTGCACCCCCACAGGTCCTGACAACTCCATTTTAGAGTGGAAGAAACTGATTTGTATGTAGACAATGTCAGTAACTTTCCAGAGAACCTACTTATAGTCAGTGATGGAAATGGAGTTTATGCTTAGGTACTCTTCTGAGAAAAATCTAACATGACAGAGAGAACTATCCCAACGCTAAGAGAAATCATCTCTTCTATGTTATTGCTTCATATTTCCTTTCTTATTGAAGGGTAAGCCTTAAGAAAAAAGGAGAAAAGCCAAGAATGGGATGGACAGTATCAGTCTCGTCCCAATCCTGAAGATCAATGTCCGAGGGTGACATATTCCTCTCATCAGCAATGTCTCCACTATATCTGACTGGTCCCAAGGGGAGAAAATGACTTACATCAAGCTTTGGGAGATCCAGGAACTTGCCATAAGCTTCCAGGTATATTTTTAGTAAGGAGTCAGAAGTAGGATCCAGAAAATAAGTCTTTATTAAATACAATCTGAAATTATGTCAGAAGCATAAACATATATATGATTTTAATATAAAAAATGAAAAATGTTTTTCACCTAAAGATTACTATTTTGCATATTGTCAGAAGGCATTTCCATGGGTTAACAAGTGTAAGGGTATTCACTGGAAGCGACAACTCTCTCGACTCACTTCTTATGTCCCACTGTTTACAAAGTCTCTGTGAAACTAAAAACCAACATGAAATCATTTCTTAGTTAGACCTGAAGAGGAAGAAGGCATGGAAAGCTCTTCTTTTTAAACTGGGGGGGTTATTTCTCAGAAATGACCAAGAAGGGAGTCAAAGCTGTCACTAAAGTAATACGTCAGACTTCTGAGCAACATGGAGATTTTCTGAATTGTGAATCTAATTTTATATTTTCCCTTAACTTCTTCAGGAATAAGCTTCCAATTTAGAGTCCCATCTGTAAAGTAATAGAAATTGTCTACTTGTAGGCACCAAGAGAAGGGAATTTCCTGGTGTGGCAATCTGGTACCTCATTATCTGGTGAAAAATGTCTACATATTCAGGATTATGAATGTCACTAATACATCTAAAATCAGCACGTGTCAGTCATTAATATTCATATTTCTCAAACAAAACAGCTCGTATTGTAGCTGCTCATAAATCTGGCAGAAATGGGGAGGGAATGGAGAGGTGAAGAGATAAAGAAAGAAAGCGCTCAGGGATATATTGAACACAAGAGGGGTCTCCATTCATTCAGTCTAACATCTGCTCAGCCTGAAGTGGAACCACCTGTTAGTTTATTAAATTGTAGAATTAATTTATGTGGAAATAAGGGAGGAGGGGGAAAGGTAGCTTTAATTCATACAAAAAAAAAAAATATATATATATATATATATATATATATACATATATATCCTCTATTTATTCCCATCTAAAAAAATCCTTTCATGGGCATAATCAGTGTCATGAATGAGTAGCCTCATTATATGATTAATTGAAGAAATGAAATGTTTCCCATGACTGTTATGTAGGCATATTGCCTGTAATGTATTTGTTGGCTATTTCTTTGGTACTCCTTGAAGAAAAGCCCACTGGTACCTCCCTGAGCAATTCCACACCACTAGCAGCAGCAAAACAAGCAAAGAGATTCTATGAGGATTTTAGCAATACCAAGGAAGGTCTTACCTTCTAAACACCCATCTATTTACCCAAGTTTGTGGGGGATATTTTCATTTCTCCTAAGCAGAGTAGATGAGAATAATAGACCTTCAGCTAAGGGCTCATAAGAAACTGGCTCTGAGTAATGCAGAAGTCTCCATTAACCTCTCCGCCTCCGTTAATGAAAGACACACTGCTTCGCTTCCTCCAACAGTCTCAAATCTCAGGATCTCAAATTCGCTGAATTAAAGTGATGGATATTATATCTACAGTTGATTTCCTCCTCAGTTTGCCAAGAATGTCAGGGTCATCGAGGAGCACAAATATGAAAGGAGATTAGAAAAGCTACATAAACTTTTATATGAATGTAGATAGATATTTCCCAGTATCTCTCACATGTCATCATGTCATTTTTGTCTTTTTATAACCTGTGGACTGGTTATCAAGGTTGATCACAATTACCTGGGGCACTCTATATGCCAGCCTCTCCCCAGGTTTGTTTACCAACCACAATCATTGAGGATTTTCCTTTTCTGGGGGGGCGGGCAGTTCTTTTTGAGTTGCATTTTACTGTTTATTCAAACAGCAAATGCGGTCCTTTTCTAAAGATTATTTCTTCCGTGCAGCCTAGACCCTTATGAGGCAACTTGCTTCAGCAGTGCTTTTGGTGTGATTAAGGGTCATAAACTTCCTTGGATAAAAATGAGAAGAGATTATTTCAAGTTGCATCCTTTTTTGCCTCTTGAAAAAGTTACCCCCCAAAATTGAGGCCAACTTTCCAGAAAGCTTTTATAAAATGCAGTGGATAAGCCAGCTTTCCCTGGAGACTTATCCAATTACACGGGCTGCATGGTCTTACCCTAAGAGAGAGGAGCATTCAAAATTGTGTTTTTCTGATCATGGCAGTGAGTGTAAAGAGAGAAATCTAAGAAATTCAATTATCTCCCTAGGTGTCACTCAGCTTTGGGACTAATATAATTGGCTATAAATAATCCGAGTACATTACGGGAAGAACCTCTGTGGGTTTCATTACAAATCCCCTTGCCACTGAGTTGCTAACAATTGGGCTTGCCATGTGGGTTAGTTGGGGTTGCAACTGCAAAGAGGTTACTTTGCCAACCACTGGTTGCCCTCGTTTTCATGGTCCTCTTTACATATTTTAATTAATGTCCCCAATGTAACATTTTAAGCACGTATTGCCTTTTCAACACACACCAAAACGACCTTTTAAAGTAATGGTTTAAAAACCCAAAGCAATGCTTAATTACCAACTCAATGACATGTAACATAACTTTTCTGTTTTTCATGCTCCTGAAATTAAACAGAATTCTACAAGAGCAAAGGATATGAATAGGAATGGATGATATAATAGAATTCTAATTCCCCAAGGACCACGCCAGTGGCCCACTCTGACTTTGTCCGTGTAGGGATTTCCCTTGACCACAATCCAGCAAAGACTTCCCAGCTGTGAAGCTGGGAAAGCCATGGCTCTCTACTTTATTGATTACACATAGTGGGCAATCAATAAAATTTGTTGATTTTGTCCTAATTAAGTCTTTTGAAAACTGAGACACGTTGATAGAATGTTTAAATAGTGCCACGAAGGATGAGGGTTTGTAACCATGCCTACATGCATGGGCAAACCCAGATGTATTTTGAAGTCATCCAGTGTTCCAAAGAGTTTTTCAAATGTTTTGAGTTTAACCAAATCCTAAACACATTGTGCCAAGTACTATTTTCCTTTAAGTCTCAAACCCATGTGAATTTTAAGGGAAATTAAATCCACATGTTTCTGATTCATTTTTACTTAAATCATTAAAATGCTGTTTTGGATGAGCCATTTGACTTCCAAGAAGCTTTTCTTCACAAACTTTTTTACGCCTTTTCGGTGTGGGGTCAAAAGCTGGAAGTCACATTTTGACAATGAAAAATTAATTGTGACATCAAACACTGCCAATCCAAACCCTAACATTGTAACAATACTGCAGCAGTTGACAAGTTCATTTTCCTAATTTTCTGTCAGGAAATGCTTGCATTTTTCTTTATTTTGCCAGCATAAACTAAGAAGCAAAATGTCTCACCTACAAGCACTACACCACATAAAATACAGATTTAGGGCTTTATTGTTTTGTAAAAAGGGGCAACGATACCATTTCACAGCTTTGTTCAATTTAGACAATCTTACCCAAGGAAAAGTTAGAAAATATATACAAAATTCTTCCTGCTTCATCCAAATTTAGATACCCTGAGCACAGTATCTTATAAATGCCGTGCAAAGCCCAAAAGGAAGTTACCCAGGACATTGCAAGGAAACAGGAATCATATCGTGGGTCCCATTTCATCCTTCTCTTGATTTCATAGTTCACAGTAAGGCCTCCTCTCTACAACATTTCTCTCTTAAACAGCTTCAATTCCTTTCCGTGATTTCTAACTTCAAACTTTCACAAGCCTTCCCCATCTTTTGGAAAAAAGAGACAGAAAAAAAACACTTGACCTGGTTGCCTCCTCCCTCCAGCTATCTTCCTGCATCATGCCTTCCTTCTACTTCCAAATTTCTAAAACTTTATCTTACCAAATTCTGTCACCACCACCGTCTCCTTAACTTCTTGGTGATAATGTTCTGATCTACGTTTTTAGTCTTGATCTTGAATAGTTTACTCTACAATCCCATGTGGATTATCTTGCCACGATTTCAAACTCAATTTGATGAAAATTTAACTAAAACTCACTCGCTGCTGCTGACTTCTCCATTTCTGTAACTGGTACTGTGCTTGAAACCACTTTGTCACATATCCAGTCAGTAACCATTTTTTTGGCAATTTGGCATGATAACACACCTTGCACTATCCCCATCCTTTTCATTTCTATCTCTCAGCCCTCGATCACCTCATAATTGTGCCTACTAAATGATCTGTTTAGTTCTAGTTTTCCCCCTGATTCCAGGTTATATTTGGCCAAGAGACTAATCTTTTTTGAAATATCACCTTGCTAATTTTACTCCCCTACCTTTACTTGAAAACTTCACTGGCTCCTCACTGTCAAAAGAACAAAGTTTAAACTCCTTAATCTTGCATACTTTAAGTAGTTATAAGCTCTTTATAATGTTTTTAACCTAAATTTTCATGAATTCTGCCTTTGAGGCCAATTGATCTACCAATGCTCCCTAAACATAATTTGTGACCTCCCCCACCTGCTCCTTCCCTCCATTCCACCCCCAAATCTTCCCTATCCAATAAGATCCAGCCCTCATCCATCCTCATCCATGAGCCTGCCCCAGATTAGACTTTACCAGTCAAAATGTTCTCCCCTCCTGTATACTCAGAGCCCTTATTCTCCCTATTATAATAATTTACCTTGCCATACTTTTTGTAGAGTTCTGAATATGTTATCCTTTTCACATGGTTATGACTTGTATCTTAACTACGCTTTAAACTCCTTAGAGGCAGGGACCATCTGTTGCTCACATGTTTCAATAACTATTTGGTTGAGTAGTTAGACTATTGTTAGCAAAAAAATAATATTAAGCTTCAGCTTTAAAATGAAATAGTTACTAGTTTCAAGTCTTTTAAATATGCCTAGATGCTTTAGTGATTGTCTTATATATACCTCGGCACTATAAACCTTTAGCATCACATTTCAATACCATGAAGTAAAAAACTGAGGAGAAGGAAAACTAATCCAGTCACACCATAATGTGATGTGATACTAACAGGTGACTTCACTACATTTGAGAAGTGCTGGTACACAAAAACTTCTAAAGATGGAGGAAATTCATATGATAAAATGGGACTATACAAGTCAATAGCAGTGATCCACATCTAAAATTTAATAGCCATCAAGGGAATTTACTATTGTCCAGGCTCTGTGCTAATCCCTTTACACACATTATCTCATTTAATCTTCACAATAACCCTGTAGTATAAGTATTATTATTCCATTTTACCAGTGAAGAAAGACCAAGGCTCAGAGAGGATAAACAACTTGTCCAAGTCACAGAAACTGTCCATGGAACAGCTGAGTTGAAAGCTCAGCACGAGTGGCCTCCAAAACCAGAGATTTTAACCCTGACATGATCAACTACGTCTATTTGAAGTACACATCGGGTATGGTTCAGTTTGTATTTACCGAAGATTAATCTTTCATTTTTAGTTTTATTTCATAACAGCCTCTTGCCTAGAAGATAGATAGATAGATATTCTTGAAAACCCAACAATAACGTTTTATGATGTCTTAAAACTGAGGCCAAAAAAAATCACTGATCTGAAAAAAACACATCACTGGTTCAAACATCATTTGAGGAAGAGTAAATTGTATGCGTTATAATGAAAGATATCCCAGATGAAGTCTGGAGAGATGTATTTCACATCACAGTGTTTACACAGATTACTTACTTAGCCAAGGTACTTGGTCTCTCTGGGCCTCTCTTTTTTCATCTGTAGAATGAACTAGATGATCTCTAATAATCCCTTTCAAATTTAAAATTCTGTGATCCAACCAATATTCACAAGTCTAAAGCAATGAGGAATAGCAAACATTTTCTGAATGTGTTTCAAACTCTCAGTAGCTTTGTATCTAAAATTCAAACACTGTTTTGAATTCCCCATTACTGACTGGTATAATCATGCTGTTTAATCATGGTTCGCACTCAGAAACTCTGGATCACGATCATTCATTACTTGTGGGACTCCCTAACTAGACAATAAGCTCCTTGAAGAAAGGAACTGAGTGTTATTCAATTCTATATCCTCGGTGCCTGACACACAATACAAGCTTTATACATACTGGCTGAATGAATAAGTGGGAGTTTAGAGATCTGTAGAAAGTACAGGTAACCACAGTAACCTGTGCTAATTCAGGGAAGGAATAGTAGCAATAAATAATTCAAAATCAAAATTTTTTCAGAACAAAGAGTATTTGCAAAACAGATACAAATTGTGCCTCTCCTGATGCCCCTTGTTATCTAGTAGTTCTCAAAGGTGAGCTGCAGACAATTGGTGATGTGTGAAGGAGCACCACATCCAATCAACAAGGTGCCCCATCCACCCAGGAGTTCAGGAGGCTTGTGTTCAGCATCGACCACAAATGCGGCACTGCTCTTTGACAAATCAACAATTGAGGAAGCAATAGTTGCTCTTAATTTAGATCACTTTTCCAAAACATTTTAAACCAAATATTCATATATCACACTTCTCAAAAATATGAAATTGGTTGATACTACAACAGATTCAAACAATACATAAAAAATCAAAGAAAATCAACTGCAAGTTATTAGTACTAGTAGGAGAGGTTATTAAGGTGGCCAGACACAAGATCAACATATAGAAATAATTCCTACCCAGTGGTTAAATATATTTTAGAAAATATAATGGAAGATAGGATACCATTATCAATAGCAACCAGCTGTATGCCATAAACTACTCCGGCATAAAATTTCCAAGAAATGAAAGTAGTATATGGAGAAAACTTGTCAAGTTTACTAAAGGACATAAGAGAATATTTTATTAACCTGAGAAGCATACCTAGTTCCCAAATAAAATGGCCCAATATTTTAAAAGTATAAATTCTTCCCTCAAATTAACCTATACATTTAATGCAATCCAAATCAAAATTTTAATAGTAAAATTTTGTGGAAATTGACAGGCTGATCCTAAATTAATTTAAAAGTGAAAATGCCAAAAATGTTTGGGAAAAAAAACAATGTGATAGCACATGCCTTACCAGATATCAAAATATATTTGGGGGCCTTAGTAATTAAAAAAGTATTTTATTGATGCAGAAATAGACAAATAGTTTATTTGAATAGACTGAAGAACGTTAAAAAAGATCCATGGATACAGAAGAATTTGTTTCATTATAAACAGGGCATTACAAGGGCAAAAGGGAGTATGGAGGCAAAGGTGCGACTTAATAATTACTACTTAAAAATTAAAATTATGAAAGAAGAGCTTTCAAGTCTTGAGACACTAAAGGCCTTCCTACATAAGATACAAAATTTACAAACCATAAAAAGTAATGATTTTGAGTACCTAAAAATTTTAAATTTCTGTACGAAGAAAGATGCCATAAACAAAGTTAAAAGATAAGCAACATTGATCAAAAGACACTGTTAAATGAGTAAAGAGGCAAGCCACAAAGTGGAAGAAAATATTTGCAGGACATATAAGTGACAAAGAACTCATATCCAGAATATGTAAATAATTCCTACAGATCAATATTTTTAAACTAGATAATCTAATAGAAAAAATGATTGAGAAATTTATATCACGAGATATTTCACATGAGAGAATATCCAAATGGTCAATAAACATATGAAAGAATATTCAATTCATCAGTCATTATGGAAATGCAAACTAAAACCACATTGAGATCACTATATACCCACCTGAATGGCTGAAATAAGAAAGAGTGACTATACCAAGTGTTGGTAAGGATGTGGAGCAGATGAAACTCTCATACACTCCTGGTGGGAACGTAAGATTGGTACAATCTCTTTAGCAAACTGTTATCTACTAAAATCAAACATATACACCCTCTACAAATATACACAGTCTCTTCGGTGTGTTCCCAACAAAAGTGCAATTCACCATAAACTATACAGAAGTGAGTTTTGTTTTTTTTTTTAGTGTCTAAGTTCTTCTACTCCCATCTTTGATTTTGTGACTGGCCCCAAGCCATATTCTGGCATCTAATCCTAATTATATGTGTAGAGACAAAGGATAGAGAAGGATATAGTGAGTATTGGCATCCTTTTGCAAGGTACCTTCTTCAGGTGAAAACATTACAACAGCCTCATGTGACCGTGGAGGAGGTGTGATTAATCTGGAGAGGAAACAAGCTTTCGTGGGAGTTGGAAGCTCAGCACAGTCCAAGTCTTCTGAAACCTCCTGTATATCTCTATCCCAGCTCTCTGACTGCCACTTTTTCTTGATTGATTTCTTAATTTTCACATAAAACACCCAAGGAAGCTATGAATTCAACTGATAGTGTAATTTTGGCAGCTCACAGGACCGAACCATGATTTGATATTGAGCTATATCAGTCCTGGGGTTTTAAGAGATAAAAGAGTGTTTTAGCCTCATTCTAATAAGTCCTCTGGTTTTAATCCAATGCCTTGAGTCAAAAATTTAGGGACTCAAACTCATTATTTCTTTTCTCTAAGCTGTCCAGGGCTCTGGATCAACTATCCTACTCACGACCTTGTTTTCCTCATGCCCTTTCATACTGTCTTGTGGCAATAACAAAAATGGTTTTCCACAGTCTTATCCTCAATAGATACTTCATTCCAGGTCAATAAAAGTAATAATTTAAATAATTTTACATAATAATAATAATTGTTTTATCTGTCTCTTTCCAGGAACTGCCAAATTTAAATCTTTGAATACCAATCGGATTTTTATTACCTTCAGCCTCATTCATGCTACATAACCAATTCCAGATCCTCCTCATCTCTTTGAAGGTCTTTTGACTGTGATCCACTTTCTTGTTGATTACTATAACTTTTGGAGTTTTTTTGTTGTAATCAATAGAAATTATCTCTGGCTAACTTAAGAAAAAGAATTTGGGAGAAGGCCATCAGCTATCTCATCATATCAGTGGGAAGCTTGGGACTTGAACAGGAACAAAGGGAGGTTAGACAGCAGGAAACAGGTCAAGGTCCCACCACGGAACAGTCTGGTGAAGACATGGCCACTGTCTCAACCAGAGCTGCCATGGATAAGTAATCAACTGTCCCCGTGGTTTGGCACTATTTCCACAAGCTTCAGTGACTTAGGCAAGAGCAACCAATTGGCCAGGCCAAGGTGCTTGGATGTTTCAGCAACAACAAAAATGTCTGCTAAATAACCCCAATAGAAAAATGTTCGAAGTATATGAATAGTTACTTTATAAAAAGATAATCAAATAGCCAGTTAACATATAAAAACTATTTTACCTCACTATGAAAATGCAAATTGTAAGCATAATAAGAAATAATTTTGCATCAAAAAACTGACAGAATAATTAAAAGACTAATAATATCCTGTGTTTGTGAAAATAGAGGAAAAAAGCACATTCTCTAATATATATATTCTGTGGTACTGTCAACTGGAATAGTCTTTTTGATGGGGAATTTTTCATTATCTATCAAAATTTACAATATGCATATCCTCCGCCCCAGAATTTTGACTTCTAGAAACACAACCCGCAGAAATGTTCACATGTGTCCACAAAGATAGATGTACACAGATGTTCACTGAGCATTGACTGTAATTGTACAATTGGAAACAACTTAAATGCCCCAAAGTAAGAGGTGGGTTAAATAAATTATGATCCTTTCCTACACTGGAAGTCTACAAAGTCATTATCAAAAAATACACGGATTTATATACATCACTTGAAATCTCTCCTAGGTACACTCTTAAGGTAAAGAGACAAGTTGCAGAATAAAATTTATAATTCCATTATACATAAAAAAAAAAATAATGTGTATTGGGGCAGTAGTTAAGTTCGACATGCTTCACTTCGGTGGCCTGGGTTCAGTTTCCGGGCGCAGACCTACAACACTCATCTGTCAGTGGCCATGCTGTGGCGGCAGCTCACAGACAAAAAGAGGAAGATTGGCAGTGGATGTTAGCGCAGGGTGAATCTTCCTCAGCAAAAATAATAATAATAATGTGTATGCATCTATGTGTGCAAAGAGACGGATGTAAAAAAAATACACAGCAGATTTAACAGTTGCTACATTTAGGGATCCAAGAGCTGGGGGCTTCCAAGAGAGGAGACTTCCACATGTTTTTCTATGAACTTGTGTATCTATCGTATGAACTTTTATAACAGGAATGTATCCATCTTTCACTTCTGTATTGAGAAACGTGGGGTGCATGAGGCTGGTACATGAAGCTGAAAAAGGAGACTAGGTTCAAGTGGCAGAAGCGCAGGCCTGGAAGTACAGGCTTTTCCTGGAACTCTAGGGATCAAAAAAGAGCACAGACTTGGTGGTTAGTCGAGACCTGAGTTCAAATCTTTACTCCCCCACTCCTTGTTGTGTGTTAGTGGGAAAATTACTTAGCCTCTCTGAGCTTCAGTTTCCCAGTCTGTTTACAAAATGAGAATAATAGTAGTATCTTTCACAGAGTGGTTGTGAAGATTAAATAAAATAATTAAAATGCCCGGCACTATGTCCAACACATTGTATGAGAATAATGAACAGTGACTCTCTCTTTGTTCTCTTGATAAAATGCAGGAAGCAAAAAGCATCACCCTCTATGTTGACAACATCTTCTACTCAAGAATCCCACTACATAAGAAATAATTCACATAGAGGATTTTTGTTGTTGTTGTATGTCCTTAGTTTTCAATTCACCCTGACGAAGGCAGGATTGCAATAATGATCCCTGCTTTCTCAGATGGAGGAACTAAGACCCCAAAAGACCAAATGTCTGGTGTAGGTCATAAGCCCATGCCCAACTCCCAGCACCAGCTCACAGTCCCCAAGCCCACCCGTTTTCTAATCAGGCCTTAATATGTGCTGCTTCAGAATATGTAGCAGAAGACCTGTAGCAGAAGAGAACCTGAGCATTTGTTTGAAATATTTCCACATAGAAAATCACACGTAGCTTTGGGTTTTACACTTAAAAGCCTCTTTTTTTTAAAGAGTCCAAAATCTGATCAATAGCAGGGAAGCTGTAATACTGATCCCTTTCAACTGAAATTTACAACCAAATAGGGCTTTAGAGCCAAGATTTTAACAGCAATGAAAATGCTGTGGCCAGAGAAGTGGGGAGAGAAAGACAGACCTGGCGATAACATCCTTGGGATATCTCTAAGCTCCATTACACTATTCAGAAGAAATATAATAGGATTTGAGGCCCAATTATTACTTCCTCCACCTAACCCCCTTCATTTAATATATCATTAGTATTTTTAGACAAGTCCCTCAGGGCTCTCACACTTTCGTAGGTGAGTCAGACAGCAAGAGCCGTGGCAGCGATCCAAGGAAACTGATCCCCCTTTTAATGCCCCTTCCTAGTTACCTGCTATAATGCAATTATCATGTACTGAAGCAATTTTCGGGAAAATGACTTGACAAGAAGAACTCTGTCGTTTTGTAAACAAGAACAAATGTTGTAATTGGATCTTAATTACACAGTGCTCTGAGAGCTTATTTTTATTTCTTTGTTTGTTAATGCAATTATTTAGCTTCCCTATTTTAGCCTTGACCTTGTAGGAAGAGGGTATTTTCCAGTCAGCAGAATGCTTTATCTTTGAAAGCTACAATCAATAAGGATAATTAATGATGCCGGCTGCAATGATAGCCTCAGCAATCATTATCTCGCATTAATCCCTGCAGTCAGACTGGGGTCAAGGCCATCTAAATCATTCACCTAGGGGTGGAGACATTCAAATCATTTACCAATTTAAATCCTTGCAAACAAATCCCACTTTATTTTCAAAGCAGTTGGAATGCCGATCCGGTTTGTTTTGTATGTTTTCACTGGGCGCTTTTTTGTGTGCTTTAATGACAGAATGTATACTTTAGATTAGCATTGCAGTTTTGCTGTTTGTGTTTTGATAAATGAATGTAAAAACATGCAGCACATAAATGCCGCTGTGCCTGGAGGTACGTGGTGCATTTAGCATTTCACACATTGTTCCTGGTTTTAAAAGAGGAAGGGGGGAGGAAGAGGAAGAGGGGAAGAAGGGGAGGGGAAAGGAAGAAAAGCGGGTGGGGGCTGAATGAGAGCCGGTGGCCGCAGGCTGGCAGAGACAGAGAAGAAGGTTGAAAACCAGCCGCTGGAAAATCCGAGCTGGAGCTGCAGGCTGACTCAGCACTGTTGAGAGGGCCGTTGGATGGGAAACTGCACGTTGGATCTTGCAAAACAGCCTCTGCCAAGGTCTAGTTTTGCCTTTTGTTCCTGCCTTTCCCTAACATGCAAGTTAGATGACTTGATGTATGCTTCTAATTGTGTGCTATAGATCACACTCTGCTATGAAGAATTCCACTGGGCTTCCAAATATTTTTCAATGATTTCATTTTAATTAGTGTTTTGCTGTAAATCATATTCTCAGTCTGTATGCACTGGAGATAATGTCAAATTGACGTCTGGTCTCCCTCCCTCCTCTCCATCCCTCTCTCTCTCTCCAGAACTGAATTAGCAAATGAAGACAAGTCTATATTGCATTGGGTCTCAATAAATATTTGTTGATATTATATAGCCAAGTTTACCTCTCTTTTTTTTCAAGTCATGTAGCATATGGGAAGGAATTATAGCAGCTAAAGTGAACTTTGCTGGCACGGTAATTAGGGGTTGGGATATTTATGGGTGTTTGGGGAAGGTGGAGGACAAGCGAGAGATAGCTGCTGGAGCAGAGGGAAGGATCTGTAGAATGCCCGCTCGGCCAGAGTCCCTCTCTCCCTCCCCGTGAGAGGTTCTCTGCAGAGACTGTGTTGAAAGCTGCGGAGAACTGATCACCCGCTGCTTTTTCGTTATGAACAGTGACTGCTAAAGAGACAGCATTTAACATGTCTGAGCATAGTGATTATATTCATGATAAGGAACTCTTTCTAATGAGATTTTATCACTATTTTGCCATCTCCCAAATGTAGATCTTTGTTTCATCCTGGCAAAAGAAAAACAAGATATTTTTCTGGGTCTTAGAATAGATCTGAATGCAGGGAAAAACTGAGTAAAACTGAATTAAGAAGGGGAAAGTGAACTACGTATTTGAACATGGAAAAGCACATTCTAGGTTTGACACATTCCCTTCCAGCTCCCGGCTGTCTAATAGCCTGTCATCTGTCTTCCCAGGCTTGTGATTTTGGATGAAGAGCCTAGATTTGTAGACACTGTCTCCTTCCATCCTCACTCTAGCTCATCTGGCCTCTTCGCCTTGCAGTCCTTCAGTAAGTGTTTTTTGTTGAGCATCTACAAGAAGGGCTGTGACACAATTTGCAGGCCCAGTGCAAAATGGAAACATGCGGCTTCACTCAGGACAATGAAGTCAATATCCCCTTCCCACATGCCAGCCACCCCAATCCACAGCAGACAGGCACACCCCTCAAGGGATTGCAGCTTTTGCTCTGGATGCACTAGTAAATGGGTTAGTAGTAGGATCTAAATAGAACTCTCCTGAGCCACCCACCCAGTGCACCATAGAGCTGCCAGCCTGGGGAAGGGATGGCCGTTACCTTCTCCACTGAGATGCCATGGGGCACACACCCAACTCGTGCTCTCCCCACATGCACACCCGGGCCCCTGCTGGGGGCTCAGAGTGTCAATGCAATGTGGGCATTCCCTCCCCACATCCCACCCCGCCCCCATCTCAGCAATGTGACCCTTCATCACCCCCCAGCAGAGGGCAGCAGCAGTCTTGGGGCAGGCAGGGAAGGGGAGGCTATTAAGGCGGGGCACCAGGGGGCAGGCAGCTGAGAACCCATCCTGGAGAAGTGGGGACGTGACATGAGACTCGGCTCCAAGCCCCCTGACACACACTCTATTGTCCTATCACAATTCACTTACACAAACTCAAAGACGGATACAAATTCAAAGGTAAAATTATTAAGAATTTCAAAACAGCGATTGTAGAGCATTAAAATCCAAGCACAAGACCTTTCTAAGCAAGGGTCCTCGTCAACTGCACTGGTCACTCGCCCGTGTGGCCGGCCTTCCTATAATGTACCAGGGGGAGACCCAAAGAAGAATGAGACTCAACTCCCTGGCCTCCGGGAGCTCATTGTCTAGTAGAGGACACAGGCAGGTAAAAAAAAAAAGCTACATTACAAGGTGAGTGCGGTTCATTGAGCACCTACTGTGTGCCGGGTATTCTGCTGAACATCTTACTGTATCATCAACATACTCCTCACAACAACCCCATGAGGTAGTACTATTATTATCCCTGCTTTTTAAATAATGCAACTGAGGCTTAAGTTAAGTCACTTGTCAAGGTCGTATAGCTAAAAAGAGGCAAAGCCAGGATTTGAATGCAAAATAGATGCTCCTAGGTGTGGTAACCTGCTGCGTTCCTTGTCAGAGAGATTGGTGCAAAGTGCTCTAGAGAGAGTCCAGAGGTCACGAGCGCTGCCCTGCAGGAGTGGAGAAAGGCACTACAAAATGATGAATTTCAGCTAGGTTTAAAAAATGAGCTGGAATTTGTCCATCAGAGGAGAAGTAATGCTGTGTATATAGTCATGAAAGGACATGGAAATTTAGGAAGTTGTTATGGATGAAGCAAGGGATACATGGCAGAGAGCAGAGTGCAATACAGCCAGGGAGGCATGGTGGGACCTGTGCAAGATGTGTGTCCTGTTAAGGCCTTGGACTTTATTCTGTGGGCTGTGGGGACCCAATAGTGACCACTAAGCTGAATGGTAACATGATCAGATTGCTAATCCCTCAAGAAGCCAGTCCAAATTTATATGGAACACATGCAAAAAAAACACAAAACACCACAATGACTATAATCTTTTGGAAACCATTCTCAACTTACGTCAAGGATTTTGCAAAGGCTCTTTAACAGCAAAGTCATTCTTCCAGAACAGCTGCCATCTCAGCAGAAGAGGCCAAAGAATGAGTGAAGACGTACTAGTCAATGGGGAAGGACTCCAAGTAGAAGAAAACCTCGGGTGATCAGAAATGTGGGTCCATTCTCATGGCAGTAGTTGAGAGGGCCATGGAATAGGCCTCGGTTGGTAGCTATTGTACTGATGTGCTGTTACTGTCTGGACAAGTGTTGGAAATGGACTAGCGTAATGGAGGCAGGTATGAAATCCTACAGGTTTATTTCATTTACAACTGATCAGTGTCCCCAGACTGGACTGGAGTCAGGGGATGTCAGGTTTCATGCTGGCGCTGGCTCTGCCTCTAACGAGCTCTGCAATCTTGGACCTGAATACTTATTTACCTCAAAACATTTCCCAAGAGACAGGAGGATGAGAACAGGTGAGCATGTGGTTTAGAATTAGAGAGGTCAGGGTCAATCCCAGCTGTCACTTGCCAGCTGTGTGACCATGGGTAGATTACTTATCCTCCATGGGGCTTTGTCTCCTGATCTGTACAGAGGTTAAAAATTTTAACCACAAAAGCATATTAGGAGTATGAGATGATGTAACAAAGAAATATGTGCCTGGAATAGTGCACATGGTGGGTGCCGAGAAACATCAACTCCCCGTGCCTGTTCTGGCCTCATCTTCTCACCTGTAGTATGAGAGAGTATCAGGTGAGTTCCGGATGGCCTGCATGCCCCACGTTTCCCTCGATTTCCCTCTCTGAGCACATTTTATGTGCCGTGCACCGCACTGTATCCTAGGGGTAGATTGGTGAGCACTGTCCTTGCCCTCAGGAAGTTTGTGATTCTAGTGAGAAGGCATTTTTATAGCAATTGCTTATAAGCCATAGCAAGGAGAGTGAGGTGCCTAACAGCGGCCTTCATGTGAGGAAAGGATGGTCAATTTTCCCTGTCTCAACATATCTCCCCGAACACCTGAAAATTCTCTATTTGAGGGTTAATCCTTTGAGGTTTGAATCATTGAATGGGAGACAAAATACCCTAAGCTATTCTTGGCTAATACTTTGGAGAGATTAGTTAACCATGAGGTAAGAGTTGGAAGGGATTCTGGGATGGAAGTATAGAAGCCTAGAATAATGGCAGAGGTGGGAAGGCATCAGAGAGATGAAGTACACCAAACATCAGACTACACATCTGTAATATTTGTGCTAGTGTGGACTCCCCTCTCCCCAGTACTCACCTAATGACCAGCCTATGTGGGCCAAGTTCTAGAATACAACTTTGGATTCTAGAAGATTCCTCAAGAGGAAAGGGTTGACTATATGGCACACCCCCGTATCCTAGGTTTTCCATGATTCCTATTTTTAAACAAACTCCATAATCTAAGTAATTTTAGTTTCTGGTTTTATCTGGGCTTATATTGACTTCATTAAATCACAAATAAAACTGAGAGGCTAAGCACATACTTAATTTTCTTCAGTCTTTTATAAAAAAGAAACATTTTAATTAGTCTAAAGGCTTTTGATTTTTTTCTTTACAATTATACCTTCTCCTCATACTTAGATTCATTAGTTTGGAATGTGAGAATGGTGGTGAAAGCTGGAAATTATTGGGATTCTCTTGTCTTAAGAAGTTCAGAGGACATGTTCAGGAATAAGTCTCCTGTATCAAAAGTGAGCAATGATAACCAAATTAAATTAGTCCGGGAGCTACATCCAAAACTACATGTTCATTCCTTTTCAGTGTTTGCTCTTTGAGGGATACAATATCTTGACATTTCTCTGTGAAAAATAAAGAGACCTCCCTCAAACTGTTCTGACCTAAATATGAGATCTGAGATTTTGCCAGCCTCTCAATCACTTCCTGATGACTCTCAATGCTGAATTGGCATTTCTTTGGCCTTGGGAAGGGATCAGAGAGAGGATGGGCTGCTTTCCAAAAGAGATGTAGGAGCAGAAGGGGGAAGGGGAGATGCTCCCTTAGCATAAAATTTTTAAGACAGTGAATCTTGTCTCTAATGTATTTTAGGCTCCTCCCCTAATTCTTTCAGAAGCATGGTCTGGTCTGTAAGTGGTAGTTCTTCCCCTGATATTGCACACATTGTCACTTAACTTGAGCAAATTCAGGCACACACCAGAAAGAGAGAGAACATTCTATTGTTCCATTCTAACATTCCATTTCATTCAACACACACGGACCCAAGGGAGGATGGACGAGGGACTTGGATCTGCTATTCCCTCAGCTGGTTCCAGGTCTCGTGAGCTTCTCATTGTGTGAGTATCTCCTCATACCGAATGGATCTCTATCTTAAAGTTATTTTTTTATGTCCCCTAAATGTGAGCCAGTCTCAGTTCTTCACTTGGTGTACAAGCAAAGGAAAATCCTACCTAACAGATATGGGGGGGCAATTTTGACCATACACAATCTTTACCTTATCTACTGCCTTTGAAACCAAAATCCTCCATGAGGGGTGCTGCCATTACTCTTTATCAAAACTCAAGTTCTGATTGGCCACAGTGTACCAAGGAACAAAAAGTGCATCAACTCTTAAAATATTCTAGTTGGAAAAAAGTTTAGAGAACATATAGTCTAGTCTTAACCCCTTGGCTTCCAAGGTCATGGAGTTGTCCTGCCCAAGGTCCTGCTTGCAGAACCAGTTGGAATTTTAGCCTCTGGTGCTGCTGCTGCATTTGAGAGAAGGAAACACTTGTGCTTCATTTATAGGAGGTCGTTCTTCAGTTCTGCCCTGTGGTATCCATAGTAGATTACAAACAATCCTCAACTTGGAGTGATCATCCTCAACTGAGAACAACAAAAGGAAAAGCAACAAGCTGCTACTGGAGGTGCCATGTGGTGTATTCTTACATATTAGTGTGTGATACCCTTTCCCTCTAATGAGAGTAAACTCAAAATCAATCAACAAATCAATATGTATTGAGCATGTATTATATCATCTACAATATATAAAATATGATGCTGGCTAATGTGATAGAAACATAGCAACATAAAACAAGGCTTCTGCTCTTTTAGGGCAGAAATTGGGTAAAATACATGTACATGAAATGACAATGCCCAACAAAAATTTGCCTCTCATATGTGCTATAGGAGACCAAGAGACAAAGATATCATTGTGGGTTGTGAGAGGATTTCTGAAGGAAGGAGAACATGAAGTCTGTTAGGGTAGAATAGGACAGGATAGAGAAGAAAGGGCAGAGAGAATGGTTGGATGAAGGTGAGGAGGTGGGAATGTATATGGCAGGTTCAAGAATAGAGTAAAATCTGACTGAAGTGGGGGGTCTTGTAAAAGATAGTGAAATATGAGAATTTAAAATGCCTTGTGAATTTTAAATGCCCTATAAATAATGGAGATTCATTTAGGGTTTATCTAACCAGGTGAATGAATTGTTGTAACAGTGTTTTTAGAAGATACGTATGACTTCAGAATATGGAGTAGGTTGGAAGCAGGAGAGAAAAGAGAAGAAGGAACTCATTAGGAAGTTATTGCAATAGTATAGCCTGAAAAGACAGTGGACTGAAGGAGGGTGGTAAGTATGTAAACAAAAAGAATGGGATGAGAGTGAGCTGCATCAAATGTGAAAAACTAACAGATTTCAGCTCTGATTGGCACATGAATGACAAGGGAAAACCAAAAAGATAACCATGTTGATGACAGAAATGAAGACATCCAGAGAGGGAGCTGGTTTGGGGACGGAGGGAAAAGCCTGTTTTAAGCATATTAAGGTTTAGGCAATGGTAGGACATACTAATGGAAATGGCCTACTGCAAGCGAGATATCTGATGTTGGAGTTCAGAAGGTGGGTTAGGACCAGGAGACGCTGATGCTGGGAGTTATCTACAGAGAGGTGAGAACTGAAGAGGAATGGTTTGCTAAGGGTGAGAATGGTCAGAGAGACGAACAAACGTGACCCTCGCCCTAACAGAGGCATCTACTGTCGTTGTTCCCTATTTATGACCGTCCTCCATAAGAGTCCTTAGCCCTGACCATTCAATTCCTGCCTCCAAACCAAGTGTGACGACAACTAGAATCACCTGGGAGCTTTGTGAAACTACCAATGCCTGGCTCCCACCCCTAGAGATTCTGATTTAATTGGTCTGGGGTCCAGGCATTTGAAATTCTCCAAAATTGGAATTCTCCATGCACTCTGTGACCTCACACGCAGGTGACAGTATTGTGGTTTTGTTTAAAAAGTAAAGTCTTCATCTTTTAGAGATACAAAATGAAATATTTATAGAAGAAGTGCTATTATGTCTGAGACTTACTTCAAAATAATGAGGCAGGTGCAGGGAGTGGGTAAGGTATAGAAGAAACAAGATTGACCATGAGTTGATAACAGTTGAAGTCGAGTGATGTGCTCATGGGGGTTCAACGTGTTTTTCCTTCTACTCTCTTATATGTTTGCAAGTCTACATAATAAAAAGTTAAAAAATAAATCAATATAAAATCTTTCTAGGCAATTCCACAGTGTAATTGTTTTGAAGACCCATGGGACACTAGGTTCTTTGTAAGGAGAGCTCTTTTCCTAGATTCTCACCTCCATCAGCTCTCACAGTCAGATTTCCAGGCTGAGATCTCCTCCCAGACTGAGAGCAAAGCTTTCTTGCTTCTTCTAAATCTAATGGAGAGCAGAGGACCCTAATAGCAATTCGTGCTCCCATATTAAATTCCCCAACAATACAATTGACAGTTCCCAGAGAATTGCTCATGGAGACAACAGAATTATCCACAGCAATTTTGCTGCATTTCTTAATCCCTGATCACAGATAACAGAGACACATGCCCGATACGTGTGCTCTAGCGTCTTTGATTGAAAACAAGCGTTTCTTAAAATTATTCTACTTTAGGCACAAAAATTCAAAAGACAAACATTGGGATTCTCCTTCCCAATTCACCCATATTAGGTAAAAGAAGAGGGGCAACTCACAAACAACTGAAAATTCTGATAAAACCCTGGTTACTTTTATAAATCAGCTCAGTTCACTCCCACCTTTCCCGTGGAGCTTTCCTTAGAACGGCATTTTCAAATGGTAAATTGAGCTCCTTCAATCAATCAGGAGCAGTTGATGGGTCAGGAGCAGTGACTTTTTTTGAAAAATGAAATGGAACAGAATAGAAAATAGCAGAGTGCATCACACGTGCTAGTGGTATGTATTGTTTTTGTGAACAATAGTTTCAGTAATTATATATGTGTACATATTTGTGTGTGTTTAATCGGTCTTAATGTAAAACAGTCAAAGTAGCTTTAAATCCACTGTTTTCGAACTTTTTATGCTCAGTTCCATGGCAAACCCCCTTTGCCTTCCTTGGAGGGTGAATCAGGGAGGTCTGGAGCTTGAGGCGGCCCATGGGTACCTGAAGACGCTGGGATTCTCAAGACAACTGAGAGCAAGACTTCGGGACAGGCGGTCAGGGGAGGAAACACAAGATGAGAAGCTGGATCCAGCAAGCAGAAGAGGTGAAATCAGCCATTGAAGATGCCAGCAAATCCAGCTGCAGGGTGAGGTGCATGGCCCCGGAACCCCTACATTAGAGGGGGCTCAGGAATGGCAACCTCACTGGAAAGGGGTGTCAGGACTTAACACTGTATTCACATGGTAAACTTGGATTGTGTGTTTGGGGGTGGGTCCACTGGGTTCTGATGGAAATTATGCAGAAACTAAAGCCCCCCAACCCATGACACCAAGTCACCCCCTTGGCACAACGGATACGGCTGAGAAAGAGGAAGTCAGTCAAAGTCAAAGTGGATTCTGAGACCTGGGCCCCAGAGGGAATTCTTATTCCAGCCCTGCTGCTTCTCCAGCTGCTTGTTGGATGCAGGAGCACCAGCGCCTGCCCCTCCACCCCACTGGCATGGGCCTCACAGCCTCCGAGGAGGCCTGCTGGTGACACTCGCCGGGGGTGTCTGGGGAAGAGCTAACACCACCTGGAATAGGCCAGTAAGTAAGGAGAAAGGGGGTAGAAGTGGATTCAAGAAGTATTACAAAGGTGGAATTGACAGATCTTTTCAATTTCCTGGAAGTGGGGGGTGGTCAGAGAGGGCTTCACAGTCTGGAGTCTCAGTGACTGGGTGGTCTTCCCTTTGGGCGGGCTGCATCCCAAGGTCACCGGCTTACACTGAGTGAATCTGTTAGAAACAACTCGGGAAGACATAATGGGATTGGAGGTCTCCCCTGTGAAGGTCAAAGAACTAGAACAGGAAATTCACTTCACAATCATCAGACTGTGAGGACAGTCATGCTGCACAACAGTAATGATATTCAAACCCTGCGCTTGACCATACGAGATGAGGTCTGTAAACACACTCAGCCCAGGACACCCTTCCTGTAAATGTTCCGTCAATCTCAGTTCCATTTACACTGTACAAAGTGTTTTCCCAAATGTGGACATTGTGCCATTTGAGTCTCACAACAACCATGTAACAGAGATAAAAGGATGGTGTTAACCTCATTTTTGAGATTATGAAACTAAGGCTTCACCCAATTAGGTGATTTTCACAAACGCAGTATGGAGGATTTTGGCTTTTAGCTTAAGTCTTCTACTGCCTCACCTTTTAGAAAACCAGCACAGAGAGTTTTCTCCAACATTCAGGACTAACGGAACAGGGCTCAGTTCCAGAGAAATAAGAAAGAATCAGAGCAAATAAATTCAAGCAAGCAGCTCTAGGTAAGTGACTAAGTAAATAGTAGATTATTTAAACACTGAGACATTGCTAATGTCTGACAATAAACCCGAGGGCAAGAAGCACTGTAAGGGGACAATCTAAGGGGAAATAAAATTAGGTAAATATAATTAATTTTTTTTAAAGAGCATGTGTTTTGAACTCAGGAATGTTTTATATATATATAACAGATGTAATTTATATATATATAACATTTTGCTTATATATATTTGGTATTACATTATTCCGTGTTCTCTATTTGAATTGTTTATGATGAAAATGATATTAAATAATTTCTATTTCATTATTACAAATAGAGGAGGCCTTCCTTCTCCGAGGTTAATTGGTACCTGAAAAGGTTTTAAGTTCCCTTAAAATATGGACTAATAAGTAGTGAGAGACAAATCTTCTATTAAACTTTAACCTGAAAAAGAAATGAAACTAAAATTATGAAAATACAGTTTTATACTGTACTTAACAAAGTATAGGTCATAATTGTAACTACTTCCTAATTCTTAGAAGGAACAAAGAATATATCAAGTATTGATTAGTTTCTTTGAATTTCGTATAACTTTTTCAATCAAACTGACAGCAGTCTTCACTTTATACATGCTCAGAAGGTTCTAGGGAAGGTCCTTTTCACAAACAGACCCAAGAGCTTCAGAAATTTTTCCAAGAAAAAAATTGATGCTTCAATGATTCTCCTTTGAATGTTCGCAGTGAACCCATCCCTCTTGACTTTTTGTTAACCCTAACAGATCCTCATTTGTCAATGATTTTACATGTGATTGAAGTAGTTCTCCAACATCACTTTTAGCAACTTCATGAAATCTTGAGCCTTTTGCAAAATTTCCCATTTCCCCCTGCAATCAATTTCCCTTGTGTTTGCATTTTATTGTCAGATGTTTGCCACTTCAGAAACCCAGCAGGAGCCGGCAAACAAGGATACTGATGACATGAGCAGAGACAGACACTAATGGTGAGTGGGGGCTAATTTTATAGGAGGTCACTTTATTAATGTTTTATGATACAATAACTTTCACTTGAAACTAAGGAAACTTAGATATTGAAAACTCAGATGATGAAAATCTCCTGTAATGACTTTTTTTTGCATCTACATGGTAAGTGTGGAATGATATAGCCCATGTCTGCAGAATCTGTTATCAATGCCCAAAGGCTGCCCCCTTCCCACCAGCACCCACCCTCTCCACTGGAAGTCATAACTCTCATCACCTGGGGGCAGCACCACAGGTAAAGACATTAGAGGTATGCTCAATAACCCCAGTAAGGAAATCCCTAACACCTGCAATCATGTGAGAAACACCACGGTCACAGCGCCAACCTGAGCTCTTCACACCAGGCTTCATCTTAGGACATCAGCACCGTTCCTCGGGCTTGCTCTGGGGGCCACTCCTCCTAATCCTGTCCCTTGGAGACACAAAATATGGCTTCTCTTAGCAACTGGGCAAAGAAGATGGTAGCTCATAGGAATTAGCAGATCATAGGAAGAGAAACCACTACTCTCATCTACTATGAGACATAAATAGAGACAGCTTTACATGTGTGTCTATGGAAGGCAGTGTGGGGGAAAGGAATGTACATCTTAAGATAAGGCCAATCGCATTAGCAATGCTGCTGGTATTCCTGACAACCAGAGATGTCAATAGAATTAGAGCTTCAGGCCTTGAGGTCAGGAAGCAATTACTTGGATAAGGGTCTTCTTTTTGACCACCACATCAGCAATAGTCTCTCCTGTGACTTTTTTACTCAAGAAAAGATTCTGGTTGAATGAGTCATCTTGCTTCTAGGCCAAGAAATAAAATTCCTGAAATCCTTAGGGTAACACTTTGGAGAAGTAGTTCAAAACTGAAAACTTGTGATTCTAGCCAATCACATTCTCTGCAAGGCTCACTGAGACCAAGATTTCCACTTGATAAATATGGTGAGGGCTTAAAATAGACAGTGCTCTGGAGGTAATGAAATCTCTCACATTCATATGTAGCATTTCTAGTTGATTCCAAAAATGTCAAGGACGTAAAAACAAGAGTGAGTTTCCAGGACATGTAGATTTGTGGCGAAGCCCGCCCAGCATTGGATATATGTAAGCTAAGTTTTGATCCCTAAGTGCTGGGCAGCATTATCATGAGAAGGACAAAGGAGTGTCTATTGATAGTGAATAAGAGTGATGCAAGTTCCAAGCAGAGCATGTACAGGAATGTAGAGGCAAGTTGGGAAATATTGTTTGAAATAAAAGTAAATGAATAGGAATCTGTGTGAAAAGAGCGAGAATGGCTACCTGCGGAGACAGGCCATTTCCTCTAAGTGGAAGTCCGCTAATTGCATACACAATCTACCTGCAGAGAGCTGGGAAATATGGAGCACATGGAATATTTGATCATCATTTACTAAATCTGCCACGCAGATTACACAACCCACTCTTTTCATGATCAAATATTTCTTTGTTCTCTTCTTCCCACAGAGAATACACTTAACTCCTCCATGAGAGAGACAAGCCAAGGTTCCATGCAGCCGCTGCATCCAACTCCAAGTTCACTTTCTGCGTGATGTCCAGTTGTATCTCCATCAGAGTCAGTTAGATGCGACTTTTCAGGCCCTAAAGTCCTGATTTTAAAAAAAGACAAGTTATATACTCCCCCTCCATGCATATACACGTGCATACACATCCACCCACTAAGGTATGTATAAAAACTTCCACCCAGAAAGAGAAGGATGGGGGAACCACAGCAGCCACTGAGCTGTGGCAATTCTGGAAGCCACCTGGGCAGACTAGGAAGACCTCCTACTCTGGGGTTGGGGAACTCCTTGGTCAGGCTATGATTCTGATCTCCCTTTTTCACTGATCTCCATGGCTCTTAGATTCATACCCTAGAAGATTCTTTCCCTTATTCTTTGGCCATGTCTGAGGTGAGCTTTGAGGAACTGGGACTCGTGGAGGGCTTCTCGGCTTTTTCTACTTTCTCCCTACTCGTTGACTATTAGAGGCCTCAGGGTTAAGTTCTGAATATTCAGATGCCTTTTCATGGTTGCTTTAGTTAGGGAGATCCCTAAAAACTCTTTGTATCTCACTTCGTTAGATAACAGGCACACTAAGGACTTTTCAGCACGTGGCTCTCAGACGTGTTGATTTCTTGCCTCCTCCCTCCATGCCTCCTTCTCTCAGCTTCATGGCAGCTACTGAAATTAGGCTGTTAGGCATGAATGGGAGGCCACATCTTGGGCAATGTTTGACTTGAGGCATGTCAATCAAGTGAGAGGCAGTTTTCCCCTCAAAGTCTTTTTGAATACCATCTCTTATTATTTGGGTTCTAGAAACAGTCATCTTTTCCAAATTTCTAGGCCCTGAATTTTGAACTGTCTCTGTACCTCTTCTTTTCTGTTTTATAAACTGACTTCTTCTCTCCTTAGCTCATCTCTTTCCTGTAATATCTTGCCAAACATAGCCAATAATATCACATAATACTAAAGTCCCGTTTTCCATTCTCTTTTCACAGTGCTACAAGTTCATTAGGTAAGTGATCTGCCTGCCTAGTCATTAGAAACAATAGTTACCTAAGTATTTTGCCACAACATAACAGGGACCATCATCTTTCCAGCTTCCAATATTAGTTTCCCCACGACCTACCCTTGATGACTAAGGCAATGCCAGGTATTTTAGGTTTTTCTCATGGCAGCACTCCGCTTCAAGACAATAGTTTCTCTATTAGCACAGTTGCCACAACAGACCAATCCCCAAATCTCAGTGACTTGTCTCAACAAAAACTCAACACTTGCTCACATAAATTTTTGTATAAAACAGTGGGAGCTCCCTTCCATTCAGTGACTGAGGAGGCTCCCTCCATACGTCACCAGAGCCTGATCTACCAAACCTGGCTTATAAAATCTAAGTACCGACCTTGTAAAGATGAGGGCCAGCCCCCGGCACATGGTGACAATGAAGGAGCAGAAGTCCAGTCTCAACATACATAGGCCCCTTCTGTCTCTTCACGCCCCCTTTGTGGGGGCAGCAGACACATTTGTGCCCACATCTTTTTAAAGCATTGGTTTGTGAGCTTCTGTGAGTCATAGTTAGAGTGACCAACTGTCTTGGTTTACTCGGGGCTTAGAGGATTCCCAGGACACGGGACTTTCAATGCTAAAACTAGGAGTGTCCCAGGCAAACTCAGACAAGTGGGTCACGCTGGTCATTGTTCTCTTAACAAAGCAGATGAAAACAAAAAGATCCCCATGTCTGAAGACACTGCCTTGGAAGTCATATAGAGCATCTTCTTCCTCTTCCTTCCACTGTGAACTGACATGGCCTAATTTCTAAAAGAAGACACAAGCTTCTGGACAAACAGCCTGGCCCACATTTTTGTGTGACTCTGATTAAGTAAGAAAGCTTTGTCTTTTAAAATTTAAAATATGTGCAGACCCCACCCCAATACAAATTATGTAAATAAAGTCATAACAGGATTCAAAGAGGGAAATATTTAACAGGACACCCACAGGCAAAACTTCTTGCCCTCAAAAGAAAGCAGGGTCATGATCTCTGCATTCAGCAAGAGTTCATTGTGAGCCTGAAGAAAGACCTGCATAGGGCCCCGGAGTTGTGACGAGTAGGTCAATTTTCAAAATAAACATTCATTATATTTTACCCTTTGAAGAAAAATGCTGCTTGGCCTTAAACAAATTAAGTGCTCAGGCTTTTTATCTGGGGCATTTTTTAGTTGAATATTATTAAAAATAATTACAAGCTGTGGATTTAATCTAAAACACAATCAGCACCCCAAAGTCCCCTACAGTGAGTTAGAGCATCCTCCTTCTCAAAATTCAAAATTAAGTGGAAATTCAGATTCGTTTTGATTTATAACCACATTATGAACTATTTAATATTTTCAAGAAGTCATTCCCTGTGCCCATATTAAATTAATTTACAACAGAATATTATATAATTTATATATGCGTACATATAATAAATTATAGCCCGACTATATAACTCTACATGTATAATTAATTTCATTAACTATCTACATTTTAAGCCTACAATTAGATAACCCTTAAAGACAACCCTATTAGCATTTTTTAATAAATACTTGTGTTTGGAGCTGTTTAACAGAGCACCTGATAGCTGATAGAGCAGTGTTAACATCTGTTCCATTATTTCCAGAGGACGTTGGTTGAACACAATACTATTCACATAAAATATGCATTTGTTCTTGACTGTCAAGTACTTCTATTATTTTATTAAAAAGTCAAAAAAGAATATAATCAGACTTCATAATTTATGTGTGACATTTTCATTACAGAAAACTTTATGCAAAATTGAATTCTAAAATTTAATTTCCTGTGATGTTTAAATTACTTACTATCTGGCTCCTCTCCAAACATCGTGATCATTGAAGGCCCCATATGAATTCTATTAAGGATACATTTTGCTGCTGCCAGAATATACAGGGTATTTTTCTAAGTAACTCTAAGAATATGTTTCTTAAATATATTTTGTGCCAGTTTAAATAGTTTTTCTCACACAGGAAAGAAAAGCAGGAACTTTTCTTTCTTTTTTTTAAAAACCACAGACAGATTTTCTCTGCTTCGCTCCTTCCCACCTTGCGTGTGACCTCTCATTCCTGATACTTTAACCCAAAGGAAGCCGGGCTGGTCCAGCCTCATCAGTTAGGGCTCCCCACATCACAGGACAATAACCAGGTTCCCTCGGGCTTGCTTTTTCTTTCGGGCAGTGCCGGGAAAGAGGCTTTATCCAGGGTAGAGCTCGCAGTGGGGACATCTGACTCTCTCTCTGTCGCCCACTTGGTGTCGTGGTGGGCAACTCCTTCTCCCATTCCCTGTTGCCGCCAGGTTAATGGGAGCAACCTGACACAGCATGATCATTCCCAAGGTGCTTTGAGAAACCTAAAACATGTCAGAGCACCTCAGAGCTGCCAGGGGAAACAGGACTGCTAATAACAAGCAATAATTTAAATAAGGAGCCTTGAGGGAAGGAGGTTACCACAAGCAGAGTTACTTTAGTGTATTCTTTGGGAGAGCACAAATTAACAAAATGGTGTCTTAAGTGGGGAGAACATGGAACTGTCAGAGCGAGGGGAAAAGAAAGTGTGAGCAGTCGTCAGTCAGCCACTGTGTGGCAGGATTCCCTGCTAATTCCACACAGCCGGCCAGCAATCCTTGGACTCACCCAACTGTCCACTCCACCAAAGGAAGCCTCCATGGCTAGGCACCATACGATGCTTGGAATTCAACAAGGAACAAGACAGGAATCCTGCCTTAAAGAGTTCATAGTTCAGTAGAAAAGTAATTCCTTACATTTATGTAAAACTCTACATTTTATAAAGTGATTTGACATGTTGTTTCATCTGATGGTCACTTCCTTGTGAGGCAGGGGGCCAGGCACATCTCCATTTACTGAAGGACGGGACTAAGCCCCACTTGAATGATTTTCCAGAGGTCACACCAAGAATAAGTGGCCAGGCCCCCTAGAGCCCAGGCAATCCCTTTAGTCAAATCCTAAGCTGGACTTCAGTGGAGGAAACCAGGAAGCCATGATACATGAGCGTCCTGATAGTGGGCCTGGGGGAGGACCAGCTCATGCTCTCACTCCGGCACCTTTCCATGGCCTTCTGCAATGTCAGAGCAGTAACCTCAACTGAGATACTCATCCTTACAGCTCTCCTCATTCATCTGTTACTGTGAATATCTATCTGGTCTGATTTGGGGGGTCTTGAGGAGGTCACCCAGCTAATCTCATTCCCCCAGGCTATCCCACTGCCTGAAATTCCACCACTGTGAGTCCTTCCTTTTTCCTCTTCAGGCACTTTCTTTTAAAAAGATTGCCCTCGGAGAGCTGATATAGTTCAGCTGTAATGAGCTAGTAAGACTCCACTGGGGATGGATTCATCAGGTGCCTTTCTCTCAACCACCCAACACACCTTCAGAACCACTAATGGGGCACTGCAAACACCGTACCAGCATTTGGAAAGTGTCTCCAGGATCATGGCTGCACCCCTATCTGCTCTCCCTCCCACTTGCAGTCCTGCTTCTTGTTGTTAGACTTGGTTTTCCCATCTGGTCTCTCCCAATCATTGCTTTCAACTTCCCAGAGTGGGCTCTGCTCAGGCCTGCATTTGCTGCAGCCAAACTGCCTAGTTCTAAGTACATTGGGTAGACCATTGGCTCTTTGGGCCCCACCTACCACCCAGTGCCCTGAGGCACCGAGGGGAGGGAGACTTGATGTCAGGCAGATGAGAAACAGACTTTGGGAGTAAGTGGTGTGGTGCATAGTGAAGCCTGGATTCATGGCCCCTGTGCAAATGGCCCATGGTCTAAAAGGGAAGGGAAGAGTGGAAGGAGGGGAGGGAGAAGAGAAAAGGAATGTTTCCAGACTTGGCCTCCCTGCAAAGTTAACTCATCCATTCTTCTGCCTCAGCAACACAGGAATTTGGAAGAAGGCCCTTACAAAAGGGAATGTAGGGTAATGTGTTCAGCAGAATATCTGATACTTATGGGTGCTCAATAAATAGAATCAATGGATAATAGTCATAATGTGCAAATATCTTCAGGTCAATTGCTAGAAAGTTTGATAAGAGTTCCCATTTGTGTTCACCAGGTGAATGGAAGAGGATGAGCAGGTGAGGAAAAGCAAAAGTAAGTATTCCAGAGAGAGAGGACCCCACTGTGTAAACACAGGGAGGCCTCATGTGGAATAGTGATGATGTATAGGGGAACTACTCTCAGCTCAGGTTTGCTGTATAAGAAATCGTCAAGCATAAAAGCATAAAGTGGAAGCGACAAGGGGAAAGGCTAGGGAGGCTTGCAGAGGCCGATTTTTGGTGAGGGGTAACCTTTAGCCTTTGGCAGCATGGAGCAAGAGGAAGGTAACACTGACGAATAAGCAAGCCTTGAATTACTACCTATTGGTGGCCTAAAGCCCCAAAAGACTAAATTAAGTAGATGTGGTCACTCAACAGAACTTACTCCCTTCTTGAAGACTGGTCATCTGCTTGGCTTGGCTCAGACATCACCTCCTCTGGAAACCCTCCCTGACCTGTTTGGATGGACCTCATAGCACCTCCATGTGGCTAACACAGCCCGATTCATAGCACTTACCCTCTGGATCTTCACAGCCCATGGAAGATCCTTGCTTGGCCACCCTACCACTGTGGGCGCCATGAGGGGGGAATTGGTGATTGGCCAGCAGTAGGGGCTCAACATTTGTTGAAGGAAACTTTCCCTTGACCTCATCACTCTTTCGTTTACTACCCAATGTGTCTCCTTTGCTTTACAGCACGACTTCTTGAAAAGAGCTGTCCATACTCACCGTTTCCACTTCTCATTCTACTTTCCTCTCCTGCTCTCTTGAAAACACTTCAATAAGGCTCCCTCATCTCCTCTACAATGAAACTGCTTTTGTCAGGTGACTTTCACATTGACCTCCACATTGCCAAATTCAGTGGGGCTTTATCAGTGTTTTTCTTACTCCCAGCAACACATTGGACCACCTCCTCCACTTGAATGTCTTCTCTTGGCTTCTGAGACACTTTTCTCTCTTGGTTCTCCTACCACACTCAGTAGCTTTTCTCAGGGTCCTTTACTGGTTTCTCCTCATCTCCTTAACCTATAAATGTCTGAGTGCCCCACAGCAACAGCCTCAGACTTCTCTATCCCCACTCACTCCCTGAGTGACCTTATCTGGTCCCACGACTTGAAATATCCCTCTTTATGCTGGCAGGCCCCAAATCAATACCTCTAGCCTCAAACTCTCCCTTGAATTCCAGATTCCTTTTACCAACTTCCTACTCAACATCTTTACTTGGAATTCTATTAAGCATCTCAAACTTAACATGCCTAAAACCAGACAACAGTCACAAAAAGACATTGCTCCTCTTCGTCGTCCCCATTTACATCGTGGCATTTACATTTGGCCAGATGCTTAGGCTAAACACCCAGAAACATGCTTGCCTCCTTTCTTCCTCACACACCCACATCTAATTTATCAGCAAGCCCTGTCAGATCTACCTTTGAACTATATCCAGAATCCAAACACTCTTTTCCACTTCCACCAAATCACAGACTCCAAGCTGCCATCATCTCTCACCTAGATTATTGCAAGAGGCTTCCGTCCAGCTCCACCCTTAACCTTCCCCCCTTAACCCCACACAACAGCCAGAGGGAATGTTTTAAAACATAGGAAAGATCATGTCACCCATCTGCTCAAAACCTCCCAAAGGGGCACTCTCCTCCCCTCTAACCACACTTCCACTCTCCCTCCTCTGCCCACTCCAGGACAGCTGCTCTGGCCTCCTTGCTGCTCCTCAATATGCGAAGGGTGCTCCCACCTTAACTGCTCTTACCTTATCATCTCCTCTGCCTGGAAAGCTCTTCCCCTAGATATCCACAGGCTCATTCCCTTACTTCCTTCAGGCCTCTGCTTAGATGTCACCTCTTCAGAGAGCCTTCCCTGACCTTTGTAAGATGGCTTCCCCATCACTTCCCACCTCCCTTACTTGACTTTGGTCTTCTTTATAGTGTTTACCACAACCTGACATATTTGTTTCTTTTTAGAAATTGTTTTTCCCTCTCCATGAAAGCAAGGATTTTGCTGTTTTGTTCACTACTGAATCCCCTGCATCTAAAATTCAGTAAACATATGAATGAAAGAACGAACGGAAGGGGAAGAGTTGGTCTCTCAAACAAGGTAAGAAGACAGTAACATAAGGGCTTCATTTCAGAAATGTGAAGAACAGTTCCCTCAATGAACTGGCGTGTGTTTTTATTGTGGTGGTGGCAGTGGTTTCTTTGTGTTTTTAATCTTGGTATCAAACTCGGAACTACTCACTATTTAACCCTACCGGCAAATATGCGTTTCCCTACTGGTGCTGTGATCTCTGTGGTAGCATCAATCAGGAAATGAAATCTTAATCATAGATCAGCCATGCACCCTTCACTTATGAGACCACAAAGGAAACTCCAGCTAGGCAATCTCATTTCACTAAAATGTGGTTGGACCCTGTAACTGGAGCCTGGTGCTCACAGCACATCGCTCTGCCCAATGCTGCTTAATCTCGACAAGCTTCAAGGTTTATAGCACCCTAACCTTTCACTTAAACAGGAAAGCATGGGCTGGGCTACTTAACTAAGCAACCCATGAGAATCTGTGTTATGTAAGTCTACCTGGGGCTTTCAGTGCCACTGCCTCAGTTCCTTGCCAGGCTAAGGGAGAAAGGACTTTTAAAATCTTTTGGGACCAATGGTGACCACTGTCATTATCAGTTTACAACCTAATGGTCCTTAATGTTGATGGAGAGAAAAAAGGGGACAAGTCATGTGGGATCCAGCTTGACCTACCAGGAACACATGAACAGGGGGATGAGAGGGGGAGGGGCAGTTTTCTTCATTTCCCAGAGGACTGAGAGGGAGGGACCACAGAACCTTGGGGACCTGGAGGAAATGGCACTCAATCAGATGGCCGTATGTCAACAACAGCCCAAGAGTGTCTCAGAGCTCCCGACCTGCTTCCTGCCCCACCCTGAGGGACTGCAGTGTGATTTCCAGGTACCTGACTGGGGCCAGGCAGCCAAATGTTGAGCCCTGTGAAAAGCGATTAACATTCCACAGCAAATGTGTTACCCGCAAGAAAGCCCACTTCCAGGAGCACCTGCCCACTAAAGCCAGGTGCAGGTTGGTCCCCATGACCTCAGGGAGTCACTTGCAGATCGGATGTCAACAGATGAGAGCAGCAGTCGCTGGCGCAGGCAATTTTATTGATGGAATTGGGTTTACAAATTACCCTCAAAACACACTAAAGTGAAATATTAAATTCCCCATTCCCTAGCGGACTCCTTCCGGATTTGAGAGAAGGAAAGGCAAAACACCACCTTTCCTAATAGCCATATCCCCACTACAGTAATACCTATTCAGAAGTAGACAGAACATTCTCAGGATCACCTATTGTGAAGATTTGCTGGACAGATGCAATCTAAAAATCCTGTGATCAAACAGCTTGATCAAATAAAATCAAGAAGTGATTACTACAAGCTGGAAGACTCCAAAAAGCATCTATAGGCAGATTCCTAGTGTGCTGGAAACTTCTTTTAATGAATTAAAGTATAAGAATCAGGTATACTTTAGAAACCACAACACTACCAATATCTTTCAACATCCACATGCTGGTGGTAATTTGGGATAGGAATGCTCCCTTTGATCTCAGAGGGAGCAACTGTCCCCAAACAGGCTTGAGTCCTTGAACAATGGACTACGAACAATGGCTTTCAACTCTGGATGCACATTAGGATGACCTGTTACACATCCCAGTCTGTACAGATGGGGCCCAGGCAGTGGTAGTTGTAAAGACTCCTTGATGATTAAGTGAAGCCAGGGATGAGAAACACTGCACTAAAAGAAGAGACCTTTAGCTCATTTAACCCAGTGTTTCTCCAACTTCTATGGTCATAAAAATCACTGGTGATTTCTGGTTCACATACAGACTACAAGGCCCCTTACCGTGGAGAGTCTGATTCAGTAGACCTGGGGCAGGGCCCTGGAATCTATATGCTTTGACAAGCTCCCCACGGGACTTTTATGACCGGGCAAATTTGTGAAACTCTGATTTCATCACCTCCTCCTTTTATAGAGGCAGTCTGGTGTGATTCCTAACTGTAAGCTCTTCATGGGTGCAGCTTCCCCTGGTGCACTTTGGTATTGTCCTCAGAGTCTCATACACACAGTAGGTGCTCAATAAGAAGTTTTGAATGAATGAATGAATGGAATAATGGAAAAAGCAGGCAACCTGGCTTCAAATTTTTGACTTGGCCTATTAATGATCACATAACCTTGGCCAAAACTCAACACTTTGTTTGTTTGTCTGTTAAATAAGACTGATTCCACCCACCTCCATATGGATCAGAAAAGATATTGCTTTCAAAAAATTTCCATACAAAGTTTCAGACATACATTAAGTCTTGTCAATATAAACAAAGAAATTAAGGGCCAGAAATCAGAGCAACCCCCACTTCATAGAGTTAATGAATGGCAGAGCTAGACTTAGCCCAAAATTCCCTAACTGCCAGCCAAGTCTACTCACCACTCTACCACTGAGCATGGAATTTTCTCGCAAGTGACCCAGCTGAAATACTTCATTCAAACTAGTGTGGTAGCACTCTCTCTTCAGGGAAGACATTTTTCTTCAAGTCTCCCCAGAAGCCCATAGTTCTCAGAATTGTGAGCTTCAAGCCCCTTGGCGAAAAACCAAGAGCCACCCCAATGGAACGTCAAGTTCCTGCATTTTTCTACTAGAGCAAGACCCAGGAGAAGAAGATAGGTTTGTGCACTTGCTACTGTCTGCACACAGACGGTCCCAGACAGGAGAGGAGGGGACACCACAGGAAGGTGGTCTGTGAGCTGAAGACTTGGTCATTGTGTCCTCTCAGAGATGATGTCCAAGGCAACTACATGAAAGAAATGCACTGTAGCAGGAATCAGAATGGTCAAGGCAATTGATGAGTATTTTTATTTTCAGAATACTCTTTCAGCACGTGTATGCTAAGTGTGTATATATTACAAATTGAGTCATGGGGAAATTATCATAGTAATGATTTTGTTGGGGAAGAAGCTGAGACCAAGGCTCTGTCCTGAAGATCCACTAGTGCAGGTCTACTATTTTCTGAGGCAGCTGAAAAGCGTTTTCAGCTTTGGTAGACCCATCTCTTCTACTTTTTGAAGGGAGAATATAAATGTTAACAAACGACAGAGTAAGAATCGGGGCATAGTAAGTCTATGGATTGTCCATGTAGCTTGGAACACTGTCACAAAGCCCTGGAGAAGTCAGTGAAAAGCTGACCTCCTTCAAAGGTAAGTCAAGATACTTCCAATCCAGAACAATATGATGGACTTAGATGCCGATCTAGCTCCTCAGAATGATGAAAGGAGCATATGTCAGTGCAGGGAAGACTCTGACAAGCTGAAAGAGTCCAGACCATGCAAAGCCGTTCTAACACCACTTCACGGGAGTGCTGTACTGGCCAAGAGCTTGTATCAGGCTAAGTTCATTTTTTTTCCTTTAATGATCCCGTGTTATTTTTAGGGATGTTGTGTCAAACTCGGGAAGAATGTAGTACTTGGAGATTTAAAAAAAAAAAAAAAAAATATATATATATATATATATATGTTTGCTAAATGCATTAACTAATAATTGTGCTAAGGCACTAAGAAGGCCTCACTTTGTTCTTCTGAGCCCTGTTCTATTCCTTGGCTTCCATTTTGCCTGCCAGGTAAGATGTTTAAGAGGTACTCAAGAGTGGCAGAGGGAGTCTGAGCTACAGGAGTAAGACAAAGTGGCCTTCCACCCCTGGAAAAGGTAGCAGAGCTCCTGCCAGCCAATGGCATGTCAGGCCATTGTGCTGGTATCAGAGGTCCACAATCTCTAATTCATGATCCAGATAGGATCTTTGCTTTTATTTCATGCCTATTGGTAAAATACTAACTTAAACTACGTGATCATATCTTTTGTCTGTTTATTCATCTCACTGCCTAGGGGAGAACTTGAGCAATTTAGCCTAGAATATAAGGCCCTGGCTTCACGCCTCATGTTCTCTCTGCTCCAAATAGTTTTTCCCTCTTTTTTTTTCTTTGGTGACCTCTTAGTCTTCCTTCAAGATCCAGACTAAATGCCATTTTCAATGTTTACCCTTTTCCTAGATCCCATTTAAACATGCTTCTTTCAGTCTTCATACCTGAAACAAAAAGGCAAAGGTTTACAAAGCCTTGAACAAGGAGGTAAATAGACAGACAAAAATCAGGAAATTGCAGCTCTTTATATGAACAGATTAGCAAACACTTAATCATAACATAAAACATAAAGAGAAGGAAAGCATCAAAAATAACTATAAACACTTCAATCTAGTCACAAACTCACAACACAAAAAAGAATAATTTGTGACAATGATAACTCAGAAGAGGAAGATGAAAGGCATGGAACTTGCTTAGGCTAATGGAGATAAGAAGCTATCAGAAAATGGACTATCTCATCTATGAGATCTTTCATACAAACCTCATGGTAAGCACTAAACAAAAAATCAGAACAGAGCCACATTCATAAACAAAGAGAAAACTGAGAATACCATCACAGAAAACCACCAAACTGAAATGGCAGTCAGAAATACAAGGGAAGAGAAACAATGGAAATATAGAACAACCAGAAAGCAAGAAATAAAGTGGCAGTATTAAGCCCTTATATATCAATAATCACTCTACATGTAAATGGATTGAATTCTCCAATCAAAAGACACAGAGTAGCTGGATGGATTAAAAAACAAGACCCAACAATATGCTTCCTCCAGGAAACACATCTCAGCTCTAAAGACAAACATAATCTCAGAGTGAAGGGATGGAAGACAATACTCCAAGCAAGTGGCAAACAAAAGAAAGTAGGTACTGCCATATTTATATCAGACAAAGCAGACTTCAAGATAAAAAAGGCAATGAGAGGGGGCCGGGCAGTGGTGTAGTGATTAGATTTGTACGCTACACTTCAGAGGCCTGCGGTTCGTGGGTTCAGATCCCCAGCACAGACCTACGCATCGCTCATCAGGCCATGCTGTGGCAGCATCCCATATACAAAATAGAGGAAGACGGGCGCCAGTGTTAGCTCAGGGCTGATCTTTCTCAGCAAAGAGTGGAGGATTGGCAATGGATGTTAGCTCAGAGCCAGTCTTCTTCACAAAAAAAAATAAATAAATAAAGACAATGAGAGATAAAGAGGAGCAGTATATAATGATAAAAAGGACATTCCACCAAGAGGACATGACATTTATGAATATATATGCACCTAACACAGGAGCACCAAAGTATATAAAGCAACTATTAACAGACCTAAAGGGAGAAATTGATGGCAACACAATACTAGTGGGGACTTCAATACCCCACTTACATCAATGGATAGATCATCCAGATAGAAAGTCAACAAGGAAATAGTGGGATTATTTATTTATTTATTTATTTATTTATTTATTTATTTAGTCTTGGTGAGGAAAATTAGCCCTGAGCTAACATCCGTTGCCAATCCTCCTCTTTTTGCTTAGGAAGATTGGCCCTGAGCTAACATCCATGCCCATCTTCCTCTACATTATACGGGACACCACCAGAACATGGCTTGACAAGCGGTGCATCGGTCTGCACCCAGGATCTGAACATGCAAACCCCAGGCCACCAAAGCAGAGTGTGCAAACTTAATCACTACACCACCAGGCCGGCCCAAGAAATAGTGGAATTAAATGAAAAACTAGACCAGATGGACTTAATAGATATATAGAGAACATTCCATCCAAAAACAGCAGAATACACATTCTTTTCCGGTGCACGTGGAACATTCTCAAGGATACACCATAAGTTGGGAAACAAGGCAAACCTCAATAAATTTATGAGGATTGAAATCATATCATGCATCTTTTCCAGCCATAATGCTATGATACCAGAAATCAACTACAAGAAAAAAGCTGAGAAAGTCACAAATTAGTGGAGACTAAGAACATGCTACTGAACAACAATTGGATCATTGAATAAATCAAAGGAAAATCCAAAAATGCCTGGAGACAAATGAAAATGAAAATACACCATACCAACTCTTATGGGATGCAGCAAAAGTGGTTCTAAGAGGGAAATTTATAGCAATACAGGCCTACCTCAACAAACAAGAAAAATCTCAAATAAGTAATCTTAAACTACACCTCACAGAACTAGAAAAAGAATAACAAACAAAGCCCAAAGTCAGCAGAAGGAGGGAAACAATAGAAAGTACAGCAGAAATAAATGAAATAGAGACTAAAGAAAACAGTAGAAAGGATCAATGAAACTAAGAGCCGGTTCTTTGAGAAGATAAACAAAATTAACAAACCCTTAGCCAGACTCACTAAGAAAAAGAGAACGAAAGCTCAAATAAACAAAATTAGAAATGAAAGAGGAGAAATTACAATGGATACCACAGAAATATAGAGGAGTATAAGAGAATACTATGAAAAACTATACGCCAACAAATTGGATAACATAGAAGAAATGGATAAATTCTTAGACTTGTAAAACCTCCTAAAACTAAATAAAGAAGATATAGAGAATAGACCAATCACAAGTAAAGAGATTGAAACAGTAATCCAAAACCTCCCAAAAAATAAAAGTCCAGGACCAGACGGCTTCTCTGGAAAATTCTACCAAATATTCAAACTATCCTTCTCAAACTATTCCAAAAAATTGAAGAAGATGGAATCCTTCCTAACTCATTCTATGAGGCCAACATCACCCTGATACCAAGACCAGACAAGGACAACACAAAGGAAAATTACAGGCCAATATCACTGATGAACATAGATGCAAAAATCCTCAACAAAATATTGGCAAACTGAACATAGCAATACATTAAAAAGATCATACACCATGATCAAGTGGGATTTATATCAGGGACACCAGGATGGTTCAACATCCGCAAATCAATCAATGTGATACACCCCAATAACAAAATGAGAAACAAAAACCACATGATCATCTCAATAGATGCAGAGAAGGCATTTGACAAGATCCAACATCCATTTATGATAAAAACTGTCAACAAAGTGGGCATAGAAGGAAATTATCTCAACATAATAAAGACCATCTATGACAAACCCACAGCCAACACCATACTTAGTAGTAAAAACTGAAAGCCATCCCTTTGAGAACAGGAACAGGACAAGGGTGCCCACTCTCACCATTCCCATTCAACATAGTATTGGAGGTTTTGGCCAGAGCAATTAGGCAAGAAAAAGAAATAAAAGGGATCCAAATTGGAAAGAAAGAAGTGAAACTCTCACTGTTTGCAGATGACATGATTTTATATATAGAAAACCCTAAAGAATCCACCAGAAAACTATTAGAAATAATCAACAACTACAGCAAAGAGATACTACATCAGAGTACAAAATCAACCTACAAAAATCAGTTGCATTTTAATGCACTAATAACAAACTAGCAGAAAGAGAAGTCAAGAATACAATCCCATTTACAATCACAACAAAAAGAATAAAATATCTAGGAATAAATTTAACCAAGGAGGTAAAAGACCTACACATGGAAAACTATAAGACATTATTGAAAGAAATTGAAGAAGACATAAAGAAATGGAAAGATATTCCATATTCATGGATTGGAAGAATAAACATAGTTAAAATGTCCATATTACCTAAAGCAATCAGTTTCAATGTAGTCTCAGTCAGAATCCCAATGACATTCTTCATGGAAATAAATGAAAGAACCCTAAAATTTATATGGAATAACAAAAGACCCCAAATAGCTAAAGGGATCCTGAGAAAAAAGAACAAAGCTGGAAGTATCACACTCCCTGATTTCAAAATATACTACAAAGCTATAGTAACCAAAACAGCATGGTACTGGCACAAAAACAGAGACACAGATCAATGGAAGAGAATCAAAAGCCCAGAAATAAATTGGACAGCTAAATTTCAACAAAGGAGCCAAGAACACACAATGGAGAAAGGAAAGTCTCTTCAACAAATTGTGTTGGGAAAACTGGACAGCCACATGCAAAAGAATGAAAGTAGACCATTATCTTACACCATATACAAAAATTAACTCAAAATGGATTTAAGACTTGAATATAAGACTTGAAACTATAAAATTCCTAGAAGAAAATATAGGCAGTATGCTCTTTGACATCGGTCTTAGCAGTAAATTTTTGAATACCATGTCTACTCAGGCAAGGGAAACAAAAGAAAAAATAAACAAATGGAACTACCTCAGACTAAAAAGCTTCTGCAAGGCAAAGGAAACTATGAACAAAACAAAAAGACAACACACCAAGTGGGAGAAAATATTTGCAAATCATATATCTGACAAGGGGTTAATTTCCAAAATATATAAAGAACTCATACAACTCAACAACAAAAAAACAAACAACCCAATCAAAAAATGGGCAGAGGATATGAACAGACATTTTTCTAAAGAAGATATACAGATGGCCAACAGACACATGAAAAGATGTTCAACATCACTAATCATCAGAGAAATGCATATCAAAACTACAATGAGATATCACCTTACACTTGTCAGAATGGCTATAATTACCAAGACAAAAAATAACAAATGTTGGAGATGATGTAGAGAAAAGGGAATGCTCATACACTGCTGGTGGGAATGCAAATGGTTCAGCCACTATGGAAAACAGTATGGAGATTTCTCAAAAAATTAAAAATAGAAATACCATCTGATCTAGCTATATCACTACTGGGTATTTATCCAAAGAACATGAAATCAACAATTGGAAGAGATTTATGCAGCCCTACGTTCACTGCAGGATTATTCACAATAGCCAACCCAAGTGCCCTTCAACTGATGAATGGATAAAGAAGATGTGGTATAAATACACAATGGAATACTACTCAGCCATTAAAAAAAAGACAAAATCGTCCCATTTGCAACAACATGGATGGACCTTGAGGGTATGATGTTAAGCGAAATAAGCCAGACAGAGAAAGACAAACACTGCATGATTTCATTCATATGTGGAAGATAAACAAACACATGGATAAAGAGAACAGATTAGTGGTTACCAGAGGGGAATAGGGTTGGGGGGTGGGCAAAAAGCGTACATATGTATGGTGACAGATAAAAAGTAGACTATTGGTGGTGAGCACAATGCAGTCTATACAGAAACTGATAAATAATAATGTATACCTGGAATTACACAATGTTATAAACCATTATGACCTCAATAAAATAATTGAGGGGCTGGCCCGGTGGTGTGAGCAGTTAAGTGCACGTGCTTGGCTGCAGTGGCCCGGGGTTCGCTGGTTTGGATCCCGGGCGCGGGCCGACGCACCGCTTGGCAAGCCATGCTGTGGCGGCATCCCATATAAAGTGGAGGAAGATGGGCATGGATGTTAGCCCAGGGCCAGTCTTCCTCAGCAAAAAGAGGAGGATTGGCAGGTGTTAGGTCAGGGCTGATCCTCCTCACAAAAAAAATAAATAAATAAATAAAATAATTGAAAAAAAATTCAGTGAAATTTAAAATAAATAAATAAACAAACTTCTCTCTGTGGGACTCATGAGAGGCAGTGTGACAAGTGGGGATGGGGAAAATAACAACTTTTAGAGACAAAGAGACAGCTCTGCAACTTACCTTGGGCAAATTATTAACCATTATGAGAATCAGTTTGCTGTAATCTAGTGATCTATAAAAACATATAACGCAATCTGTGAAAAGTGTAATGATTTTTACCTGGGAAGATTGTGATGGTTAAATGAGATAATGATATAAAGAACCTCGCGTAGTCTCCGGTACATGCTAAGATATCAATACGCGTTTCACTTCTTATGCCTGGCACAAAATAAATGTGCCTTACATTTATAGAATGAAGAAATTCCCATCTGTGCCCAGAACACAGCTCTGAAGTTTTTAATAGTCATATTCCAAATGGATATGAGAGGTCAATACCACTCCTGAGTGTTTATCGGTCTCTCTTCCTCTACATTTCCTTGTCTCTCCTTATCCTTATTCTCTCTCTAGCTTAAGTCGTCACAAGACCTGAAATAGAACACAAATGGCCATGTATTCCATATCCGACCTAGACCACAGGCCATTCCCAATAAGTCTGAACACACAAAGTCCCCACTTCACAAATTCATGCAGGGCCTAGTGATCACTTCCTTTTCTCTAAGTGCCAGTAAACTATGCATTTGGAACCCTCTCTTGGATCAACATCAGATTTGATGGTCCACAGTTTATAGACTCCTCCTCTTCTCCTTCATTTCCTAAAAATGCAGGGCACCTTAGGATGAGCAATGCAACTTAAATCTTACCTTTGACCCACACAAATCAAAAGATTGGACAGTATAAAAGCTATTATACAGAAAAGCTTGTATAAAAGCCTAAGCATATTTCATATGAAAACATTGATTATTTATCCAAATCTGTTTGCAGTTTAATATCCTAGAAAGACACATACTATTTAAAGAGATTGATATACTTTTCTACCTGAGATGCCACAGATACCCGTGGATGCCCAGAGACGGGGCCTGTGGAAGTCTGACACATTCAATATTTGTACTGAAATGTGAGTCTCACATTTAAAACTAGGATTGGCCCTAGACTGATGAAGAACAATTTCAGAATAGTGAAAGAAGCACCATACGGTCCCCTGGCCCCACTTCTGGATCTCCCGATGTGGTGAAAATGTGATGTGCATTTGGGCTGTCCAGCACCCTTTCCAATTGGGGGATTTCCCACTTTAGGAGGCCCACCTTGCCAAGATAGAGGCCAGAAACGGATTTTCCTGGCCTCCCTTGGTGCTAGGCCCAGGCCCATGGCCTAGGCTGGGGACCATTAGATACTCTTGATCAAACGAGGTATATTTCATTTGAGAAGAGAGATGAGAGAAAGAAGTCTCCATGTGAAACCCATACTGACAGTGGGATGGAGCCTGGTAGAAAGTCATCCAGCTCCTAGAGATGGTAGTAGGACAGACCCAGTGCTAGTGTCCTGTGTGGTGAGCTGTTAACGCTTGTGCCCAGAGGTAGTAGCAACTGGGTCTCCAGTGGAGCCCTCCATAAGCGCAATTTGTGAATTGCTCCTGGTCATACAGCCTCCAAGTCTGAATCTCTGGCCCTTCTGGAGGTTCTGTCTGCCACCTAATATTATTTAGAAAATTATTTTTCTATTCAAACTACGTAATGACGATTCTGCTGTTTGCAACCAGGTACCCTAACTGATTGCCAGCCCTGGTGGTCTAGTGGTTAAGATTTGTGACCTCACCACCAAGGCCCAGGTTTATTTCCCAGTCAGGGAACCACACCACTGTCTGTCAGTTGTCATACTGTGGCAGGCTGTATGTTGCTGTGATGCTGAAAACTATGCCATGGTGACAGGTTTCAGCGGAGCTTCTAGACTAAGACGAGGAAGAAGGACCTGGCCACCCACTTCTGAAAATGGACATGAAAACCCTGTGAATTGCAGTGGAGCATCATCTCGTATAGCACCAGAAGGTGAGAGGATGGCTCGAAAAAACTGGGCACAGTTCTACTCTGCTATACACGGGGTTGCTAGGAGTCAGAATCGACTCAACAGCACTAACAACAACAATCCTAACTGATTGACAGATATGATCAACCTTAGGCTGGTCATTCACCTCTATGACCCCAAATTTTCTCAGCTGAAAACGAAGGCTTTTATCTAAACCACCTCTAAAGTGCTTTATAGTGCTAAGAATCTGTATTTATTTAACTCTACAAGCTGATTTTTCAGGGTGATTTTTCAGGTCAATTCACAGACCAGCCTTCAGAGGTCTTGCAATTTGGAGAAGAAAACCAGTGCGCGCCTTGTTTCAAAGCGTGATTTTCACCACCTAGAAATGATCGTGTTTCCGTGGCATCATGGTCCTGCTCACTCGGCAGGCATTGTGAACAACGGGTTAGGCCAAGATTGTCCCCATCAAGGAGGGGCACTGTATCACTATGGGAGACAAATGAAATAGGGGGAAATTAATATTTGTGATGCCAATGAAATAAGCACCGTGTTAGGCACTGCCGTGTATATCAATTGTCTGTTTTAACCCTCAGAATAAGCCAGAGGTAAGACTTCTATGATTTTCATTTTACAGATGAGAAAACTGAGACTCAAAGCCATTCAGATATTTGTTCAAGTTCACACAGCAATTGAGTGACAGAGCAAAGATTCAATCTGGGCCTTCTCTCTGCAAGTTCATGGCTCTGCCTAACACCCAGGGTAAAATTTGTCATAAGAAGGGTCCATCTCCACCCTCGTTACCACGTTTGCTCAGTCAAAGTGGGCTTGAGAGTTGAAACTGTCTGCTTTAAAATTAGGCACAAGTGGGTTTTTCCTGAATAACCTATGAAATTCCTAATGAGGCTCACGATGAGCTTCCCAACAGAATGGAATCTTAAAGAGAATTTCAAAGATGGGAAGAAAGACAGTCAGATGCATACCAAGAATAAGAAGATTCAATAAGAAAAATATACTTTGTTGTTTCCCCAGCCCTCCTCCTTTTTTTAATAATCTCTCCTATTAACTCAATTCATTTACTAAAACCAGAAAACTAAATGAAAGCCTAGGAGCCTAATGTATGTGATGCTCTTGCAGGAAACTATGAAACGTTTCTTAAGGCCATACCTTACATGAAAGTCAAGAGGGAAAGCATGAAGCCTGTTTCACATATTGTTACAAATCTGTAATGTTAGAATAAAAGGGAAAACTGATTCCTACCAATTATGAAAATGTACAGGATTAAATCAATTCTCTGCCGGATCTGACCAGCATCTGGTCTGCAGCAGGGGCCAAATAGATCTCATTTGGGATATTTATGAAAAGTAACTTCTAAAACATAAATCAGGACTATAAAATCATCATCTGATTACCAAAAATTTTAAAAGCAGAGAAGAAAGTGTATTCAAGTGTGAAATATGGTTTTGGAGAAGGGAGGAGGCAGGCAGCTTTAGCACAGAACAAGAAGCAAAAATCAAAGACCAAGCAGAGGGAGGGATGAATGTCTAACGCAGGAAATTGAGCCTGTGCCTTTCTGGACAGGGAGCCTGGGGAGGAGTCAGAGCAATTGCCCATTTCATTTCAGCCCTTCTTGCAACCCAACACTTCCATTTCAACTGATGTTTCAGGCCAGCAGAAAAGAGGCTTGGGGCCTTACTTATCCAAATAATAATTTTAATTTGTTTCTTCTATCTAGATGTGGTCTTAAACCCAAGGAAACCTAAAGGAGAATTTATGAACCCAAGTATAAGAAGAAGAAAATGTTGGTATATTTAGAAATAAATAGGATATATAGACATAGGAGTGTGGTTTAGACACAGTTGTAATTGGCAACACAAATATAGACTAAAGGCTCCGGACTACAGAAACGGTCCTGGGGATCCTCATTGGGAAGATCACATGAGTTCTCCGAGCCTTCATGCTCCCCATCCTCTGTCCCATAATAGACAAATTCAAGTCATAACCAGATCCCATCGTCTCAGTTTCAAGGAACTCCTAATTTTAGACTCAACCTAAATAGATTTCTATGGATATATGATTTTTTAATTAGATAATTTCAAACTTCTGTTCTTCCGTCTCTTCCCAGATCATGAAGAGGTTTACAAAAACCTTGTCTTTAGCAGGGCCAGGGGTGGGGAGGGGTCTGAAGGGGAAAAAAAAATCACTGAAAGCAACTGCCTTTGAAGAAATCTTTTCACTGGCTGGACATATGAGCACCCAAAATCATTGTTAAAAAAAGATTTTTATAATTTCAATATATAAATTAAATGAAGAACTTAATTCATTTGACAGACATTTTCAGCACTTAGTATTTGTCAAATACTGTGGTAGAAGTGAAGGACACAGAAAGAGAAAGATAATATTATCCTCTTTGAGCGAATATACAATTTAGTCAGGAGGATAAAGGACATAAAGAGATTGTTTCTGTGTCCTGTGGGACTGGATATGGGAACTTATGCTGAGAGAGCTGCGGGAGATCAAGAACAGCTTCCTGGGAGAAGTGATGCCTAAACTAAATCTGCAAGCATAACCGGGAGTTAGCCTGGGGAAGAAACGGGCCTGGAGTGGGGAAGGGTGCCTCTAGGCAGGAGGAAGAGCCTGAAAAAGGCACAGAGGGTACCAGCAGCCTGGTGGGTAGAGAGAACCAAAAGTAGTCCTGTGTCTCTGCAGCATAAAGTGAGAAGTGGGAAATGGCAGAAGATGATTCCAGAAGAGCCAGATCAGAGAGAATCTTATATGCCATATTAAGAGAGAGACAAATGTTCTCCGAGAGAAGTTCATTCACCACACAAAGGGCTAAACATCACTATTATTCAGGAAGTCTAAAAGATGCTAGAAGATTTCCATATTCCACCAGCAAAAATAGCAAGGCAGGGACAATCCTGATCATATTTAGTCACTTAACGTAGCTACAGCCTAAGGTGCTTATAAAGTACCGAGAGTCCAAAAGGACCTAAGACACCAGATGATGCTGAAATGGAAGATTGAAACTGGAAGATGAAATCTGGAAGGTTATAATGTGTCTGGGTAGTGGAAAATGATGATGTAGGCTGGGCTGGAATCATAAGTAGCAGCCACTCAAGATCTTCTTTCCTCTGTAGGGAGTGGCTGCTGTCTATAGGTTTGTTGGTGGTTGATTGGCTTTGAATTAACAGGATAGAGGATCATTCTGAAATTTCTAGTTAGCCACTGCTCTCACCTTAACAAATCAGTATTTGAAAATTTAATGCCTCTCAGTTATGTAGCAATTTGTTCTTTTCAAACGTTTTCACAAACTTTCCCTCATTCGCACTTGCAAGGGAGATGGATGAGAATCGTTAGTGCCATTTTTCAGGTGAGAACACTGAAGGTCCCCTCCACAAAGGAGGACTACCTTGCTCTAGGTGGTCTAGTCAACCAACGGTGGATAGAGCAGGTGTTAGAATCCTGCCTTCTGACCCAAATCTAGGTATGCTCCAGTGACAGTGTCTGAAAGTCTGAAATAATAAGTGACATGAACAGAAAGGCTGAATTGTGTTAGCTTCATCATTCCATCTGGTCTCAGGACCCTGGAGCCCACACACAAAGCTGTGTTGTCCAGAGTCTGGAGAATACAAGAGGAAGAGAGGAAAGCAAGCTGCTTTAGGGTCACACAGGCCGGAAGTCAAAATCAGGGGTTTGTTAGCTGTGTGACTCTGGGCAAGTTACCTAATGTCTTTAAGTCTCAGTTTTCTCATATGTAAATTGGGAATAATAAAATGTTCCTCACAAAAAATTAAAAGTAATAGAAGGAAAGCCTTTTAGTAGAGTATCTGGTATTGAGTAGGTATTAGGTCACTGGTAGCTATCATGAAAATGACCATTACTCTGCACCAGTTTGCACCCTTTGTTCCAAAGGACAAGACTGAAATTTTTGAGCAAATCTACAGAAAATTTTGCCCTATATACACTAAAAAAAGTTTCAAAATATGAAAAGCTCACTTTTGACTGCATAGCGATGCATCTGTGCTCTCCAAGCACACAGTAACTGGATGGAATGATGTCCTAATGCCTCCGTGAACCAGTTTATTATTACTTTTCCTCTGCTGATCAAGACAGAGAGGATACAAATCATTGATAGCCAGCAATTGCTTTTCCATGCTTGGAATATGATTAAATGGTCTTCAATGTTGAAAAAGAGATGATTAAGGGGAGAAAAGTGATAAAACAGATGTTAAATAAAAAGAAAATACAATTTCCCATTGAATAAAGTAGTAGTTGTGCTCATGAGAATTAGCTACAGAATACATTCTTCCCTCAAGGGCTTGAGAGACATTCTGTTCCTGTTCATTTGCCCCCTGGAAAAAAAGCCCAACCCCCTCAGGGAGTCATGAATTATTCTGTTTATTAGCCTAGTCTGTAATGTACTCTAGATCTTTTCTTAAGTGTACAGACTTGAAGGTTGAAATCCAGTGTATTTCTTTTTTTGTGTGTGTGTGAGGAAGATCAGCCCTGAGCTAACAACCATGCCAATCCTCCTCTTTTTGCTGAGGAAGACTGGCCCTGGGCTAACATCCGTGCCCATCTTCCTCTACTTGATAGGGGACGCCGCCACAACATGGCTTGACAAGCCATGTGTCGGTGCACACCCGGGATCCGAACCCAGGCCGCCAGCAGCAGAGCACTGGCACTTAACTGCTACCCCATAGGGCCGGCCCCCCAGTGTATTTCTTAATGCTTCCTTCTGTCTAGGCATCTAACGAGTGGCACCCTGCCTTTCATGAACTTGAACAACAACTTCAGCAAGCTGGTGTGCTCTCGCACTCAGAGAACCCAGAGTGAAATGTAATATCGCCGGGCTGGCCCCGTGGCTTAGTGGTTGGGTGCGCGCGCTCCACTACTGGCAGCCTGGGTTCAGATCCCGGGGGCGCACGACACACCACTTTTCCAGCCATGCTGAGGATGCGTCCCACATACAGCAACTAGAAGGATGTGCAACTATGACATACAGCTATCTACTGGGGCTTTGGGGAAAAAAAAAAGGAGGAGGATTGGCAATAGATGTTAGCTCAGAGCTGGTCTTCCTCAGCAAAAAGAGGAGGATTGGCACGGATATTAGCTCAGGGCTGATCTTCCTCACAAAAAAAATAAATAAATGTAATATCACCACGCAAGCTTTCTGTTGCTGTAGTTTCAAGGAAAGGTACCAAGAGCTCTTTCCAAGTGGCTTTTTGCTTGAGATCATCAGCCCAGTAACCAGAGAGTGCGTCAGGGTTTGTCAACCTTTTCCTTCCTGGGGGAAAAATTAATGAAATTAAAGGGGAATGGAGGGATGAGAGGGTAAAAATAAAACCAGAGACTTGAAATAACACTGTGTTACTAAAATGATCGAATGCATTCTAGGTTGAAAAAAAGAAATGTAAATATCACCTAAGTGAGCAGAAATCTAAAGAAAACAGAGAACAAATTATTTGTTATCAGGTTTCTGTTTAATATGCATAAAAAACTTTTAAACAGTTCCCTCATTATCCTCCATTTCCAAAAATACAAAGGTGCTGAGTTCCACCACCTGAGGTTATTGGACTTCATTTTTAGGATTCTGTGTGGAAAAGAGTTAAGATATTTTTGGTAGAAAAAGATGAGGTATGAATGATGACTAGGACATAGAAAGGAAAACTTGTAAGAACAGCCTTCTCATACCTGATTTAGTAAGTACCAATTCTAAGTTAAGCTCCTTGTTGCCAGGGGTTAGCATTCTGAAGCATTTAGATTCCAGCCAGAAATTTTTCAAGTCATTTCAAATTAAACCATCTGCCATTTTCTTTCAAATTAAACCATAGTCATTAATCTATTTATCAAATATTTCTACCTAACTTCTGAGTACATGGTACGATTGTACTTCCTGGCCCTCTTGTGTTGGGTGAAGCCAGTGACTATTCTGACCAATAACTTCTGAGCAGAAGTGACATATGTCGCATCTGAGATGTGCATTTAATTCCTGGAGTCATTCTCCCAAGATGTGATTTTCCCTTTGATCTGATCACAGCAATACTCCAGATGATTGCTCTGTCATCCTGGGCCCAGAAAGGAGGACAGCCATGACAAGGAGCATCTTGCTAACTGGTGATGGACACGTGGCGTCTGAGAGAAGTAACCCTCCATTGTTTTAAGGCACTGAGATTTGGAGGTTTTGTTACAGCAGCATAACCCAACACATGCTGATTGATACACTTTACTTTTCATAACTGCACAAACTCTAACTCACTGAGGTAACTTCCCTCATTCAGGAGCGCTGTTCTCTCTCACACCTTCTCCCTTGCCTCCTATTAATTCAGCCACAGCACTAATTCAATCTAAGAATCTTCTCTGCCGTACTGTGTTTAACAAATTTGATGTTGACAGAGCACAATAATTTATGGCCAGTATCTTAATTTATTTATTGGGCATATTATTAACCAATACTCTTTGCAGCCTGTGAATTTTTAATGGGTTTAAAGTGGGATTATTCATTTATCCCTGTGTGTGAAATGGGTCCTTCATAATTCACCTGTGACATTACCAGACATTAATTATCAAGATCAGGATCTCACTAATAGTGAGACCACTAATTGTGAAGATAATATACATTCTCTTGTACTTCGCAAAATCCCTTGCCATTTCTAATAGCAGTGATAGCACATTTTATTAAATTTAGATTACTGGGTTTGAATCTAATTTAGATGACTAGCTTGCTAACACTTTACCAATATTATAAGCAAAGGATAGGAAGGAAAAATATGATTATGAATAAATATTTTATCCTTCCCATTGATAAAATAATTTAAAGATGTATTTTTCTAGAATGTTCAGTGTTCTAGAAATAAAATTTAAATGCCTATTTAAGGCTATTCCCAGATATGCATATATCAGAGTTCTTTGATTGCAAGCAACAGAGTCCATCTTGGGATAACAAGCAAAAATGAATGCTATTGTGATGATATGAAAACACTCACAGAATCTAAAAAAAGGCTGAATAACAGCTAAAAATGTACAGGTATCAAGCAGTTCTAAAGGGTCTTGGCAAAAAGAATGGCTCAGCAGCCTCACAGGGGCACTTCTGCCCTACAATACAACAATGTATTGGGCCTTTAGTTGTTCTCTTCAAGATTTAAAGTTGGCAGAAAAAAATCTGATTGCTGATTGCTGAGCTGAGGTCACATGGCCACACTAGATCCATATCAGGAGGTGGGAGGAGGAATCTGGGAGAAAGAAACTCCCGAGTTTCCTTCAGCTCTTGGAGGAGAAGGAGCCCTAATTTACCATCCAAACAAACCTGCACCCAGTGGAAGAATGTTTCTTCTCCAGAAGAGAGTCACAGTGCTGTTATTAGGCGAAATGACTCCTGGGTAGCAAAAAAACATCAAATATCCACTATAATTTACATAAAAACTGAAGGCTTCCATAAATTAACATGCATAATTCAGTCAGTAAAAAGAAACCACTCTGGGTGTTTCAAGCAGGAAGGGACTTCATTCTGGGAATCAGAAGCTCACTAAAGCATTGACATATAGAAATCAGGAACTGCAGGACGCAGGAAACTGCCTCCAAAAAGACCAACAGCTTTCAACACCAAAGTGAGTGATTCACAGGAGGCATCCACAAGCCAGTGGCAAATCTCATGTCTGTCATCTGCCAGAGCCTGAGACCTGCCTACTTCTGCAAGGGAGCAACAGTGGCCTCTGCATGTCTTCTGCCTTCCAAATTGCATACCTCTTTTTGGTGAACTCTAACCTGGACCCCAGTGGCAATGATTCTGGGAAAAGTGGTTCCCAGGCTTCCAGTCCCTGCAATTTAGGAAAGAACACATAATAGGGAAAATGGTACTGAGTTTCCAACAAACAACCCAGCAAACTTAATAAAGAACTCATTATTTGATCATTTTTTTTCCTTTCCTTCCTTTCTATGACCAGTGTCAGAGTGTACTGCCTATATTTTCTTCTAGGAGTTTTATAGTTTCAGGTCTTACCTTTAAGTATTTGATCCATTTTGAGTTATTTTTGTGTATGATGAAAGAAGATGGTCTACTTTCATTCTTTCGCATGTGGCTGTCCAGTTTTCCCAGCACCATTTATTGAAGAGACTTTCCTTTCTCCATTGTATGTTCTTAGCTCCTTTGTTGAAGACTAGCTGTCCGTATATGTGTGGTTTTATTTCTGAGCTTTCAATTCTGTTCCATTGATCTGTGTGTCTGTTTTTGTACCAGTACCGTGCTGTTTTGATTATTATATCTTTGTAGTATGTTTTGAAGTCAGGGATTGTGAAGCCTCCAGCATTGCTCTTTTTTCTCGGGATTACTTTGATTATTCAGGGTCTTTTCTTGCCCCATATGAATTTTAGGATTCTTTTTTCTATTTCCATGAAGAATGTCATTGGGATTCTGATTGGGATTGCGTTGAACCTGTAGATTGCTTTAGGTAATAGAGACATTTTAACTATGTTTATTCTTCCAATCCATGTTCATGAGATGTCTTTCCATTTCTTTATCTCATCATCAATTTCTTGCAATGTCTTATAGTTTTCCATGTATAGGTCTCTCACCTCCTTGGTTAAATATATTCCTAGATATTTTATTCTTTTTGTTGCGATTGATTGTCTTCTTGAGTTCTCTCTCTGCTAGTTCATTATTAGAGTATAGAAATGCAACTGATTTTTATAAAAGTTGATTTTGTACCCTGCAACTTTGCTGTAGTTGCTGATTATTTCTAATAGTTTTCTGATGGATTCTTTAGGGTTTTCTATATATAAAATCATGTCATCTGCAAACAGCAAGAGTTTCACTTCTTCATTGCCTATTTGGATTCTTTTTATTCCTTTTTCTTCCCTAATTGCTCTGGCCAAAAACCTCCAGTACTATGTTGAATAAGAGTGTAGAGAGTGGGCAGCCTTGTCTCATTCTTGTTTTCAGAGGAATGGCTTTCAGACTTTCCCCATTGAATATGATGTTGGCTGTGGGTTTGTCATATATGGCCTGTATTATGTTGAGGTACTTTCCTTCTATACCCATTTTCTTGAGAGTTTTTATCATAAATGGATGTTGGATCTTGTCAAATGCCTTCTCTGCATCTATTGAGATGATCACGTGGTTTTTATTCCTCATTTTGTTAATGTAGTGTGTTACATTGATTGATTTGCAGATGTTGAACCATCCCCGATATAAATCCCACTTGATCATGGTGTATGATCTTTCTAATGTATTGCTGTGTTCAGTTTGCCAATATTTTGTTGAGGATTTTTGCATCTATGTTCATCAGTGATATTGGTCTGTAATTTTCCTTCTTTGTGTTGTCCTTGTCTGGTTTTGGTATCAGGGTAATGTTGGCCTCATAGATTGAGTTAAGAAGTATTCCATCTTCTTCAATTTTTTGGAATAGTTTGAGAAGGATAGGTATTAAATCTTTGAATATTTGGTAGAATTCTCCAGAGAAGCCGTCTGGTCCTGGACTTTTATTTTTTGGGATGTTTTTGATTACTATTTCAATCTCTTTACTTGTGATTGGTCTATTCAGATGCTCTATATCTTCTTGATTCAGTTTGGGGAAGTCATATGAGTCTAAGAATTTATCCATTTCTTCTAGGTTGTCCAATTTCTTGGCATATAGTTTTTCATAGTGTTCTCTTATAATCCTTTGTATTTCTGTGGTATCCATTGTAATTTCTCCTCTTTCATTTCTAATTTTATTTATCTGAGCCTTCTCTCTTTTTTTCTTGGTGAGTCTGGCTAAGGGTTTGTCAGTTTTATCTTCTCAAAGAACCAGCTCTTTGTTTCATTGATCCTTTCTACTGTTTTCTTAGTTTCAATTTCATTTATCTCTGCTCTAATTTTTATTATTTCCCTCCTTCTGCTGACTTTGGGCTTTGTTCTTCTTTTTCTAATTCTGTTAGGTGTAGTTTAAGGTTGGTTATTGGGGATTTTTCTTGTTTGTTATGGTGGGCCTGTATTGCTATGAGTTTCCCTCTGAGGACCACTTTAGCTGCATCCCATATTTTCATTTTAATTTGTCTCCAGATATTTTGTGTGTGTGTGTGTGTGTGTGTGTGTGTGTGTGTGAGGAAGATCAGCCCTGAGCTAACATCCAATGCCAAACCTCTTCTTTTTGCTGAGGAAGATTGGCCTTAGGCTAACATCCATGCCCCTCTTCCTCTGCTTTATATGGAATGCCACCACAGCATGGCTTGAGGAGCGATGCGTCACTGCATGCCCGGGACCTGAACCTGCAAACCCTGGGCCGCTGAAGCGGAGCGCATGCACACTTAACTGCTGCACCACTGGGCCGGCCCCTGTCTCCAGATATTTTTTGATTTATCCTTTAATTTCTTCAATGATCCATTGGTCGTTTAGTAGCATGTTGTTTAATCTTCAGATCTTTGTCACTTTCCCAGCTTTTTTCTTGTAGTTGACTTCCAGTTTCATAGCATTATGGTCAGAAAAGATGCTGGTTATGATTTCAATCTTCTTAACTTTATAGAGGTTTGCCTTTTTTCCCAACATATGGTCTATCCTTGAGAATGTTCCGTGCATGCTTGAGAAGAATGTGTAATCTGCTGTGTTTGGATGGAGTGCTCTCTATATGTCTATTAAGTCCATCTCGTCTAGTTTTTCATTTAAGTCCACTATTTCCTTATTGACTTTATGTCTGGATGATCTATTCATTGATGTAAGTGGGGTGTTAAGATCCTCTGCTATTATTGTGTTATTATTAACATCTCCTTTTAGGTTTGTTAATAGTTGCCTTATGTACTTTGGTGATCCTGTGTTAGGTGCATATGTAATTATAAGTGATATGTCTTCTTAGTGGAATGTCCCTTTTATCACTATATATTGTCCCTCTTTGTCTCTCATTACCTGTTTTATCTTGAAGTCTACTTTGTCTGATATGAGTACAGCAACACCTGCTTTCTTTTGCTTGCCATTAGCTTGGAGTATTGTCTTCCATCCTTTCACTCTGAGGCTGTGTTTGTCTTTAGAGCTGAGATGTGTTTCCTGGAGGCAGCATATTGTTGGATCTTGTTTTTTAATCCATCCTGCCACTCTGTGTCTTTTGATTGGAGAATTCAATCCATTTAAATTTAGAGTGATTATTGATATATGAAGGCTTAATGTTGCTATTTTATCACCCATTTTCCAGTTCTTTTGCATTTTCTTTGTTTCTCATCCTGTGTGTTTTGGACTACCAATTCATTCGGTAGTTCTGCATGATGGTTTTCTTAGCTTTCTCTTTGTTTATCATATGTGTCTGTGTTCTGTTTATTTGTTTAGTGGTTACCATGAGGTTTGTATAAAAAATCTCGCCTAGATGTGATAGTCCGTTTTCTGATGGCTTCTTATTTTCTTAGACTAAGTGGATTCCATCCCTTTCTCTTCTCCTTCTAAGTTATTATTGTCACAATTTATTCCATGTTGTGTTGTGAGTTTGTGTTTAAAGTAATGAGGTTATATTTATTTATGATATTTTCCTTTCCTTAATCTTTGATGTTATAATTAAGTGTTTGCTAAGCTATTCTGATAGCAGCAATTATCCTGATTTTGTCTACCTATGTTTCTCCTTGCTCAAAGCTTTGTATCCCCTTTTTCTTTTTTTTTTTTCAGGCATCACTGCCCTCTTGAGTATTTCTTGTGGGGGGGGGTCTTGTGGCAATGAACTCCCTTAACTTTTGTTTATCTGGAATAGTTATTATTTCTCCATCATATCTGAAGGATATTTTCACTGGGTAGAGGATTCTTGGCTGAAAGTTTTTGTCTTTCAGAATTTGAATATACCATTCCACTCTCTCTTAGCCAGTAAAGTTTCTGTCGAGAAATTGGCTGAGAACCTGATTGAGATTCCTTTGTACATTATTATTCTTTTGTCTTTCTGCCCTTAATATCTTTTCTTTGTCATTGACTTTTGCCAGCTTTACTACTGTGTGCCTTGGAGAGGGTCTTTTTATGTTTAATATATGTTTTATGTTTAATTAATGTTTATATATTTAGGAGATCTATTAACTACATTCACTTGTGTTTCTAGCTCCTTCCCCAGGTTTGGGACGTTCTCAGCTGTTATTTCTTTGAACAAGCTCTCTACTCCTTTTTCTCTTTCCTCTCCCTCTGGAATACCTATAATCCTTATGTTGCATTTCCTGATTGAGTCGGATATATCTCTGAGAATTTCTTCATTTCTTTTTAGTCTTAGTTCTCTCTCCTCTTCCATCTGGAGCATTTCCGCATTCCTATCCTCAATAATGCTAATACTTTCCTCCATATTGTCAGCTCTGTTCTTTAAAGATTCCGGGTTTTTCTTTATCTCCTCCACAGTGTTTTTCATCTCCAACATTTCTGATTGGTTTTTCTTTATAGTTTCAATCTCTTTTGTGAAGAAGTTCCCGATTTCTTTGAATTGTCTATCTGTGTTTGTTGGTAATTTGTTGAGCTTTTTATGATAGCTATTTTGAATTCTCTGTGGTTTAGGTTATAAATTTCTGTGTCTTCAGAGTTGATTTCTGGGTGCTTGTCATTTTCCTTCTGGTCTGGAGATTTAATACATTTTTGCATACTGCTTGAGGACATGGGCTTATTTTTCCTCATTCTGAAAATATCTGGTTGCAGCTTCCACCTGCCACCACTAGGTGGAGGTCAAGAGCTGTGTATTCTGAGCCTACTGTGATCCGCAGGTGATCTGGCCGACTGGTTGTTCTTGGAGCACTAAGTGGGGGGTGCTCTTTTGCCTGCCTGATCTCAGGGGCTTCTCAATATCTGCTCTCCTGGGGTGCTAGCTTGATGAACGCACCCCCACAACACTTCAGTCCCCTCCATACGGGAATTTCCCACAAGCTGTGTGAGAGCTTGGAGAGCGATGGTTTTCCCACGGAGGGCTGCCCCTCCCCCCCCACCCCGAGATCCGCATGGTCTCGGATGGGAGGGGCTCTCTCTTTCACCTAGCTGATCCTGGGGGCTTCTCACGCCTCCCTTGCTATCTGCTCTCCTGGGGTGCTATCTTGATGAAGGCACTCCTGTAACAGTTCAGTCCCCTCTGCATGGGACTTTCCCACAGGCTGTGAGAGAACTTGGAGAGTGACAGTTTTCCCATGGAGGGCTGCCCCTGCCCCCCCCAAAAGCCACACAGACCCAGTACCAGGGTCACTGTCATTGGGGAAGGAGAGGACTTCTCCTTAACTCCTTCCACTTCCTCCAGGGGTTCCAGCACCTCCACCTTCAGATGTATGGCTGCGTGGGTCTCTCAGACATCTTTTGTGTTGTGTGAATGTCCTCTATTGGTATATGAATGTCCTTTTTGTTGTATCTTAGCAGGGGAGAGTCCACAGGGAAAGCTCACTCTGCCATGATACTGACGTCACTCGTTTCTACTTATTTTTGAAAGGAGTCACTACTTGCTTCAGAATATCATAGAACTGGTTTAGTAGAAGACAGAGGAAGAAACTGGGGAGTTCAAAGTCCTCCCTTAATTTTATGGCATATTACTCAGCTATTACAGCATTAAAGATGTTTAACAAACCACTCCAAAACTCAATGTCTTACTAAACAATTCTTCATGAGATTGTGAGTTGGCTGAGAAAGCTCTGCTTCAGCTGGGCTTCCCTCTTTGCTTCCTGTAAGGTTAATGGCTTCTCCATCGCACTGTGGAGCCAGGTGAAGAGGAAGTAGCTACCTGGGGCACACTCTTCTCACTCCTGTCACAGGACTGCAAGACGCCTAACTAAACTATGAAAGCACACTTCAAGCCTCTGTTTGTATCATGTTTGCTGACATCTCATTGGCCAAAGCAAGTCACATGACCAAGCTCAACATCCAGAAATGGAAAATATACTCTGTTACCATGAAGCCATTGAAGAGCACGGATATATAATTCCGTTAAAGGAGGAAGTAAATAATACCACAGTTGCCTTCAACAAATTGATGGTAAACTTCAACTTTGTCTTCAAATTTATTTTGAATCTATTATTTCTGCTGTCCTGAGGCCCTCTCTCCTCACTGCTTGGAGCTTCAAATGGTCAGTAAAATTCAAGTAAAACCATTAGAAGACAAACTCTTTGGGTTCTGATCCAGCAATTACTGATTTCCTCTCAACTTCTTTCACCCTTCACCTCCAGCATTCTTATTCTCAGTGAACTGCTTCATGAGAGATGGTATAAATAGCATGTCGACAAGGTTTCTCCTTCAAATCTACCTTCCCCACCTTTCAGTGGGTGGAATGAGGTCTTTCTAGAGGCATTTTCAACCTCTCCTTTGACCTGTCTTTGCCCCAGAAGCATCATTGTCCGCATCCGTCAGACTTATGGCACATTAATCCTAGATCCTAATCCAAGGATCATCCAAGGATCCATATTTCTACTCTCAGCAAGCTCCCACATCTCAGCCTGGAAGCCACAGCATTTGCCATGTGTGCCTCTTGCTTTGTGAATTGGGTTGTGTCATTTTTCTTTTGTTTCATTGAATGAAAAGATTTTTTTTCCTGTCTTATTTTTTCTTTTTCTTTTAAGTTTTGGGTGGGTTTAAGCATTAAAATATTTTACTTTGCCATTTTTAAATGAAAGCCACAAGATTATATATTGAATGTACAATCAAATTAGAAACCCCAGGACTTTTTCATATTTGGTTCTATTCAGTCATGTCATCTGATACTATAGTTATACAGTTGCGTTTCTAGATTTAAGAGCATAACTCTAAATTTATCCCTGTTAAATGATGTCTTGTTAAATTTAGCCTTGTCTGAGATTTTGAAGGATTCTGGTCCTGGCATCCAGTATATTTATCCAGTCCTTTCATCTTCACATCATTCATAAATCCAATCAACTTACTGTTAATGTGCTCATCCAATCACTGCTAAAATTGTTTAATTGGATGTGGCTAAAGGCAGCCATCCCTACCTCTGCCACAATCTGTCAGTCACCATGATCTATTAAACCTATATTTATCCATCTTGTATCCAAGGATAATGGGATACCTTTTGTCAAATTGTTACTGAAATTCAGATTTTTGGCTGCAGCATTCTCTAATCAACTAGATTAAGGGGCTGCTGTGGTCTGAATGTGTCCCCGCAAAATTTATTTGTTGAAATCCTAGTGGCCACTCTAATGGTATTAGGAGGTGGGGCCTTTGGGAGGTTATTAGGTCATGAGAGCAGAGCCCTCATGAATGGGGTTACTGCCCTTATAAAAGAGGCCTGTGAGAGCCCCTTCCATCATGTGAGGACACAATGAGAAGTCTGCAACCGGGAAGAGGGCCCTCACCCAACCATGCTGGCTCCCTGATCACAGACTTCCAGCCTCCAGAGCTGTAAGAAATACATTTCTGTTGTTTAAAAGTTACTCAGTCTGTGGTGTTTTGTTATAGCAGCTGAACAAACTAAGAAAGGAGCTAATAATTGTAGAAGATGAAGACAACAATGACAAAGCAGAAGAGGCAAGAGAAGAAAGGGCAATAGGAGGACAAGAAAAGGGGAAGGAGGAAGAGGAGGTGGGAGACATAGAAATGTGGTTAAAAGTAATTTGATTAGAGAATAATTAAGAAAAATAAAGCTAATGGAGAAACCAACAATATAATGCAGTCACGTAACAAAAGAGAACGGCAAAACATTTTTTAATCCCATTCCCTATCTTCAGGGACGTAAATATCTAAACCAGAGTTACTACAACTATGTTCTGCAGAATAGAATATTTAAAAGTGTCACACTAAACAACAGATGCTTTTTTTTTTCCCCCCCAAAGCCCCAGTAGATAGTTGTATGTCATAGTTGCACAGCCTTCTAGTTGCTGTATGTGGGACGCGGCCTCAGCATGGCCGGGGAAGCGGTGCGTCGGTGCACGCCCGGGATCCGAACCGGGCCGCCAGCAGCGGAGCGCACGCACTTAACCGCTAAGCCACGGGGCCGGCCCAACAACAGATGCTTTAACTGCAGGACTTCTCAGAGCCTTTACATGCTTTACGTGTATTCTTAATCTCCAAAATGGATAGAGTATCCAGAATTGTTAGGAAGCCTTTTTACACTAGCCATCTCTCAGGATTAGGGTTACCAGACCACATTTTGGGAAATGCTGGCATAAATAATCCATTTTATTGTTTGACCTACTTGAGGAGCACATGGAAAAGATTACCAAATTTACCTTACCTTACAAAGAGGAATTGCTTTAGTTTGACTTTCTTCGTTGGAAAAAAAGGAAGATAAAGCACTGCTTTGTGATGCTTAGCTTCAGAGACTAGAGTCAAAACGAAATTTGCATAGGAAATCAGACCTGAGTTAGAGAAAGGCAGTAGGGGAAAGATAAAGAAGACTTTTTTATTGGGGGGATGGGTATTGGCATGCTCCACTTAGTCATTCAGAGACTCCCTTCCACCTGGTGGTGCTATCATCTTTATCACGTGACTTCCATGGTACCGTGGCACTGGACAAGAGAATGGAGGATGGGAATACACGGCGTCTCCATGGGCCATCCCATTAGCCAGAACACAGACACGTGGGCCCAACACACCAACCGGTGGCTGGAAGAGTAGTTTAGGCGTGTTGCCAGCAAGAAAGGAGAAGCACCTGTACTGGCATTTGCTGACACAAGATATTGCTAGTAAACGACTCAAAGTAGGAAGAAGATCATGTATTGCCTCCTATACCCTGCCAGCCCAGGGGCAGTTCTCTCTGAACCCATCTAAATCTATGATCTAACTTAACTCAGATGGACTTAAAAGGAGGATTTCACATTTCAAGCTAACAAAATGTAATTTAAATCTATTCACTCTAAATAGAAAGAATTTTTGAATATTGAAAAACAGGCAAATGAGATCCTCATTAGATCTTTCTAATAATTAAGTAAAAGCTAATGCTCTCAGAAAAAAACTCCCCTGCCTTTCTCACAGTATGAGGTGCGGTGTGCCTTAAGGTACTCTTCCATTCACAGAAAAGCTAAAGAAGCCCATTAACTGTTTTAATAATATTTCATCTTGTTATAGAGATAATAAATGTTCATTGTAGAAATGTTTAATATAGATAAGCAGACATTACTCAAAAATGACTGTTATTAACATTTTCCTTTAACCATTTTGTATTACATGAAGGCTAAAGATGTGAAGACTTCTTCTCGAAAAAAGAAAAAACATGAATGAAATGTGCCTTCTGTCAGGCGCCTTCTGCATACCTGACTTCTTGCTCACTCTCGGGCAGTCATGAAGAAAGCCTGCTCTCTACCCAGCTCACTCTACAGCAGTAACTCCACCTGGGAAATTGGTTATCTGCTGCTGCACACAAACCACCCCAAAAATTTATGTCTGCAAGGAACTACCACCATTTAGTAGTGCTCATTATTTCATGAGTTGACTGGGCTCCGCCAGGTTATTCTTTTGCTCCAGGCGGTGTTGGCTGTGGCCACAGTTCTGCAGAGATTCAGATGGGCTGGAGCATTAGGATGGACTCACAGGGCTGGTCATTGGTGCTGGATGTCAGCTGGAAGCTCAGTTTGAGCTGTTAACAGAGCACCTGTTAATGGAGTTCTCCTCCACATGGGCCTCTCCACGGGACTTGAGCTTCTCACAGCGTAGAGGCTGGGCTCCAAGAGGTGAAGGTATAAGCTGAGATTTCTTTAGGCACAGCCTCAAAAGTCACGTGATTTACAAAATCACTTTTGTCTCATGCTTTCATCAAAATAGATCACAGCTCAGCCCGGATTTAAGGGTAGAATAACTAGACAAATGACAAGGTTACATTGCAAAAGAACATAAGAGAGAAGACATTGCTATGGAATATTATTTGGAAACACACTTTCCCACCTGTTCAGCAGGTGCATCTTGCTCTGGTCAGTGCCTGTAAGAACCCCCACCCCACTCAGGCCTACGCTACAAAGCATCTATAAAAAAATCACAGCTACCACCTCCTGCCCCCAGAGACTGTCTCTAAGCCCAACACTCTACCTTCTATTTCAAGCCTTCTCACTCCTTCAAGTGGCTTTCCAGGACTTGTACCTAGATGCTTCCTCTCTTCCTGGTCTCTGTAATTAATAACTCATCACAAGAGCGACGGCAGCTCTAGCAAGTCTCTACGAGAGGAGCCTGGAGACTGCAAACACAGTTGGAGGTGGAAGTCAAAAGTATGTGTTTGCACACAGGCCATAGAGTTATTTGGACGATGGAGGGGGGATGATGGAGACCATGGGGGAGTTAAAGTCATGGGGTACTACCACTGTAGAACATTATGTCAGGAAAACAATTGGAGGTGGGGGGAGAGAGTTTCTTCTCAAGGCACCGTATCTCCAAACATGAAAACATACACACTCTCACAAACACTCACACTCATATCCACACACCACTCACACAACACATACACACACATAAATACACAGACATTCACATAAACACATATACTTACAAACACTTTCACAAACACACACTCTCACAAACCCACACATACTTTAACATAAATACATGTAGTCACACTCACACAAACACAGACCCAATGCCCAATCTCCCAGCCTCTTAACAAACCCTATCTAGAGGGGAGCAAGAGGGTCAGTGATTTCCCTTGAGCTCCTTCTCCAAAAGTGATACATTTTCAACAATTTTTAGGTAATAGGTGGCCATGGTGCTTATAGACTGTGGTCCTGAGATGACAGAGTGTGAAAGAAACACAGTGAAGAGAATGTAGTCAAGAGGGGTACTTTCTTTGTGTTTACTTCCTCACCACCAAATGGTGCACCCCACCACGTCACCCCAGGCCCACCTTCTAATGTTAGAACCTGGATGTCCCCTGCTTAAAGCCCACTTGTCTGAGGGAAGTGGGGAGGAGGCAGACCAGGGTTCCTGGAGACCACTTCTGGCTGATCAATGGTTAGATGAAGCCCAGACAAGCCCCAGGGGACTGGATTCCAGGAAAGATCATGTAGCAGATGGTTTTCCATTGTGTAGATGTCAATTGTGGGCTTCAGAAAGCAGAAAGAAGCCAGTTCTGGGAAGTGTTTGCAGAGGTGAGAGGAAGAGGAGGTCAAGGTTACACTGGGGCAAAGGGATGGAAAGGGATAGCGTTTCTAAAAATTCGCCAGCCCCTACTATTTTTAATATTTCTTTAGTATTGTGAAAATAAAAGGGTCACAGGGAGATAAAGGTGAGCTTTTATCCAATTGAGCATACATACTGTTTTTGTGCCTTTGCACATTCATTTCATTTTAGTGTCAAAGAGAAACCAGCACGTCAAAATCCCATGGACACAGTTCATTTGTTTTATTGGGAAGGTTGAAGCAAAAAGACCACTACTTTATATCATGATGCATACGTCAAGCTTTCAACTTCAAATGCAGCCTCCAAAAACATCAAGGTTGATTTTTTTTTTCTTTTTTGGTTAAGTGTACAATGACAAATGTACCAATTTTAGGCTCCAAAAGAAAACCTCAACCTCACGCTGACTTCTCATCATTGAAGGCTGGCAATTCAGAGGTAAGAAAGACAAGAAAACTGCACAGTCAGGTCTGGTCAGCCCGACAGATATTTACTGAGCATCCCAAATGCATCAGGCACTATGCTGGGTGCCAGAGATAATCAGATGAATAGAAAGATCCCCCTCCTTAAATGGTTCATAGCCTGAGGAGGCGGCAGAAAGGGAGAGAGGCATTATTTACACATCGGTGGGGCATGCAGAAGGTGCTATGGCCACACTCTGAAGAGAAGCCACTGGAGCTGAGAGCTGCAGAGTAAACAGAAGAGACCCAGGCAAAAAGCCGCCGACAAGAGGACAACGCAGCTTAAGAGAGGCTTGGAACAGCAAGCTGTGTGCAGAGAACAACCCCTAAACCATTCAAAGCCTCAAGGCACTCAGGGCTAGTCCCAAGAGCAGCAGGAGCTGAGGCTGAGGAGGTGCGCAGGACAGGAAAGACCCCGTGTGCTTGTAAGGAGCTTACACTTTCCCCGGGGGTGACAGAGACACGGGACTCACATGGCCAGATTTGCATTTTCAATAGAGTCCCTCTGGCAGCGGAGGAGAGGATGGATAGGAAGAGGGCAAGACCTGAGGCAGGGGCCAGGTGGTAGGCGAGTGTGACAGCACCAGCAGGAGACGACAGGGCCGGGACCAGAGCAGCATTCACAGGAGTAGAGAGGAGGAAATGGATTCAGAAAATATTCAGGGCAAAAAATGACAGGATGGCGGCCAGTCCCCTGGCGTAGCGGTTAAGTGCGCGTGCTCCACTGCTGGCAGCCGGGTTCGGATCCTGGGTGCGCACTGATGAAACCGCTTGTCAGGCCGTGCTGTGGCGGCGTCCCATATAAAGTGGAGGAAGATGGGCACAGATGTTAGCTCAGGGCCAGTCTTCCTCAGCAAAAAGAGGAGGATTGGCATGGATGTTAGCTCAGGGCTGATCTTCCCCACAAAAACAAAAAAAAATGATAGGATGTTGTTAATTAGGCATGGGATGGGGAAAGAGAGGAGAAGGCATCTCAGGGGATTGGTGCAATTGGTTGAGGGGGGCTCTGGCAGGAGGATCGAGGCTTGGGGAAATTTGAGGTCAGTTTGGGAGATGTTGATGATAAGGAGTCTGGGAGTTGCCAAGGAGAGAAGCCTAAATCTCAAAGCTGCAGAGAGAGGTCAGGAGGAGACAGTCTTAGGAGTTACAATCCAGGATGGGTGGAAATCTCCCATGGTGTGAGGTGAGAAGATCAGTGGATGAGGCAGAAAACACCGTCATGATACCAGGGACCTTATTCAAGCAACATGGGTTACAAGTGTGTGGTTGTTGTAGAATCTCGTCTGTGTTTAAAGGCTTGGTACCAAACAGCCTGTGCTATTTATTAGGTGAAAGCCAGGAAATCACATTCTAACCAGAGAAATCCTAGTGCCCGAGGTCAGGTGGCCAATCCACCTCACAGCTCCTTCCTCCCAGCCACCTGTCGCCCACTCTCTGGTTGTCCTACGGACGGCACAGCAATGACTGGTGATGTTTTCATTCTCCATGTGCCAGGCTCTGGGTTGGGCCCTAAACTTGCCAGATTGAAGAGTATGGTCCCTGCTCTAGAGAAGTCTGCGGTGAGGGGGAGCTTTCTCTCATTGGCTGGATGCTGCTTACCTATGTTCACTACTGCAGGCTAGACCTGAGTCTTTTCTTTTCCTAACCCCTACAAACAAGTCATTCTGCCTAGCCTGCTAGAATTAAGATGCTCCTCTTTTGGCTTTCTTACTCTAAAATGTATTATGCTTTCTTGTTGTGGTCTGGCAGTTTCTACAGGACTTACAGAAGGGAGGGCCACTCGAGAAGTCTGTGGTGAGGTGAGACAGTGAGCGGGAAGGCACCTACGACTTCATGGCAGAACAAAGAACGGATGTCTGTAGACCCGTTTAGTCTCCCTGTTCCCTGCCTCCAAGCCGAGTTTCCATGGCCTCTGCCTCTCTGCTTCCCCACCTGCAAGGTCACCCATCCCACTCCTGAAATGAAAAGAAGCTATAAGCTTTCCATTTACGTCCTAAGCTTGGACATCATTGGAGGCCATGGTAGACCCAAAAGTAGAACTCTTTGCTTTCACTTTTATTCATCCATTCAGCTAATACACATTGAGAGCCCACTACACCCCAGCATCTAGTTACAGTGAGGGGCTATGACAACGGACATGGCAGACAAAGCTTCCTTGCCTTCGTGGGTCTCACATTCAGGTAAACTGTAGCCAATGGCCCAATAGAGCAGCACTAACAGAGACACATGCACGGGGAACCAAGCCGACTCTAGGACCCCACGTGTGATGCTCATCACTACCCTTCTGCGTGTGGCGGCCCTCCCTGTGCTTTCTGCCTCACTTCACACGGGCTGCAGCTGCATCTTCACTACCTTTGGTGTGTCAGCCTTCGCTCATGGGAAGCAAATATGAGACATATTTGGGGGAGCAAAGGGACTCGCTGGGGGGACTTATGAAGCAAAAAGGGGCAGAAGGGCAAAGTTTTCATTATCACACTTGGGTTCGACATACAAGCCATGGAGGTTTGTGTGCTGCAATATAAAGCAACTTTCCACCCACCTGCAGAGGAGCAAGATTCCAGAACACACTTTGCTTCTGGAGACCAAGGGACTAACAGTGGCACTGCCGGGGTGGAGAGAAGAGGGACGAGGGGAAAGGGAGCCAAGCTAGTCTCAACCACAGAGAGTGTCATGTACCGAAGAAGACAGTAATGGGGGATCCGACTGCTGAGCACATTTCTTCCTCCCCTGTAATCAAATCGTACCTTCACACCCTTGCCGAGGGCTGGGCATACTGACCTGCCTCTGGACCGTGGCTGATCATGCAACTTCCTCTGACGGATGTCAGTGGACAGGACTCCAGTAGAGGTTGAAACGTACTTGCAGGGTTTGACGTGGAGGTCTGTGCATCTGCCAAAGCCATGAGAGAACATGCTCTGACTAGCCGCTGCCTGGTCAACCTGGGCACCAGAGTGACACACATGAGGTAGAGCCGAACCAGACCTGCAGCCTGAGCAGAGGTCAGCCAAACCCCGAATGACCCACAGACACATGAGCAAGAAAGAAAAACGTCTGTTGTTTAAGCCACTAAAATTTCAAGATTGCTTTTAATGCAGCAGTGTTGAGGCACTAGCTTAGGGACACACACCACTAACCCTTTCACACCAATGGTTCCTGTGAGTGTCCTGTGACTATCAGCGTGCTGCATACGTCATGGCAAAAGGCATCCACACTCTTCTTGGCTCTGCTGCCTCTCCCACCTGAAAGGCCTCCGCACAGGACACAACCAGAGCCGAGTCTTCCAGCCCTTTCCCCACATCGCAGCCTTCATCCAGGTTTAATGAACTGCTCTTCTATTTGTCTAATGTCACTATTTTCCCCAACTTGGCTGTACAGTACCTGGACTATCTAGAAAAACCCATTACGTCTATTAGTCTGCCAATAGCAGATCAGTAGAATTGCTTGTTCCTTAATTGATAGAATACACTCCCCTCCTTCTGATAGATTACCCTGGTCTAACAGCTCCAGGACCCATTCCCCAGTGTCCGACCACCATCCAATCTGGAGCAATCAGTTTATAATTTCAGTAATAAATCCTAACCTATCAATATATAGTAGCTCTTCATAATCAGCATCCACAGATTCTGTCTGGGTTCCCCAGCAACCACCAGCTGTTTGTTACATGCCTGAAGTCAGCAGTGGCCAGGGGATGTTTGGGCATCTTAGTACAAAACTCCTTCCTCATCCAATAACGATAATGCATTTTACATAAATTTGAGCTCATTTAATTCCCTTGTCGGAATTATGGAGATATCAATATATTTATGCACATGTAATGTTCTGTAAATTAAAATAGTTCAGCTGACCTGGGCTCTGTGGTGAGGAATCCAGGTCCACACCTCCAAGAGGTGGACTGTGGGCTGGTACAGAGGAGCTGTCTCATACAGATCAGCAAAGACAGCCAGCTCGAAAAGGTAATGCACGTCATTTATTAAACGTCCAATGGCCTGAGTGCGTTTTGCAAGCTTGTGAAGATCTCATCTCCATCTAAGAGCAACCAGTCTTAGACCAAAATGCAGAGTCCACTGATGTTTAACACCAAAAGGGTACTGACATACAAGACAACATTTAGGAGAGGAAAAACAATTTACGTTAAAGGGAAGGGGTGGAGCGGTGGGGTGGGCACGACGTAGCTAAATGCACATCCCTCAGATGCCTCTTGCCAGCAAGTTCACCAGCCATGAGGACAAGGGTCCCCTTGTTTCTTATAAATTAAAAGTCACAAAAGAAAACCAGTGAGAGAAAGGGAAGAAAAAGTGCCCTAAACAAGGCAATAAAACTATAAACTTACCGAGGGCCAGTTGACCACTTTGCAGTCTCCCTGCTTTATAACACGCCCTTATGAGCCTGCCTGTCAGGGTAACGTAATTGGGAACTTGCTATAAAACGTACATTTAATGGAGCCAGGGGCCAAGGAAAACACTGCGTAATTGTAATAAGCAGCCTAGTAAGTAAAATGATATCTTTCAAATGTTAAAATAGAGTTGCTTTCAGAACTGGACAAGTCTGCTTCTTCAAATATTGCTTTGCTAATGATTTCTTCACTTCACTTACAAAATACATCTCTGAGGAGATTTGTTACAAACGTGATCCCTGCCTGGAAAGTAAACTGCTCGCCATACAGAAGGCTCAGGCATTTATTCTCCAGTTTTATATAACTTGGAGAATGATGTTAAAATTGGCAAATGCATCTGAGGCACACCAGGCCACAAGATTTTTTTTTAATCCACTCATTGTCCAATGCAGTTCAACTTGAAAGAGATACAACAGAGAAAAGATTGATCCTTTGTGGCCTATTCTCTTTCCAGAAGGTAAAAGCAATTCCCATCAACAGACCCAGGGCTCCGTGGGGTCATCTCCATTCTGCTCTGGGGAATTCATTGCTCATCAGGGCATGAATATTTTTAAAAATAAGAAAGAGAAGGGGAAAAGTAAAAACTGATTCTGGGAGCTGGAAGACCCCACCTGTAAAGGCCCATCCCTGGTGTAAACCTAGTGCTCACTGACCATGACCTCAAAGATCCTCCTCTAGGGAACTAACAGACAATCTTCCTCAATAGTGACTTTGTACATTGGTGCTTCTTAAGCTTTTGAGGTTGGCATTTTTAAAAAACACTCAAATCCAGCCATCCCACCCAATTCTACTGGCTATTGTTTGTTGTGCGGGGGAGTAGGGGGCCAGGAAACTGCAGAGCAGGTTAGATGAACAGCCTGGCTCCTGCAGAGAAGCCCTGGGAGGCAGCACACTCCCTCAGATGAGTCAGTGCCTCTCCACGTGGCTCGGCGCTTCCTGTCGTCCCTCTGGAGCGCAGGTGAAGCACCTTAAGAAACAGGACTTGCACAAATCGTCCCACAGGAGGGAGTGAGCAAGTGGATCTCTATCTCATTTCCAGCTTTAATAAACTGTGATGGAATTTAATAACGAAATGATATGCCAGAGAGATTGCTAAAGGGGCCCTCAATATCTGCCCTCCCTCTTCTTCTACAGTGGTAAAATTCTCGAGTTTTATCTCACATAGCTGCCCAGAATAAAGACTACATTTCCCAGCCTTCCTTGCAGTTAAGTGTGGCTGTGTGACTAAGTTTTGGCCAAGGAGATATAAACAGAGGTGTCATATGTCAGCTTCCAGGAACCTTCCTTAAAGGACAATTTGCATATTTTCTTTCCTACTTCATCTATTATGCTGCCTGGAAGACTGATGCAATGGCTGGGGCTCTTGCTGCTATTCTGGACCATAAGAATGGCAGCTAACCTAGGGGTCGTGGACCAGATAACTGACAGAGGGCTGTACTCTGAGTTTTTCATCTAGCCAAATCCCATATCAGCCCTGGAATGCCTATCTCCATGCTCTTATGCATGAGAGAAATAAACTCTCTCATTTAAGTCACTGTTATGTGGGACTCTGTTACTTGTAGATGATCTGTGCATTGTATGCAACATCTAACTATATAACTAAATTATTCATTTCAGAAATACTGACAACACATATGTATAGTAGCTATTCAATAGAGTGATGTTCTGAAAACATAAAACCGTTATGTCACTTCCTTGCTTAACAGCCTCTAACAGCTCCCATTACATATAGAATAAAATCCAAACTCCTTCCATCCCCACAAGACCTATGAAATCATGTCTGACCACACCTTGCACCTTTCTCCATCATGGCTCAGTGTTGCCCAACCCTCACGTCTTCTTTCCACTTCTGGAACCTGTCAAACTCACTCTGGCCTTGGGGACTTGACAGTTAGGATTTGCTCTTTCTGGAATACTCTTGCGCAGCTGATGGCATGGCTGCTTTGCTCTGATCATTCAAGTTTGTGTCCAAATGTCACTCCTCAGAGAGGTCCTCCTTAAGCCACCTGTCTAAAGTGACTTCACACACACTCACACACACACTCACACACACACTCACACACACACTCACACACACACTCACACACACTCACGCCATGCAGAGTAGCTGCCCCGTGACTGTGTTTTCTCTTCTTCAGAATGCTGAGCTGCTCTTACTCCTTTTTCAAGCGTCTTCTCCCGGTAGAGTATCAAAGCCATGAAAACAAGGACACGCTGTTCCCCACTGTCTCCCGGTAGAGTATCAAAGCCATGAAAACAAGGACACGCTGTTCCCCACTGTCTCCCGGTAGAGTATCAAAGCCATGAAAACAAGGACACGCTGTTCCCCACTGTCTCCCGGTAGAGTATCAAAGCCATGAAAACAAGGACACGCTGTTCCCCACTGTCTCCCGGTAGAGTATCAAAGCCATGAAAACAAGGACACGCTGTTCCCCACTGTCTCCCGGTAGAGTATCAAAGCCATGAAAACAAGGACACGCTGTTCCCCACTGTCTCCCGGTAGAGTATCAAAGCCATGAAAACAAGGACACGCTGTTCCCCACTGTCTCCGGTAGAGTATCAAAGCCATGAAAACAAGGACACGCTGTTCCCCACTGTCTCCCGGTAGAGTATCAAAGCCATGAAAACAAGGACACGCTGTTCCCCACTGTCTCCGGTAGAGTATCAAAGCCATGAAAACAAGGACACGCTTGTTCCCACTGTCTCCGGTAGAGTATCAAAGCCATGAAAACAAGGACACGCTGTTCCCCACTGTCTCCGGTAGAGTATCAAAGCCATGAAAACAAGGACACGCTGTTCCCCACTGTCTCCGGTAGAGTATCAAAGCCATGAAAACAAGGACACGCTGTTCCCCACTGTCTCCCGGTAGAGTATCAAAGCCATGAAAACAAGGACACGCTGTTCCCCACTGTCTCCCGGTAGAGTATCAAAGCCATGAAAACAAGGACACGCTGTTCCCCACTGTCTCCGGTAGAGTATCAAAGCCATGAAAACAAGGACACGCTGTTCCCCACTGTCTCGGTAGAGTATCAAAGCCATGAAAACAAGGACACGCTGTTCCCCACTGTCTCCGGTAGAGTATCAAAGCCATGAAAACAAGGACACGCTGTTCCCCACTGTCTCCCGGTAGAGTATCAAAGCCATGAAAACAAGGACACGCTTGTTCCCCACTGTCTCCGGTAGAGTATCAAAGCCATGAAAACAAGGACACGCTGTTCCCCACTGTCTCCCGGTAGAGTATCAAAGCCATGAAAACAAGGACACGCTGTTCCCCACTGTCTCCCGGTAGAGTATCAAAGCCATGAAAACAAGGACACGCTGTTCCCCACTGTCTCCCGGTAGAGTATCAAAGCCATGAAAACAAGGACACGCTGTTCCCCACTGTCTCCCGGTAGAGTATCAAAGCCATGAAAACAAGGACACGCTGTTCCCCACTGTCTCCCGGTAGAGTATCAAAGCCATGAAAACAAGGACACGCTGTTCCCCACTGTCTCCGGTAGAGTATCAAAGCCATGAAAACAAGGACACGCTGTTCCCCACTGTCTCCGGTAGAGTATCAAACCCATGAAAACAAGGACACGCTGTTCCCCACTGTCTCCGGTACAGTATCAAAGCCATGAAAACAAGGACACGCTGTTCCCCACTGTCTCCGGTAGAGTATCAAACCCATGAAAACAAGGACACGCTGTTCCCCACTGTCTCCCGGTAGAGTATCAAAGCCATGAAAACAAGGACACGCTGTTCCCCACTGTCTCCCGGTAGAGTATCAAAGCCATGAAAACAAGGACACGCTGTTCCCCACTGTCTCCCGGTAGAGTATCAAAGCCATGAAAACAAGGACACGCTTGTTCCCCACTGTCTCCCGGTAGAGTATCAAAGCCATGAAAACAAGGACACGCTGTTCCCCACTGTCTCCCGGTAGAGTATCAAAGCCATGAAAACAAGGACACGCTGTTCCCCACTGTCTCCCGGTAGAGTATCAAACCCATGAAAACAAGGACACGCTGTTCCCCACTGTCTCCCGGTAGAGTATCAAAGCCATGAAAACAAGGACACGCTGTTCCCCACTGTCTCCCGGTAGAGTATCAAAGCCATGAAAACAAGGACACGCTGTTCCCCACTGTCTCCCGGTAGAGTATCAAAGCCATGAAAACAAGGACACGCTGTTCCCCACTGTCTCCCGGTAGAGTATCAAAGCCATGAAAACAAGGACACGCTGTTCCCCACTGTCTCCCGGTAGAGTATCAAAGCCATGAAAACAAGGACACGCTGTTCCCCACTGTCTCCGGGTAGAGTATCAAACCCATGAAAACAAGGACACGCTGTTCCCCACTGTCTCCCGGTAGAGTATCAAAGCCATGAAAACAAGGACACGCTGTTCCCCACTGTCTCCCGGTAGAGTATCAAAGCCATGAAAACAAGGACACGCTGTTCCCCACTGTCTCCCGGTAGAGTATCAAAGCCATGAAAACAAGGACACGCTTGTTCCCCACTGTCTCCGGTAGAGTATCAAACCCATGAAAACAAGGACACGCTGTTCCCCACTGTCTCCGGTAGAGTATCAAACCCATGAAAACAAGGACACGCTGTTCCCCACTGTCTCCGGTAGAGTATCAAAGCCATGAAAACAAGGACACGCTGTTCCTCACTGTCTCCGGTAGAGTATCAAAGCCATGAAAACAAGGACACGCTGTTCCCCACTGTCTCCGGTAGAGTATCAAACCCATGAAAACAAGGACACGCTGTTCCCCACTGTCTCCCGGTAGAGTATCAAAGCCATGAAAACAAGGACACGCTGTTCCCCACTGTCTCCGGTAGAGTATCAAACCCATGAAAACAAGGACACGCTGTTCCCCACTGTCTCCCGGTAGAGTATCAAAGCCATGAAAACAAGGACACGCTGTTCCCCACTGTCTCCCGGTAGAGTATCAAAGCCATGAAAACAAGGACACGCTGTTCCCCACTGTCTCCCGGTAGAGTATCAAAGCCATGAAAACAAGGACACGCTGTTCCCCACTGTCTCCCGGTAGAGTATCAAACCCATGAAAACAAGGACACGCTGTTCCCCACTGTCTCCCGGTAGAGTATCAAAGCCATGAAAACAAGGACACGCTGTTCCCCACTGTCTCCCGGTACAGTATCAAAGCCATGAAAACAAGGACACGCTGTTCCCCACTGTCTCCCGGTAGAGTATCAAACCCATGAAAACAAGGACACGCTGTTCCCCACTGTCTCCCGGTAGAGTATCAAAGCCATGAAAACAAGGACACGCTGTTCCCCACTGTCTCCCGGTAGAGTATCAAACCCATGAAAACAAGGACACGCTGTTCCCCACTGTCTCCCGGTAGAGTATCAAAGCCATGAAAACAAGGACACGCTGTTCCCCACTGTCTCCCGGTAGAGTATCAAACCCATGAAAACAAGGACACGCTGTTCCCCACTGTCTCCCGGTAGAGTATCAAAGCCATGAAAACAAGGACACGCTGTTCCCCACTGTCTCCCGGTAGAGTATCAAAGCCATGAAAACAAGGACACGCTGTTCCCCACTGTCTCCCGGTAGAGTATCAAACCCATGAAAACAAGGACACGCTGTTCCCCACTGTCTCCCGGTAGAGTATCAAACCCATGAAAACAAGGACACGCTGTTCCCCACTGTCTCCCGGTAGAGTATCAAACCCATGAAAACAAGGACACGCTGTTCCCCACTGTCTCCCGGTACAGTATCAAAGCCATGAAAACAAGGACACGCTGTTCCCCACTGTCTCCCGGTAGAGTATCAAAGCCATGAAAACAAGGACACGCTGTTCCCCACTGTCTCCCGGTAGAGTATCAAAGCCATGAAAACAAGGACACGCTGTTCCCCACTGTCTCCCGGTAGAGTATCAAAGCCATGAAAACAAGGACACGCTGTTCCCCACTGTCTCCCGGTAGAGTATCAAAGCCATGAAAACAAGGACACGCTGTTCCCCACTGTCTCCCGGTAGCGTATCAAAGCCATGAAAACAAGGACACGCTTATCCCCACTTTCTTCCCGTAGAGTATCAAACCCATTAAAACGAGGACACGCTGTCCCCACTGTCTCCCGGTAGAGTATCAAAGCCATGAAAACAAGGACACGCTGTTCCCCACTGTCTCCCGGTAGAGTATCAAACCCATGAAAACAAGGACACGCTGTTCCCCACTGTCTCCCGGTAGAGTATCAAAGCCATGAAAACAAGGACACGCTGTTCCCCACTGTCTCCCGGTAGAGTATCAAACCCATGAAAACAAGGACACGCTGTTCCCCACTGTCTCCCGGTAGAGTATCAAAGCCATGAAAACAAGGACACGCTGTTCCCCACTGTCTCCCGGTAGCGTATCAAAGCCATGAAAACAAGGACACGCTGTTCCCCACTGTCTCCCGGTAGAGTATCAAACCCATGAAAACAAGGACACGCTGTTCCCCACTGTCTCCCGGTACAGTATCAAAGCCATGAAAACAAGGACACGCTGTTCCCCACTGTCTCCCGGTAGAGTATCAAAGCCATGAAAACAAGGACACGCTGTTCCCCACTGTCTCCCGGTAGAGTATCAAAGCCATGAAAACAAGGACACGCTGGTCCCCACTGTCTCCGGTAGAGTATCAAACCCATGAAAACAAGGACACGCTGTTCCCCACTGTCTCCCGGTAGAGTATCAAACCCATGAAAACAAGGACACGCTGTTCCCCACTGTCTCCGGTAGAGTATCAAACCCATGAAAACAAGGACACGCTGTTCCCCACTGTCTCCGGTAGAGTATCAAAGCCATGAAAACAAGGACACGCTGTTCCCCACTGTCTCCCGGTAGAGTATCAAACCCATGAAAACAAGGACACGCTGTTCCCCACTGTCTCCCGGTAGAGTATCAAAGCCATGAAAACAAGGACACGCTGTTCCCCACTGTCTCCCGGTAGAGTATCAAACCCATGAAAACAAGGACACGCTGTTCCCCACTGTCTCCCGGTAGAGTATCAAAGCCATGAAAACAAGTACACGCTGTTCCCCACTGTCTCCCGGTAGAGTATCAAAGCCATGAAAACAAGGACACGCTGTTCCCCACTGTCTCCCGGTAGAGTATCAAACCCATGAAAACAAGGACACGCTGTTCCCCACTGTCTCCCGCTGTTCCCCACTGTCTCCCCGTAGAGTATCAAAGCCAAGAAAACAAGCACACGGTGTTCCCACTGTCTCCCGGTAGAGTATCAAAGCCATGAAAACAAGGACACGCTGTTCCCCACTGTCTCCCGGTAGCGTATCAAAGCCATGAAAACAAGGACACACTGTTCCCCACTGTCTCCCGGTAGAGTATCAAAGCCATGAAAACAAGGACACGCTGTTCCCCACTGTCTCCCGGTAGAGTATCAAAGCCATGAAAACAAGGACACGCTGTTCCCCACTGTCTCCCGGTAGCGTATCAAAGCCATGAAAACAAGGACACACTGTTCCCCACTGTGTCCCGGTAGAGTATCAAAGCCATGAAAACAAGGACACGCTGTTCCCACTGTCTCCCGGTAGAGTATCAAACCCATGAAAACAAGGACACGCTGTTCCCACTGTCTCCCGGTAGAGTATCAAACCCATGAAAACAAGGACACGCTGTTCCTCACGGTCTCCGGTAGAGTATCAAAGCCATGAAAACAAGGACACGCTGTTCCTCACTGTCTCCCGGTAGAGTATCAAAGCCATGAAAACAAGGACACGCTGTTCCCCACTGTCTCCGGTAGAGTATCAAAGCCATGAAAACAAGGACACGCTGTTCCCCACTGTCTCCCGGTAGAGTATCAAAGCCATGAAAACAAGGACACGCTGTTCCCCACTGTCTCCGGTAGAGTATCAAAGCCATGAAAACAAGGACACGCTGTTCCCCACTGTCTCCCGGTAGAGTATCAAAGCCATGAAAACAAGGACACGCTGTTCCCACTGTCTCCGGTAGAGTATCAAAGCCATGAAAACAAGGACACGCTGTTCCCCACTGTCTCCCGGTAGAGTATCAAAGCCATGAAAACAAGGACACGCTGTTCCCCACTGTCTCCCGGTAGAGTATCAAAGCCATGAAAACAAGGACACGCTGTTCCCCACTGTCTCCCGGTAGAGTATCAAAGCCATGAAAACAAGGACACGCTGTTCCCCACTGTCTCCCGCTGTTCCCCACTGTCTCCCGGTAGAGTATCAAAGCCATGAAAACAAGGACACGCTGTTCCCCACTGTCTCCCGGTAGAGTATCAAAGCCATGAAAACAAGGACACGCTGTTCCCCACTGTCTCCCGGTAGAGTATCAAAGCCATGAAAACAAGGACACGCTGTTCCCCACTGTCTCCCGGTAGAGTATCAAAGCCATGAAAACAAGGACACGCTGTTCCCCACTGTCTCCCGGTAGAGTATCAAAGCCATGAAAACAAGGACACGCTGTTCCCCACTGTCCTCCGGTAGAGTATCAAAGCCATGAAAACAAGGACACGCTGTTCCCCACTGTCTCCCGGTAGAGTATCAAAGCCATGAAAACAAGGACACGCTGTTCCCCACTGTCTCCCGGTAGAGTATCAAAGCCATGAAAACAAGGACACGCTGTTCCCCACTGTCTCCAGGTAGAGTATCAAAGCCATGAAAACAAGGACACGCTGTTCCCCACTGTCTCCCGGTAGAGTATCAAAGCCATGAAAACAAGGACACGCTGTTCCCCACTGTCTCCCGGTAGAGTATCAAAGCCATGAAAACAAGGACACGCTGTTCCCCACTGTCTCCCGGTAGAGTATCAAAGCCATGAAAACAAGGACACGCTGTTCCCCACTGTCTCCCGGTAGAGTATCAAACCCATGAAAACAAGGACACGCTGTTCCCCACTGTCTCCCGGTAGAGTATCAAAGCCATGAAAACAAGGACACGCTGTTCCCCACTGTCTCCCGGTAGAGTATCAAACCCATGAAAACAAGGACACGCTGTTCCCCACTGTCTCCCGCTGTTCCTCACTGTCTCCCGGTAGAGTATCAAAGCCATGAAAACAAGGACACGCTGTTCCCCACTGTCTCCCGGTAGAGTATCAAAGCCATGAAAACAAGGACACGCTGTTCCCCACTGTCTCCCGGTAGAGTATCAAAGCCATGAAAACAAGGACACGCTGTTCCCCACTGTCTCCCGGTAGAGTATCAAACCCATGAAAACAAGGACACGCTGTTCCCCACTGTCTCCCGGTAGAGTATCAAAGCCATGAAATCAAGGACACGCTGTTCCCCACTGTCTCCCGGTAGAGTATCAAAGCCATGAAAACAAGGACACGCTGTTCCCCACTGTCTCCCGGTAGAGTATCAAAGCCATGAAAACAAGGACACGCTGTTCCCCACTGTCTCCCGGTAGAGTATCAAAGCCATGAAAACAAGGACACGCTGTTCCCCACTGTCTCCCGGTAGAGTATCAAAGCCATGAAAACAAGGACACGCTGTTCCCCACTGTCTCCCGGTAGAGTATCAAAGCCATGAAAACAAGGACACGCTGTTCCCCACTGTCTCCCGGTAGAGTATCAAAGCCATGAAAACAAGGACACGCTGTTCCCCACTGTCTCCCGGTAGAGTATCAAAGCCATGAAAACAAGGACACGCTGTTCCCCACTGTCTCCCGGTAGAGTATCAAAGCCATGAAAACAAGGACACGCTGTTCCCCACTGTCTCCCGGTAGAGTATCAAAGCCATGAAAACAAGGACACGCTGTTCCCCACTGTCTCCCGGTAGAGTATCAAAGCCATGAAAACAAGGACACGCTGTTCCCCACTGTCTCCCGGTAGAGTATCAAAGCCATGAAAACAAGGACACGCTGTTCCCCACTGTCTCCGGTAGAGTATCAAACCCATGAAAACAAGGACACGCTGTTCCCACTGTCTCCGGTAGAGTATCAAAGCCATGAAAACAAGGACACGCTGTTCCCCACTGTCTCCCGGTAGAGTATCAAAGCCATGAAAACAAGGACACGCTGTTCCCCACTGTCTCCCGGTAGAGTATCAAAGCCATGAAAACAAGGACACGCTGTTCCCCACTGTCTCCCGGTAGAGTATCAAACCCATGAAAACAAGGACACGCTGTTCCCCACTGTCTCCCGGTAGAGTATCAAACCCATGAAAACAAGGACACGCTGTTCCCCACTGCCTCCGGTAGAGTATCAAACCCATGAAAACAAGGACACGCTGTTCCCCACTGTCTCCCGGTAGAGTATCAAAGCCATGAAAACAAGGACACGCTGTTCCCCACTGTCTCCCGGTAGAGTATCAAACCCAGGAAAACAAGGACACGCTGTTCCCCACTGTCTCCCGGTAGAGTATCAAACCCAGGAAAACAAGGACACGCTGTTCCCCACTGTCTCCCGGTAGAGTATCAAACCCATGAAAACAAGGACACGCTGTTCCCCACTGTCTCCCGGTAGAGTATCAAAGCCATGAAAACAAGGACACGCTGTTCCCCACTGTCTCCCGGTAGAGTATCAAACCCAGGAAAACAAGGACACGCTGTTCCCCACTGTCTCCCGCTGTTCCCCACTGTCTCCCGGTAGAGTATCAAAGCCATGAAAACAAGGACACGCTGTTCCCCACTGTCTCCCGGTAGAGTATCAAAGCCATGAAAACAAGGACACGCTGTTCCCCACTGTCTCCCGGTAGCGTATCAAAGCCATGAAAACAAGGACACGCTGTTCCCCACTGTCTCCCGGTAGAGTATCAAAGCCATGAAAACAAGGACACGCTGTTCCCCACTGTCTCCCGGTAGAGTATCAAACCCATGAAAACAAGGACACGCTGTTCCCCACTGTCTCCCGGTAGAGTATCAAACCCATGAAAACAAGGACACGCTGTTCCTCACGGTCTCCCGGTAGAGTATCAAAGCCATGAAAACAAGGACACGCTGTTCCCCACTGTCTCCCGGTAGAGTATCAAAGCCATGAAAACAAGGACACGCTGTTCCCCACTGTCTCCCGGTAGAGTATCAAAGCCATGAAAACAAGGACACGCTGTTCCCCACTGTCTCCCGGTAGAGTATCAAAGCCATGAAAACAAGGACACGCTGTTCCCCACTGTCTCCCGGTAGAGTATCAAAGCCATGAAAACAAGGACACGCTGTTCCCCACTGTCTCCCGGTAGAGTATCAAACCCATGAAAACAAGGACACGCTGTTCCTCACTGTCTCCCGGTAGAGTATCAAACCCATGAAAACAAGGACACGCTGTTCCCCACTGTCTCCCGCTGTTCCCCACTGTCTCCCGGTAGAGTATCAAAGCCATGAAAACAAGGACACGCTGTTCCCCACTGTCTCCCGGTAGAGTATCAAAGCCATGAAAACAAGGACACGCTGTTCCCCACTGTCTCCCGGTAGCGTATCAAAGCCATGAAAACAAGGACACGCTGTTCCCCACTGTCTCCCGGTAGAGTATCAAAGCCATGAAAACAAGGACACGCTGTTCCCCACTGTCTCCCGGTAGAGTATCAAACCCATGAAAACAAGGACACGCTGTTCCCCACTGTCTCCGGTAGAGTATCAAACCCATGAAAACAAGGACACGCTGTTCCTCACGGTCTCCGGTAGAGTATCAAAGCCATGAAAACAAAGACACGCTGTTCCCCAATGTCTCCGGTAGAGTATCAAAGCCATGAAAACAAGGACACGCTGTTCCCCACTGTCTCCGGTAGAGTATCAAAGCCATGAAAACAAGGACACGCTGTTCCCCACTGTCTCCCGGTAGAGTATCAAACCCATGAAAACAAGGACACGCTTGTTCCCCACTGTCTCCCGGTAGAGTATCAAAGCCATGAAAACAAGGACACGCTGTTCCCCACTGTCTCCCGGTAGAGTATCAAAGCCATGAAAACAAGGACACGCTGTTCCCCACTGTCTCCCGGTAGAGTATCAAAGCCATGAAAACAAGGACACGCTGTTCCCCACTGTCTCCCGGTAGCGTATCAAAGCCATGAAAACAAGGACACACTGTTCCCCACTGTCTCCCGGTAGAGTATCAAAGCCATGAAAACAAGGACACGCTGTTCCCCACTGTCTCCCGGTAGAGTATCAAAGCCATGAAAACAAGGACACGCTGTTCCCCACTGTCTCCCGGTAGCGTATCAAAGCCATGAAAACAAGGACACACTGTTCCCCACTGTGTCCCGGTAGAGTATCAAAGCCATGAAAACAAGGACACGCTGTTCCCCACTGTCTCCCGGTAGAGTATCAAACCCATGAAAACAAGGACACGCTGTTCCCCACTGTCTCCCGGTAGAGTATCAAACCCATGAAAACAAGGACACGCTGTTCCTCACGGTCTCCCGGTAGAGTATCAAAGCCATGAAAACAAGGACACGCTGTTCCTCACTGTCTCCCGGTAGAGTATCAAAGCCATGAAAACAAGGACACGCTGTTCCCCACTGTCTCCCGGTAGAGTATCAAAGCCATGAAAACAAGGACACGCTGTTCCCCACTGTCTCCCGGTAGAGTATCAAAGCCATGAAAACAAGGACACGCTGTTCCCCACTGTCTCCGGTAGAGTATCAAAGCCATGAAAACAAGGACACGCTGTTCCCCACTGTCTCCGGTAGAGTATCAAAGCCATGAAAACAAGGACACGCTGTTCCCCACTGTCTCCCGGTAGAGTATCAAAGCCATGAAAACAAGGACACGCTGTTCCCCACTGTCTCCCGGTAGAGTATCAAAGCCATGAAAACAAGGACACGCTGTTCCCCACTGTCTCCCGGTAGAGTATCAAAGCCATGAAAACAAGGACACGCTGTTCCCCACTGTCTCCCGCTGTTCCCCACTGTCTCCCGGTAGAGTATCAAAGCCATGAAAACAAGGACACGCTGTTCCCCACTGTCTCCCGGTAGAGTATCAAAGCCATGAAAACAAGGACACGCTGTTCCCCACTGTCTCCCGGTAGAGTATCAAAGCCATGAAAACAAGGACACGCTGTTCCCCACTGTCTCCCGGTAGAGTATCAAAGCCATGAAAACAAGGACACGCTGTTCCCCACTGTCTCCCGGTAGAGTATCAAAGCCATGAAAACAAGGACACGCTGTTCCCCACTGTCTCCGGTAGAGTATCAAAGCCATGAAAACAAGGACACGCTGTTCCCCACTGTCTCCCGGTAGAGTATCAAAGCCATGAAAACAAGGACACGCTGTTCCCCACTGTCTCCCGGTAGAGTATCAAAGCCATGAAAACAAGGACACGCTGTTCCCCACTGTCTCCAGGTAGAGTATCAAAGCCATGAAAACAAGGACACGCTGTTCCCCACTGTCTCCCGGTAGAGTATCAAAGCCATGAAAACAAGGACACGCTGTTCCCACTGTCTCCCGGTAGAGTATCAAAGCCATGAAAACAAGGACACGCTGTTCCCCACTGTCTCCCGGTAGAGTATCAAAGCCATGAAAACAAGGACACGCTGTTCCCACTGTCTCCCGGTAGAGTATCAAACCCATGAAAACAAGGACACGCTGTTCCCCACTGTCTCCCGGTAGAGTATCAAAGCCATGAAAACAAGGACACGCTGTTCCCCACTGTCTCCGGTAGAGTATCAAACCCATGAAAACAAGGACACGCTGTTCCCCACTGTCTCCGCTGTTCCTCACTGTCTCCCGGTAGAGTATCAAAGCCATGAAAACAAGGACACGCTGTTCCCCACTGTCTCCGGTAGAGTATCAAAGCCATGAAAACAAGGACACGCTGTTCCCCACTGTCTCCCGGTAGAGTATCAAAGCCATGAAAACAAGGACACGCTGTTCCCCACTGTCTCCGGTAGAGTATCAAACCCATGAAAACAAGGACACGCTGTTCCCACTGTCTCCGGTAGAGTATCAAAGCCATGAAATCAAGGACACGCTGTTCCCCACTGTCTCCGGTAGAGTATCAAAGCCATGAAAACAAGGACACGCTGTTCCCCACTGTCTCCGGTAGAGTATCAAAGCCATGAAAACAAGGACACGCTGTTCCCCACTGTCTCCGGTAGAGTATCAAAGCCATGAAAACAAGGACACGCTGTTCCCCACTGTCTCCCGGTAGAGTATCAAAGCCATGAAAACAAGGACACGCTGTTCCCCACTGTCTCCGGTAGAGTATCAAAGCCATGAAAACAAGGACACGCTGTTCCCCACTGTCTCCGGTAGAGTATCAAAGCCATGAAAACAAGGACACGCTGTTCCCCACTGTCTCCCGGTAGAGTATCAAAGCCATGAAAACAAGGACACGCTTGTTCCCCACTGTCTCCCGGTAGAGTATCAAAGCCATGAAAACAAGGACACGCTGTTCCCCACTGTCTCCCGGTAGAGTATCAAAGCCATGAAAACAAGGACACGCTGTTCCCCACTGTCTCCCGGTAGAGTATCAAAGCCATGAAAACAAGGACACGCTGTTCCCCACTGTCTCCGGTAGAGTATCAAAGCCATGAAAACAAGGACACGCTGTTCCCCACTGTCTCCGGGTAGAGTATCAAACCCATGAAAACAAGGACACGCTGTTCCCCACTGTCTCCCGGTAGAGTATCAAAGCCATGAAAACAAGGACACGCTGTTCCCCACTGTCTCCCGGTAGAGTATCAAAGCCATGAAAACAAGGACACGCTGTTCCCCACTGTCTCCCGGTAGAGTATCAAAGCCATGAAAACAAGGACACGCTGTTCCCCACTGTCTCGGTAGAGTATCAAACCCATGAAAACAAGGACACGCTGTTCCCCACTGTCTCCCGGTAGAGTATCAAACCCATGAAAACAAGGACACGCTGTTCCCCACTGTCTCCCGGTAGAGTATCAAACCCATGAAAACAAGGACACGCTGTTCCCCACTGTCTCCCGGTAGAGTATCAAAGCCATGAAAACAAGGACACGCTGTTCCCCACTGTCTCCCGGTAGAGTATCAAACCCAGGAAAACAAGGACACGCTGTTCCCCACTGTCTCCCGGTAGAGTATCAAACCCAGGAAAACAAGGACACGCTGTTCCCCACTGTCTCCCGGTAGAGTATCAAACCCATGAAAACAAGGACACGCTGTTCCCCACTGTCTCCCGGTAGAGTATCAAAGCCATGAAAACAAGGACACGCTGTTCCCCACTGTCTCCCGGTAGAGTATCAAACCCAGGAAAACAAGGACACGCTGTTCCCCACTGTCTCCGCTGTTCCCCACTGTCTCCGGTAGAGTATCAAAGCCATGAAAACAAGGACACGCTGTTCCCCACTGTCTCCCGGTAGAGTATCAAAGCCATGAAAACAAGGACACGCTGTTCCCCACTGTCTCCGGTAGCGTATCAAAGCCATGAAAACAAGGACACGCTGTTCCCCACTGTCTCCCGGTAGAGTATCAAAGCCATGAAAACAAGGACACGCTGTTCCCCACTGTCTCCCGGTAGAGTATCAAACCCATGAAAACAAGGACACGCTGTTCCCCACTGTCTCCGGTAGAGTATCAAACCCATGAAAACAAGGACACGCTGTTCCTCACGGTCTCCCGGTAGAGTATCAAAGCCATGAAAACAAGGACACGCTGTTCCCCACTGTCTCCCGGTAGAGTATCAAAGCCATGAAAACAAGGACACGCTGTTCCCCACTGTCTCCCGGTAGAGTATCAAAGCCATGAAAACAAGGACACGCTGTTCCCCACTGTCTCCCGGTAGAGTATCAAAGCCATGAAAACAAGGACACGCTGTTCCCCACTGTCTCCCGGTAGAGTATCAAAGCCATGAAAACAAGGACACGCTGTTCCCCACTGTCTCCCGGTAGAGTATCAAACCCATGAAAACAAGGACACGCTGTTCCTCACTGTCTCCCGGTAGAGTATCAAACCCATGAAAACAAGGACACGCTGTTCCCCACTGTCTCCCGCTGTTCCCCACTGTCTCCCGGTAGAGTATCAAAGCCATGAAAACAAGGACACGCTGTTCCCCACTGTCTCCCGGTAGAGTATCAAAGCCATGAAAACAAGGACACGCTGTTCCCCACTGTCTCCCGGTAGCGTATCAAAGCCATGAAAACAAGGACACGCTGTTCCCCACTGTCTCCCGGTAGAGTATCAAAGCCATGAAAACAAGGACACGCTGTTCCCCACTGTCTCCCGGTAGAGTATCAAACCCATGAAAACAAGGACACGCTGTTCCCCACTGTCTCCCGGTAGAGTATCAAACCCATGAAAACAAGGACACGCTGTTCCTCACGGTCTCCCGGTAGAGTATCAAAGCCATGAAAACAAAGACACGCTGTTCCCCAATGTCTCCCGGTAGAGTATCAAAGCCATGAAAACAAGGACACGCTGTTCCCCACTGTCTCCCGGTAGAGTATCAAAGCCATGAAAACAAGGACACGCTGTTCCCCACTGTCTCCCGGTAGAGTATCAAACCCATGAAAACAAGGACACGCTGTTCCCCACTGTCTCCCGGTAGAGTATCAAAGCCATGAAAACAAGGACACGCTGTTCCCCACTGTCTCCCGGTAGAGTATCAAAGCCATGAAAACAAGGACACGCTGTTCCCCACTGTCTCCCGGTAGAGTATCAAAGCCATGAAAACAAGGACACGCTGTTCCCCACTGTCTCCGGTAGAGTATCAAAGCCATGAAAACAAGGACACGCTGTTCCCCACTGTCTCCGGTAGAGTATCAAAGCCATGAAAACAAGGACACGCTGTTCCCCACTGTCTCCCGGTAGAGTCTCAACGCGATGAAAACCAGGCCACCCTGTCCGCCACTGTCTCCCGGTAGAGTATCAAAGCCATGAAAACGAGGACACGCTGTTCCCCACTGTCTCCCGGTAGAGTATCAAAGCCATGAAAACGAGGACACGCTGTTCCCCACTGTCTCCGGTAGAGTATCAAACCCATGAAAACAAGGACACGCTGTTCCCCACTGTCTCCCGGTAGAGTATCAAAGCCATGAAAACAAGGACACGCTGTTCCCCACTGTCTCCGGTAGAGTATCAAAGCCATGAAAACAAGGACACGCTGTTCCCCACTGTCTCCGCTGTTCCTCACTGTCTCCCGGTAGAGTATCAAAGCCATGAAAACAAGGACACGCTGTTCCCCACTGTCTCCGGTAGAGTATCAAAGCCATGAAAACAAGGACACGCTGTTCCCCACTGTCTCCGGTAGAGTATCAAAGCCATGAAAACAAGGACACGCTGTTCCCCACTGTCTCCGGTAGAGTATCAAAGCCATGAAAACAAGGACACGCTGTTCCCCACTGTCTCCCGGTAGAGTATCAAAGCCATGAAAACAAGGACACGCTGTTCCCCACTGTCTCCCGGTAGAGTATCAAAGCCATGAAAACAAGGACACGCTGTTCCCCACTGTCTCCCGGTAGAGTATCAAAGCCATGAAAACAAGGACACGCTGTTTCCCACTGTCTCCCGGTAGAGTATCAAAGCCATGAAAACAAGGACACGCTGTTCCCCACTGTCTCCCGGTAGAGTATCAAAGCCATGAAAACAAGGACACGCTGTTCCCCACTGTCTCCCGGTAGAGTATCAAAGCCATGAAAACAAGGACACGCTGTTCCCCACTGTCTCCGGTAGAGTATCAAAGCCATGAAAACAAGGACACGCTGTTCCCCACTGTCTCCCGGTAGAGTATCAAAGCCATGAAAACAAGGACACGCTGTTCCCCACTGTCTCCGGTAGAGTATCAAAGCCATGAAAACAAGGACACGCTGTTCCCCACTGTCTCCGGTAGAGTATCAAAGCCATGAAAACAAGGACACGCTGTTCCCCACTGTCTCCCGGTAGAGTATCAAAGCCATGAAAACAAGGACACGCTGTTCCCCACTGTCTCCAGGTAGAGTATCAAAGCCATGAAAACAAGGACACGCTGTTCCCCACTGTCTCCCGGTAGAGTATCAAAGCCATGAAAACAAGGACACGCTGTTCCCCACTGTCTCCGGTAGAGTATCAAAGCCATGAAAACAAGGACACGCTGTTCCCCACTGTCTCCCGGTAGAGTATCAAAGCCATGAAAACAAGGACACGCTGTTCCCCACTGTCTCCCGGTAGAGTATCAAACCCATGAAAACAAGGACACGCTGTTCCCCACTGTCTCCCGGTAGAGTATCAAAGCCATGAAAACAAGGACACGCTGTTCCCCACTGTCTCCCGGTAGAGTATCAAACCCATGAAAACAAGGACACGCTGTTCCCCACTGTCTCCCGCTGTTCCTCACTGTCTCCCGGTAGAGTATCAAAGCCATGAAAACAAGGACACGCTGTTCCCCACTGTCTCCCGGTAGAGTATCAAAGCCATGAAAACAAGGACACGCTGTTCCCCACTGTCTCCCGGTAGAGTATCAAAGCCATGAAAACAAGGACACGCTGTTCCCCACTGTCTCCGGTAGAGTATCAAAGCCATGAAAACAAGGACACGCTGTTCCCCACTGTCTCCGGTAGAGTATCAAAGCCATGAAAACAAGGACACGCTGTTCCCCACTGTCTCCCGGTAGAGAAACAACCCCATGAAAACAAGGACCCGCTGTCCCCCACTGTCTCCCGCTGTTCCCCACTGTCTCCCGGTAGAGTATCAAAGCCATGAAAACAAGGACACGCTGTTCCCCACTGTCTCCCGGTAGAGTATCAAAGCCATGAAAACAAGGACACGCTGTTCCCCACTGTCTCCCGGTAGCGTATCAAAGCCATGAAAACAAGGACACGCTGTTCCCCACTGTCTCCGGTAGAGTATCAAAGCCATGAAAACAAGGACACGCTGTTCCCCACTGTCTCCGGTAGAGTATCAAACCCATGAAAACAAGGACACGCTGTTCCCCACTGTCTCCCGGTAGAGTATCAAACCCATGAAAACAAGGACACGCTGTTCCTCACGGTCTCCCGGTAGAGTATCAAAGCCATGAAAACAAAGACACGCTGTTCCCCAATGTCTCCCGGTAGAGTATCAAAGCCATGAAAACAAGGACACGCTGTTCCCCACTGTCTCCCGGTAGAGTATCAAAGCCATGAAAACAAGGACACGCTGTTCCCCACTGTCTCCCGGTAGAGTATCAAACCCATGAAAACAAGGACACGCTGTTCCCCACTGTCTCCCGGTAGAGTATCAAAGCCATGAAAACAAGGACACGCTGTTCCCCACTGTCTCCGGTAGAGTATCAAAGCCATGAAAACAAGGACACGCTGTTCCCCACTGTCTCCCGGTAGGGTATCAAAGCCATGAAAACAAGGACACGCTGTTCCCCACTCTCTCCGGTAGAGTATCAAAGCCATGAAAACAAGGACACGCTGTTCCCCACTGTCTCCCGGTAGAGTATCAAAGCCATGAAAACAAGGACACGCTGTTCCCCACTGTCTCCCGGTAGAGTATCAAAGCCATGAAAACAAGGACACGCTGTTCCCCACTGTCTCCCGGTAGAGTATCAAAGCCATGAAAACGAGGACACGCTGTTCCCCACTGTCTCCCGGTAGAGTATCAAAGCCATGAAAACGAGGACACGCTGTTCCCCACTGTCTCCCGGTAGAGTATCAAACCCATGAAAACAAGGACACGCTGTTCCCCACTGTCTCCCGGTAGAGTATCAAAGCCATGAAAACAAGGACACGCTGTTCCCCACTGTCTCCCGGTAGAGTATCAAAGCCATGAAAACAAGGACACGCTGTTCCCCACTGTCTCCCGCTGTTCCTCACTGTCTCCCGGTAGAGTATCAAAGCCATGAAAACAAGGACACGCTGTTCCCCACTGTCTCCCGGTAGAGTATCAAAGCCATGAAAACAAGGACACGCTGTTCCCCACTGTCTCCCGGTAGAGTATCAAAGCCATGAAAACAAGGACACGCTGTTCCCCACTGTCTCCCGGTAGAGTATCAAACCCATGAAAACAAGGACACGCTGTTCCCCACTGTCTCCCGGTAGAGTATCAAAGCCATGAAAACAAGGACACGCTGTTCCCCACTGTCTCCCGGTAGAGTATCAAAGCCATGAAAACAAGGACACGCTGTTCCCCACTGTCTCCCGGTAGAGTATCAAAGCCATGAAAACAAGGACACGCTGTTCCCCACTGTCTCCCGGTAGAGTATCAAAGCCATGAAAACAAGGACACGCTGTTCCCCACTGTCTCCCGGTAGAGTATCAAAGCCATGAAAACAAGGACACGCTGTTCCCCACTGTCTCCCGGTAGAGTATCAAAGCCATGAAAACAAGGACACGCTGTTCCCCACTGTCTCCCGGTAGAGTATCAAAGCCATGAAAACAAGGACACGCTGTTCCCCACTGTCTCCCGGTAGAGTATCAAAGCCATGAAAACAAGGACACGCTGTTCCTCACTGTGTGTGAGAGCCTAGAACAGTGTCTGGCACTTAGTAATCATTCAGCAAACATTGATTAAATGAAGGGGTGATCCAGAGCACTGTGCTTGGGATGCGAGAGGGATGGGTGGGTAAAAAGGAAGTAAAAGACAGTGTCCCTCTGGTCCAAACAATAGAGCAGATGCAGTTACATAGGTCCATGAACCTGGGACACGTTGCTCTGGAATTCAGAATTTTTCAAATTTTAGAAAGATAATTTAGTGCATATATCATACAATATTACAGATATTATGTATCATCTGTAATACCCAGAGTAGAGTTTGGGACAGCACCTCATAATCAAGTATGTTAATACCTTTGCAGAAAATATAGAGTATTCACCCTAAGTGGGACAAAGACTGAAAATAGCCTCTTGCCAGCTCAGGGCAGTTTGACCACCACCTGCAGGTCAGATCTTGCTGCCAAAGATCATGGAGGAAAAAAATTTAACTTTTGGAGCTTTTTGGATTTCAGGATTACAAATAAGGGACTCTGAACCTGTACGTAAAACATCATTGGCGAGACTTCTAGAAGACCCTGCTACATCACCACTAATGCCTGGACAACCTTTGAACATAAATATGACAGATGCACAGTTATCTTTCATTCTTTTTATTTGATCCAGATTAATTACTTTCTCTTCAAAGAATATGTTTTATTACGCCCAAAGATCCTAAAAATATTTAGGAAAGAAAAGTTTGTGTGGCTAGTGATGTGGTACTCACAGAACCCCCTGAAGGGTTTGGGAATGAGAGAAGAGAATGAGGGTAGTGGCTATCTGCCAGCACTGTTCTAAGCAGATATGTTTACTCAGTCAGTCTTCACAACACTGTATGTAAGCACTATTATTACCTTCAGGTTATGAGCGAAGACACTGAGGCCAGAGAGGTTAATAGCTTATCCAAGGTCACAGAGCTAATAAGAGGCAGCTCAGAACACAGCCCAAGACACCTGGCGCCGGAGCCTGTGCTCCTGATCACCTCCCCAAACAGTTCTACCAGCAAGTGCTTTTGTTCAGGAACTATGACTAGAACACCATGGGCGAATGCACACTTCCAGTTGCTCGTCCTTCTCCACTCCCCACCACCACCCCTTCACCTTAAATCCCAGCTAAACATGTGACAGAAAAGAGCAAAACTGGGCATCATCAGTTTGGAGCTGGCTACACAAGAAAATGAGGGATGAGTATTCAGAACCGGGGAGGAGCGAGTCAAGGGTCAAAAGCGAACCGTAACCTAAAGGAAGAACAGAAGGCATGCAGGGGCAGGTCCAACAGGGCCAAGAGAAAGACCCGAGAGGTAGGAGGGGCATCCAAGGAGAGCAAGGGTGGGGCTTCCTTTGTGCGGCAGCCTGAGGGCTGAAGACCACAGGAGCTCAGCACGCTCTGAGGAACGTGCTCCACAGTGGAGACAGCAGCCTCTTCGGCACCCCGGCTGGGGCTACATGCTCTTGCGGGCTTCTCACGGCCACCGGCTTAGCAGGCCCACTGTCTTCCATCTCTCAACTGTATGATTCTTTCCCTAAATAAGGAGAGAAACTGCTCAGCCTCACAATCTGTGTGCAACGTTGAACCAATATTTGTTAAATATTGACTGTGCTGTGTTGGCACTGAAGATACAAAGATGAATAAGACAGTTCTTGCCCTACAAGACCTCACAATCTCCCATGGACAGCAGACCTGCATGTACATAATACAACAAGGAGTTATTTTCCGTTCACTCAACAAACATTTATTGATCATCTACTATCTGCCAGACCTCAAGCAAAGAGCAGAACAAGGAGTTGCGAAGTCACAGGAGTACAGGAGCCAAGCAGGAGTGCACTCACCAGCCAGAAGGAACTAGGTGTATTCATGTGAGCAGTTGGGTTTGTGGGCGGGGAGGCGACTGTGGCAACCTGGAGAGGCATGGTCTTGTAACCGGGTCAGACACTCCTCAGCTCCAACCCATGGCTCCATCTGGAAGAGCAGAGCCAGTGTGGCCAGATCTTCTGATTTTGCAGAAGAATCCAAAACTCAATAACTTTTCTGTGAAACCTTCCAATGATTAAACGCTGCAGCTAACTCAAAACATTGTTAACGCTATACAGGCTAACAAAGCAGATCTGCAGGCCAGCACGTTGTAATCTTCGAAAAACACTGATAGCACGGAACCTCATTAGGTGTGGCTGACCCTATCACCCAGGCAACTTCTCCTCAGCCCGTTGGAAAGTGCACCTCTTCTGTCACTCTGGAGTTGCTCTCTCAGCCTGTCATCCCTCCCTAACTCTCCCCGGTGGCCTTTTCCCAGGCCAGTGGTGTCCCTCTCCCAACCGCCTCCTTGATCCACCCTCTTGCTCTCCCCATCCTTTACTCCTAGCCAGCCTGTTTCCTTCCAAAGAACATGGTCCAAAGGCCTTAGCCATGGTCCCCTATAAATTCTTTCTGCCTTTCATCATCCCAGCCTTTTCCACTACTGTTTTCTCACTCAGAAAAGGGAAGTAAAAACTAATTTCTCAGAACTCAATCCAGCTGGTTAGGAAGAAACAAAACCATGTAATCCACAGATTAGTCCTTCATAACATGGGGCTTGTGGCTCTTTGTATGTGGTCATCTCTCCCCACCAGCAACTTTATTGCCCCATGGAGCTAGGTCTACTCTTCTCACAAAAATGTATGCGTATTTTGAGTTTTTAACTGTTTTCTTCCATAGACATGATCCCTTATTCCTTTGAAGTTAGGATACCCTGAACCAAACTTCTTTCTAGGACTGGGATACATTACAAGCTAAAATGTCAGTGATCATCATAAGCAGTAACAAAATATATACTGTAAATTATACATATGCATGTGTGTGCATGTATGTGTATGTGTCTGTACATATACGTACATAGAGAGAGCGAATCTTATAAGTGTTACTTCTAAAAAGATCTGTTGGAAAAAATAACTTCCATAGGTTTGTTATCAAAATTTCAAAAGATGTTTTCATTTTTTAGAAAACCTTAAGCCTTTGTTGCAAAGATATGAAACATCATAAAAACGATTGCAGGTGACTAGCCAGTCCTTTGTTATATCTCTAAACATAAGACAAACAATAATGTGGGGGTTTTTTCTTTTGAGACAAAAAGAGAACTCAATATTAGTCACAGTAAGCCTCAACGTATGGGAATAGGGGCAGGACGGGGAGGGGGAGGGGAAGCCCGCACTTCATAGTTTTTCGAACCCTTAAAACTGAAAAAATATGTATCCCTGCTTTCTGTATATGCACATAATGTAAAATTTCATCAACCACAATATTTTAAAAGACAGAAATCATGAGATATATCACATCTAAATGGAAATATCATCTAAGGAAGGCACCATTTATCAACATCACTTTGAAATGCAGTGGAGGATGTGATGGCATTATGTAGATCTCGAATATCTACGGGTGAATGGAATTGGGTAACCTTAGCAACCCCAGGTGCATCCATGCAGCTATAAATCAAATGTCGGCACTCGGAGCTATGCACAAAATCAAGAAATAATCCTGTGAAATATTCATAACGCTATGCAGTGTATTATTTTCTAAGTCTGTCCCCATTACGCAGTTTTGGATCTAACTAAAAAAAAATAGACAACGTTTGCATAACGCACCACCCCCGCCCCCCCGCACCCCCCCAACCCCAACCCCGCTAACCAACATCCACAGGAGCTTCTGGAAACAGACAGACCTGCACTATATGCTAATGGCCACGGCAGAACTGTGGTTCTTGTGTGTGAGAAGGGAAGGGAACTTTATACACAGGCAGCTAGTCTGACAGCACCCCAAATGGTTTCCTATTGATTATTCCATTAAAAAAATAACAACTAAATAAGATATGAGAATTTTGGTAAAAGTGTCATGATACTGGTACATTTTTATATGTGTGAAAGTAATATATTCAATATTTCACCCTCTGAAACTGGAAGAGAGGTGCTTTAAAAATAAATAAATTCTTACTGGCAAGAAAATACACAAGTTTTCTAATCGGGGGTACCTTGTCAGTATGGACTTGTTACAGGCAGCCCAAAGTAAAGACTTTTCTTTCATTTACACTTAAGATTTTTCTTTGATAATTTAGTTTGTTTGGAGGGACATGTTTTTCATATAAACACATTTGTTAGCACCTGATTTTTAAAATTCTGTCTCTGCCTGTCCCTGGAACTGGCCCTGCAGTCCCTGAACATCACGATGCAGTGACGGCTCTGAGGCCGTCAACCACAGCAGCTATGACACAGGGCTTGGCGATCCCACATCACACACATGTAAACATGCTGCTGCCACATCAAGAAGACCGAAATACGCAGGTGGACTAATTGTTTTGCTATAAAAGTTTTATAAGCACATTCAGCTAAATATATCCAACATAGCTAACCAACTGAGTCATCTTGATACATTTAAGTGGCTGCCGTAGGAAATAACACAGGTTTTTATATACAATTAGATAAGTGTCATTTTACAAATGAGTTCTCTTCACTTTAAATACTTCAAAGACCACACCAAGTGAACAAGGAGTTAAAACCAAGAGTTAAACAAGCCATTCTAAGGGAAATCATCTTGTTTATCCTCAATCTATTTTTTTTCCCAGTTACTATCCTCTTCGAGCTGTATTAATTGTTCGGGAGCTATAGCACATGCTTCAGTGAAAATAAATTACTTTATTTCTATTACACCACTAATGGCTGTGTGACTTAATTTCATTAGCTCAGACCTGTTGAGAGTATTCAGATTTCCATAGCAGGACGCACTTAAAATGAAAAGATTCTTTCGATTCTCAATTAACGGAATCGTTCTCTTTCAACTGAAATGAATGTTATTGAAACCAATTAGCATAGACTGGAAAATCTCTCGCTAATGAGGGGAGTGTGGGTGAGTAAACAGCAATGAAAAGCTGAAATTAGAGGAGAGCCTCTTCTCTTTGGCCTGAATAATTACATGCTTAGTTGCCTAATCGTCTGGTGAAAAGCGCAGCAGTGATAGTAACAGATTGCCACGTTCATTAGGCGGCAAAGGCCACCTGCTGCTAAGCTTCATTTTCCCGCAGTCAATGTACACGTGTTTGTCCCTGGGGGTTGATATTTGGACACAACACTAGCTGGGAAAAGCAAATGAGCTGGCCAATATGCTGCAATATTGTGTCCTTTATGCCAAGATACAGAAGCTTAATATGTCAAATAGAATGAATAAAACCAACAGTGATAACGAAGTTTATGAGGAAACTGACCTCAGAAGGGGCCCAATGTAGGTCTCAAAACTGTGTCGAGTTCAACCTTTCAATACAGATGTTCCTCTCTGGCCTGAGTGGCTCCAAATTATATAGTACAAAAGATAAATTACAGCGGTTAGGGCCTTGGCCATATTTTAGACAATGGTGTAATGAAAGCATGCTATGTAACTGATAAAATTGAAAACAAATGTTCAGTCCTAAAGGGAGAAGAAGTGTGTGAGGGAAACAGCATTGTTCCTATCGCCTCTCTGTGGACAAAAGATCAGAGAGGCCCCTTGGCTCACGGTCTACCTTCCTTCACACTCCTGCGTTTCTTCAGATTGTCCATCCAATGTCGTTTCCAGTGTCCTCTCTCCGGCCAGTATCTTACACCACACGCCGTCAACTTACCCTCTACCATCACACCAGCTCTGACTGTCTAGATTCTGCGAATCAAGAGAAGCATAGACTTCTTTTCAAGGTCGAGCTTCTTTTGTCGGCATTCTCACTTTCATCCTTGGTAACGAAGGAAGGACTTGCAATATCCTAAATATTGCTCTTTATAAAATGGGCGTTTTCTTAAAAATGAGCTCAGGGAATTGGTAAGGAGCCTCCCCACGCCCACGTAACAGCACTCTCTGTCAGATGGAGTAGAATAATTGAGCAGTAAGGCACCTAGAGGGCCTGGAGTCCAGAAATGTAAACTGTCAGCCCTCCCACAGGATGGGGCCTACAGACATGTTTACCTTCCATTGTTTTTAAAATCTGTTTACATTACCCGCCAACATTTAAAAATCATGAGATTTAATATAAACAGCTACATATCCGGCTTCTCTTAAAGATCCAAGGTCCTGGAAAGCCTGGCCCCCATTCCAACGTGGCAACAATCAACAGGACAACACTGGTCATGAGGTTTCAGTTTGCCACAGTCCCCACCAGTCCCTATATATCACCAATACCAAGGCAGAGCACCAGTTGCAATCTATTATTGTTCTTGCATTATTGTTTCTCTTATAGAAATGCAATAGTTCCTAGTACCCATTTCTTCCTCAAAAACAGTCCCCACCAGTCCCTATATATCACCAATACCAAGGCAGAGCACCAGTTGCAATCTATTATTGTTCTTGCATTATTGTTTCTCTTATAGAAATGCAATAGTTCCTAGTACCCATTTCTTCCTCAAATGTGGGGAGAATAGGCGAAGAACACCATATGTCTTCTGAAAATATTCTTCTTATAGCTGGCCTGCTTCAGTCACTGCTGTTACCTACCTTGCTTCAGTGGTGCTTTAGAATTCAGTTTGTGATTCTAAATGTGGTCCTACACCTCATTTTCCAAAAAAAGAAATTGAGGCTCTGAAAGGGAAAGTAAGTTTTCAAGGTTCACTCAGTAACAGAGCTGGGCCTAGAATTCAGGGCCTCCAACAATGCTCTTCCCCCAGACAGGGCTCCCTCTGTCACACAAAAGTACAGGGTCCTGAGAATTAACAGGCATGAACCTGACCCTCAAGGAGCATGTCAAGACACACACATTGAAAAATAACACAAAACACAACACTAGGTACACACACCCCCACAGTGGGTAGATTGCTGTAATGACATACACACTACAGGCATCACAAGAGGTGTGAACACAGGAATGGGGGAAGGAGGAAGGCAGGCAGCTCAGTGTGAAGCAGGGTTCCTCTCCCCCCTTTTGATTTGAGAGTGGAGAGAAAATTGAAACTGGTGTAGGTTGAAATGTCAGTCATCTCAACAGAAGCGAGAGCCTGTTGCAGGGGCCATCGCTGCTTGCAGGGTCCAGCCACACCGTCCAACTCAAGAAAAGATGGCTTGGAGGAGCCAGGCCTAAGGAGACATCCTTATGGAAGACGGCCACCGCCCAGCTCCTGGAGGCAGCCAGCTCCCGCACAGAAGGACGCAGACACTGGAGCAGAGACGAAGGCCCCTGCTCCGTAGTCCCCAGGATCCCAAATTTAAAAACCCCTTTGGACCCATTATCAAGACTTGCTTTACAATTCCAAATGTTGTGCATGTGAGCCTGGGTTGATGAAAGAAAACCAAGTGCATGGACTAGAACCAAGAGCCACATTTTGGTCAGCAACGGGGATGGTCAGCCTCGGTGCTGTGTCACTCCATGTTGTCCCAGATTACGTCACAGGGGATTGAAAACCTTCACAATGACTTTTCCCTTCTTCCTTCCAAAACTATTTAAACACTCATTATTTTGTTTTTTTGGTTCTAGATTTCTTATTTATACTTACGATTTGGGGAAGGGTTAATAGAGGTAAATCACACTGTATAAAATTTTTAAAGAGCTTTATTTCATAATTTAGTTATTTATTCCACAAGTAATAACATGTATATTTTTGAAAATTGATAAATGCAGATAAACCAAAGGAAAATTGTTTTAAATCACTTATCATCACCATCCAGAAACAAACATTATTAAGATTTTGATGTTTAATGTTCCAGAATTTTCATGTGTGTCCATGTGTGTATGTTCATATATAGATTTTTATTTGCTTCCTTTCCAGTTTATTTTCTGAATGCAAGAGCAATACAACTATTTTTAGTATATAAATTTTGGAAAATAGAGAAAGAATTTTTAAATCACCTATAATCCTACTACCTTACTATAAACACTTTTAGTATTTTAGAGTGTTACTTATAACTTACCGTTTTACAATTACAATTTTTTTAATTTTATTTTGAAATCTGAAAATACAAAAAAGTAAAAATTTATCCCTAATCTAACCCCATCCCCAGAGATAACCCCTATTAATAAATAGATGATCACCCTTCCCAACTTAATTATTAATTAGATAATTACCCTTCCCAACTTCTTCCCAAGTTTATACAAATATTTTTTACAAAAAAAAAAAAAATGGGATCATACTTCATATACCGTATTGTCGTTTGCTTTTGGGGAGAGAGCTCAACCATAGACATCGACTCTCTGTTCAACAAATATACAGCCACATCAGCGTTCTCAAATGCCTGCACAGGACTCTGTTGCAGAACTGCACCAAGCCCCTACTGCCAAGCATTTAAGCCGTTTTCAATTTTTCACTATTATTTTAAAAATCCAAGATAACCACCTTCATACATATATTGCATACATATCCAATCGTTTTCCTTAGGATACACTCCTAAAAATAGATTTGCCAAGTCAAAAGATAGGTCCTCCAGGAACCTGGGCCTGCCAGTGCCTTTCTCCCCATTCCCCAGCTGTTCTGGGTATTGTTAGTCCTACAGAGGAACACGGTTTCTTTGTTTTTAGTTTGTATTTCTTTGACTACAGCTGGCAGTGAACATTTTTAAGTTGTTTCTTGGCCATTTGTATTGCTTCACTGAACTGCCTGCTTCAGTCCCTGGCACATTTTTCTAGCAGCAAGATAATCATTGTGTTGTTGACTTGAAAAGGCCCGTGTTGTATTCTGTCACACGGGACAACACCATCCCTGTGTGTTGTGTTTCACCTGAGCGGGTGCTCTCTCGCCTTCGCCGTCCGCAGTTTCCAGTGCAGACGCCCGCCTTTCCCTTTACGGTTTCTGCCTTCAGTCGTGCTTTGAAAGTCCTCCCCTACCCTGAAATTTCATTGTTTTCATCCACAATTTCTTCTCAAGGTTTTTATCATTTACCTTTTATTTTTAAATCTCTAATCCCTATGGAATTTATTTTTGTATAAAATCCGAGGTAGGAATATAACTATTTTTTTCTAAATAGTAAGTCAGTTTTCCCAACACCATTTATTTAATAATATACCCTTCTTTCCCTGACTTGAGATAACATCAATTTTATCAGCTTATTACATATATTTAGCCCCATTGTCTGTTTACTACTGTGCCAACACTATTCAGTTTTACCTTATTGAGCCATTATAATTTATAATGATTCTTGATTGGGCACCCTGTTCCCAATCATAATGATTCTTTTCTAAAAATTTGCCTGGCTATTTTGGGATGTTCGCTTTTCTGGATGAACTTTAGAACAATTTTTCAATATCCTGCCTTAAAAAAAAAAGCCCCATTTAGGTTTTGACATAAATTACATTAAATGTATGGATTAATTTGGAAACACAAGTTTATTTTTAAAATAAAAATACATCATAGCAAAACTTCTAGAAGAATTTGAGCCGTTAAAGGAAAAAACAAAAGAACTGTGCATTATATCAGAGATTTCAATAGTTGTAAAGAATTTTATTATTATAGTCAAGTATCTTCATTTTAGAGATGAGAAAACTTAAGGCACGAAGGTATTGCTCTGATCCCTCTGTGACAGATGAGGACACTGATCAGAATAAGGCAACCCGCCCTCATAAGGGCAGCTCATATCTAATGAACACTCACCGTGTGGCAGGCACCAGGCATTTTACACACATTATCTCAGCTATCTTTTTTCCTCTTATTTGAATGAAGAAGATTTGATTGTTTTTTTTTTTTTTTTTTGGAAGATCAGCCCTGAGCTAACGTCCATGCCAATCCTCCTCTTTTTGCTGAGGAAGACTGGCCCTGAGCTAACATCTATTGCCAACCCTTCTCCTTTTTTTTTCCCCCTTTTTCTCCCCAAAGCCCCAGTAGATAGTTGTGTGTCATAGCTGCACATCCTTCTAGTTGCTGTACGTGGGACGCGGCCTCAGCATGGCCGGACAAGCGGTGCGTCGGTGCGCGCCTGGGAGGGCCGCCAGTAGAGGAGCGTGCGCACTTAACCGCTAAACCGCGGGGCGGCCCCAAGACTTGATTCTTTTTACCTTCATAATTGCTGGAAGCTATTTATGGAAGAGCGGAGAGATCCCGACTTCATTGAAGGGTCTTGCTGGAAACCAATAGCAGTTTAGGCTTGATCAAAATTTCAACACTAACCCTTTTTTTCTAGAAGGAGATGCATTGTCTACCTCTGCTGGCTTAAAATTATGTAAACAGAATTTATATGCTCAGTGACCCCACTTCATTGATCTGACAGGGTAATTCCTGAGTAAGACTGAGCTATTTCTCTAAAGTATTGAGTATGTGCTTCCATGACAGCATTATTTTCTGCATTCCTTTAATTAAATGGACAATGAATTGAAATGCAAAAGAATTTCTCTGCAATAGACGACCCATCCGCAACTCTTTATGTACCTTTGGTTTTAAAAAAATTAGCAACAGTGGAAGAGTAAGCTAATAGCAGTCATCCTAAAACTCCCCTGAAAATTTGCTCAATTGAGATTGGAGTGGGGGAAGGTGACCTGCAGAGAGACACCCAGCCAGCCCTTTCCCACAGCATTCATCGCAATGCTTTGGGAGGCATTTCAGGGTCACAGAAAGCGCCCCATCTTGCGGACTCACTGAGCAGTGCTTGCACAGCCTGGGCCTCCTGAGGGTGAATCCGCCTTTATCAGGGGAGGTCACTCCTGTTGTCTGAGCCAGCAACTTAAAGCCTGACGCACACAGAGGTGAGGGAGAAAGAAGACACGGGGCCACCACGTCAGTCTAATGGGCTCTGGCAATCAATGGTGTGACAGGGTCACAGCCAGGTCATCCCCACATTCAACTCCCTAGGCAAGTCCCGCCTTGACTCAGAGGTTAGCCTTGTGCTTATTTAATTGATGGGAGGCCATAGAGGGCAGAGGGTGTGCACGGGAGCTTGGGAGTCAGCCAGGCCTGGTTGAGTCCTGGCTGCCCCGACTTAACTTCTCGAAGCTTCCATTTACCCATCAGTGCAATGAAAACAATAACCTATGCTCACAGGCTATTTTAAGAGTGAGAAACAACCAGTGCACAAAGTGCCTGGCACACAGTGACTACTCCATAAATGGTAGCTATGATTGCGTTTCTCTGTGGGAAGTAAGGCTTGTTTTTAATCATTTTCATGTAAAAAGTAAATCTCTATTGCTCTCAAGTCTATTTCTCAAGGAATTGTAGAATCCCAGAACTGAAAGGAATTGAAGAATTATTTAGTCTTTCTTTCACACTGTGTCCTTGAAACTTTAAGGTAGAAATATATTTTTCGTAGATAACAAGCAAGCAGCCCTGATGCAGGTAGCCCAAGAGAAGCCTCACTTTGTGTTGTGCAAAATCAGTCCCAGCCACTTTGTGCAAAAATCCTCCATCAACTCTGACAATTTTAACAAACTTGTCAGACTCAATGCTAGTTAACTTTTTGTGAATTTCTTTATCTTCATATTACTGCCTTCAGTATATAAACCCTGACACATATAATACTGTAAAGAAGGAAGCCCGCTTTCAGAAGCTGCATCTGCACGTGCCCAAGTGGCTTTAGGAGAAGAAAGAGAGCCCATTCAGTGGTTTACTAGGTTATGTAAACATACACAAGCGGCAGCACCCAGGACAGGCTATAGGCTACATAATTTGTGGGGCACAGTGCAAAATGAAAATGTGAGACCTGTGTTCAAAAATTGTTAAGAATTTCAAGACTACAACAACAGAGCGTTGCACCAAGAGCAGGGCACACTCACACAGCCCTGGGAGTCAGAGTGGGCCTTCATTGTCAAAGGTCTCTACTGATCAGGAGGAAGATTAGTGCAACTAGAATACATCTTCCTATTTGCCAACTGCCAGAACACTAATAACAAACTAGAAACATCGGCTTTGGCCAAATTGAAACTGGCTTTAGTTCAGAAATGAATCAAGCTAAGATTAACTCCAATTGATTAAGTCTCATCCTAATTTTTACCTAGAACCTAACTCTGATGGGGCCAGCCTCAGAATAAAATGATATGCAGGTAAAGCAAATGCCATTTTACCTATTTTGGACCATACCGTAATACCGACACACAAAAAAATGCCACTAACCTCTGAAGGAATTGTATGGCTTTAGCCAAACTGAACATCCAAAGTACCTTGTAAGTCTTAAACCAAGGCCCAAGTAGTTTAAGGCTCAATTAGTAAAGTGACTACATTAATTGCCAAGTTCAGTTTTATTACAGTTGGTGAGTAGGTGATTAAGTAGTTTACCACTTCCCTAATAGCCCAATCTGATTTATGGGCAATGTGACTACTAAGGCTTGCTTTGGGGATACATATGCTAAATACAATTCAGTGAAATTCCCTAGTCCATACTCAGGAAGACATTGAAAAATTCAGTGCAAATGAGCTGAATTTAAAACTTAAAGTTATTCTGAGTAATGAAAACAAGTGATATGTACAAATGAGAAAGATACGCATTATACTCAGTCTAAACTTACTTAAGGGCAGGTAGTTTTACTTGATGTTGTTTGGAGACCTTCCATTTCAGATATGACTATTCTGAAAATGGAGAAATTCTACTAATTTAAGAGAAGTAAATTACATAAATTAGTCTAAGAATAATGAAAGTAAAGAAATAGAAAACAGGGCCAGCCCTGTGGCTTAGCGGTTAAGTGCGCGCGCTCCGCTGCTGGCGGCCCAGGTTCGGATCCCGGGCGCGCACCGACCCACCGCTTGTCGGGCCATGCTGAGGCCGCGTCCCACATACAGCAACTAGAAGGATGTGCAACTACGACATACAACTATCTACTGGGGCTTTGGGGAGAAAAAGGGAAAAAAAGGAAGAGGATTTGCAATAGAGTTAGCTCAGGGCCGGTCTTCCTCAGCAAAAAGAGGAGGATTGCCATGGATGTTAGCTCAGGGCTGACTTCCTCACCAAAAAAAAAAAAAAATGGTATTGTCAACATAAGTCCAATCATACACTCTATACTACAAGCCATGAATAATAAGTTACCTTGTGCTTAATTCCTACTACCTTCAGACTAGGAAATGCTGATAGCCTTTGCCAAGGCTGCCCCATGCAGTCCTTGTAACAGGGCATTTAATACCAACCTCAAAGAATTTTCTCTCTCAGTGGCTGCAACTTCTCAAAGTTGAGACTTTAAGTGGTGGAACCTACAACCTTGTTTTATCCTAAGACCGAAGCACCTGATCTCCTTTCTGAAAGCTCTGAGTTCTTGTATTTTGAGAGGCAGTTTTAAACCATGGTTGATTTTGACAGGTTATGGGAACTTTCAAGATTGAGTCCAACCCTACTGAGACACCCCCCCAGTGGACAGACATTCCGGCTCTACGGAGCCTCCTGTGTATCACCGTTAAACACCCCATCTGGAGCAAACCAGACTTAGCTGTGTGACCGTGGTACGCCCACTCTGCAATGGGCAGAACTGTAAGGGCGGGGCCTTTGTCTTTTTCAGCTGTGAGAGAATTGCTGATGAGAGAATTAACAAAGATGAAGCCTTTGTTGAGTCTCTACGCCAGGTCAGATCTCTGCTGTGCACTTTTCAGATACATTCTCACATTTGATGCTCGCCACCCTTCTGCGAGGTAGATTAGAGGTAGTCCAGATGACAAAGGGTCAGCAGGGCTAAGCAGCTTGTCCAGGACACAATAAGTGGGCAAGCTGGCATTGGAGCCAAAGTCTTCTGTCCTCTTTTGATGATGCCACAGAAGAAATTTCTGATATGGTTTTGCCATTGGATGTGTTAGAACATCTCATCCCACTTCTGAAGTTTTTGAGGACACGTACACGCCTAGTGTATGTGTCCAATACTGGTAATATAAAAAATTCAGACTTTCGTTTATGAAATCTGTTTGGTTAAGAAAAGTTTTCAACCCAATATTTTCCTACCACATTGAGCAAATAATAGTCAAAGATCAAGGTGGAAAAAAAATGAGACAGATATATTGACAGCTCCCTTTCACTTGGGAGTTATCTGTTGAATGACCAATAGGAATTATAAGAAAGCAAACAGAATAGAATTCCTCCTAACCAAACAAAAAAAAGATTAAGGGCTTCAAACTTGAAAGTCCAATTTTCCAGTTTCAACAACAAACTATAAAAGCACACGTCATACTTGTCTAAAGCCAAGTGTTTAAGACCAGTGTGTGAAAAGAAGTTACATTCTGAGTTTCCAGAAAAGGAAAGATTCCTATCCCTTTAAATAGATATCCAATCATTTAGCCAAAAGACAGTCCCAAAATCAATGTCAAGGCAACTGCCTACCTATGCCTACATTCTCACACAAGGACACTCAGCCAGTGAGAGTGGGAGAGAAAATAATTACTATGTACCTGATTACGAGCTGTCCTCACATTCTTCTTGTGGCTTTAACAACTTTTCCTTTAGGAACTCCACCTCTGAGAAAAGGGCTGTTTCTTTGAGCAGGCATTTCCTTCTCCCTGGCCCATTGTGTGTGTGTGTGTGTGCACACACATGTACATATATATGCATATATAAATAAATGTACATATACACATACACATACATATTTTTTCTAAACCATTTCAGAATAAATTGTATATATAATGCCCCTTTTCTTGTTAAAACTTCACTGCGTATTTCCCATGAACAAGAATGTTATCATGCATAACCACAGTACGGTTATCAATCAGGAAATTGAACATTAATACAATACTGTTATCTTCACACTATAATCCAGTTTTACCAATTGTCCCAATAATGTCCTTTATGGCAATTTTCCCCTTTGTTCCAGGTCACACTTTGCATTTAGTTCTCATGTCTCTTTTGTCTCACTTAATCCAAATCAGCTACTCAGTCTCTCGTCATCTTTCCTGGTCTTGACGTTTGTTACAAGAACAGGCCTGTCATTTAGTAGCATGCTCCTGACCTTGGGCTTGTCTGGTGGTTCCTCATGATTAGATTAGATTCTGATCATGCATTTTTGGCAGGAACTCCACAAAAGTGATACTGTGTCCTTCCCAGGGGATCCTATCAGGAGGCCCGTGATGCTGGCTTGTTCCATTAATGGTGATGCTCATTTTGATCACTTGGTAAAGGTGGCATCTGCCAGTTTCTCCACTATAATGTGACCATTTTCTTTAGATAACTAATGAATAATTTGGGGAGATACTTTGAAACTATCCTTTGAGACTTTGAAACCTGTTCCTCATCAAAGTTTTAGCCACTACTTATAGCATCAATTAATGATTCTTTCCTGCTAATTACAAAATGGTGATTTTTTTAACTTCATCAGCTCTCATTCTGTCTACATTTATTAGTTTGAGTTCTACTGTAAGGAAGAGCTTTCTCTGCTCCCCCATTTGTTTGTTTGTTTATTATTAGTAGAGACTGACAAATTCTTGTTTTATTCAAGTGTTATAATCCATTAATATCTTACTTATTTTGGTGCTCAAATCTTTAAATATGGTAGTAAAAACAAAGACTATTTCTCAAATGTCAAAAAACTAAGACAGCTTTGAATGTAAAAGAAATTGCCAAGAAAGCAAACAAATTTATTTTTGATTTCCTGCCTTCCAAAAGGAGGCAGATGTCAATAGAGAAAACCTAGCAGAAATGTTAAGAATAAGAAAATAAAAACTCATCATACAATTGGATTTTGACGAGAGAAGTGCGAGCCTTGAAATTATATTCAAGCACCCATTATTTCTTGTGCCTTCATAAAAACTTCCACTTCTTCTGCATTTCGTATTTCTGGACTCTGTTTCAAGCAGCATCAGGTGCACACTCCCATTCATCAGACCAGTCACTCTCCCAGACAAGTTGCCACGTGCATTTCCTGAATTGCTGCCAGAGATCACACAGTTACAATCACTGCTGTTTTCTTTAACTTAATTTCATTTAATTTAGAAAGACATTTTGCTCCAGGTCACCAGTCTGAGAAATCATTTAAGACACTGTCATTGTGCAGCTCCCTCTAACATGACTAAACCCCCACCTCTAAGAGAGAGCATCTCCTTTGGATCAGCGCTTCAGGCCTGTCTAAAGCAGTGCCACATTCACAGAGACTGCTGAGTGTCTGTTTAGAGTTCTACAAATATCTGGATGGCACACAAATACAATTTGCCTAAATTAATCCTCTAATCCTGAGAAATACAAATATCATAGGGTAAATAATATGCATTAAATACAATGCCTGATAAGTCTACAACGCACCGAGTCACATTCAACTTTGAGGTAAGTAGATGGAGACGGATGGAACAGGGGAAGGCTTATGATGCCATCTCAGGCAGACAACTAAGTGTAATCTTTCATTTTTTCGAATTATTTTCCTTTTTATGAATACAGTACAGCTTAGGTTTCTATTCTAAGTTATTCTATTCCAACTTATTTCTCAGTCAGCTTTCTTTATTTTATGAATTTTCAGCCCTCTAATTTTATTTCCAAGTTATTGTATGTTCAGTCCTTAAATTTAATATGGGGGTATTACTATTCTTATATCTCAGAGGTAGCACCAAAATGTTCACCACTGTCAATTAAATAGCTACCATTTACTGAGAACTTAACTGTTTGCCAGTCACTCTGCTAAGCATCTGCGTTCATTATTTCACTTAGGTCTGGAACCACACAAGGAAGTGAATTCAGGTGAGGACATTGAGGCTGTGAGGGTGGGGGGCCTGCAGGGTCCCACAGCTCAGTGTATGTCTTGGGCAAGACACTGCGATTGGAGGTCCAGCGAGCCTGTCTCCAGAGTCTTGAGCATGTGCCCTATGCCCCTGTGAGGAGTGCAGAAGGAGGGGCTCTTCCTCCAATGTTGAAACCAGAAGCCTTTGATTCCAGCCCACTGAGTGATGTTTCTAACTCAGGTAGACCCCCGAGCCATACTAAAGAAAACACACTCCTGGGGATGGGCACATAAGCAAGACAGCTTGAACTGCTCAGACTCCAAACTTCCAGTTTATCTGGGATTCATCTTTCTCCCTCTCTTTCCCTTCCTCCTCACCATATCCAGTTAGTCACCAACTCCTATCAAGTCTGCCTCCAAACTGTCCCTTAGACATATTCTCTCCTTTCTGCTGACCCTCCTCTAGTTACATCACTCACTACTCTCACCTCCCAGCTGGGCTCCCCACCTCCACTTTCCTCCTCCAGTTCATGCTTCACGCCTGCAACAGGGAAGTTGTCTCAAACAGCTCGGATCGTGGCACACACCTGCTCAGAAACCCTCAAAGGGTCCCCACGGCTTACAACTTAAAACCCTGGCTTATCAGCTCGACGTTCAGAGACGCCTGCCATTCAGTGATCCTCACGTGCCCATCCAGTGAGTAATCCCCACTCCAGGCTCTCCACCTTCACTCCACGGGTGCTGATACACTTGCGGTTTCCTAAGCCGCCCCTCCGCATTCCAGCTTCCTGCTTGTATTCCAGCTGTCCCTCTACCTGGGATATCCCTCTCCTCCCAATTCTCCCTCTTCCCCACTCCACAACTCTCACCACTGTCGGTGGTCCCAACTTCTCCTTGTCAAAGACCTACCTGTGTAGAGAGGGTCAGGCCAGGCTTAAAGGGGTCAAGCCAAGCTAAAAATAATCTATTATACGAGAGAGACTACAAAACTCACTGTCCACAACGGGACTACCTCAGTCAGATTTAATCTCTCCTTTCTACATAAACCTGTTTCATTCTGTTTATGATTCTGTTACTGTCTGATCAAATCCTCCCTTGTATTCAAGTTAATTGTGTACATCTCCATCTCTCCCACCAGACTGTGAATGGTTGAGAAGTGAGAGCTGTCTTAAACATCTTTGTTTCCTCAAAGGCGTATGTTTAATTTAGTCTCCAGTTATTGGTGGGAAAATTTATGGTTATAAGAAGATGATAATTTTTATTTCCAAAAATTGTGATATAGATAGATAGATATCTCAAATGCACATATTTGTTTCATATATATAAATATATATTGTTTTACACATACACACACACATTTGTGTCAGCAGATATCTAGTAAATGTCTACTGATTAAATGAATTAAAGATGTTAACTATAAATACATATTAATTATAAAATTTTATAAACCACACTTTCATCACTTGGGATTCATTCTAATGAGATATTCACAGAACCTACATGGTTCTCTTCAATTATAGGATGTATAGATAGATTAAAAATGTGAAATGGAGTCAATATCTTTTAATATATAAAGAGCTCTTACAAATCAAGAAGGAAAGTGCCAAGTGCACAAAAAATAAAGTAGACAAAGGACACTGACAGACACTTTTCAGAAGAATAAATATAAATGGCTAATAAACATGTTAAAATTGTTCAGTTACTAATAATCACAAATTGCAAATTAAAACAATGATACACCATTTTTTTAAACTATCAACTTGGCAAAATTTTTCTAAGGTAATACCCATTTCCACCGTTGGTAGCTTGTATTGTTATAAACTTTCTGGAAAGTATTTTGGTGATACATATCAACAGGTTTACTTTGACCCAGTAACCCCACTCCTGGGAATCCATCATGAAGAAATAATCAGAAATATAAATAAAGATTTATGTTCAAGAGTTCTCATCAAAGAGTTATTCATAACAATAAAAAATTGGAGAAACCAAAATTATTAAATAATAGGGAAATAAATAAATTATGTGACGTCCATACAGCGGAATATTTTTAGTCATTAAAAATAACATTTTTTCAAAAGCTATTTAAAAATGTGGAAAATGATCAAAGGTAACAGGATAAAAAGCTATAAATTATGACCCTATTTATCTGAAAATTATTTGGTGGGATTACAGGTGATTTTTTTCATTATACGCATCTACTTTTTCCAAGTTTTCACACTGACAAAATAGTTTTGATTCTTTAAAACCCAAAATGAAGATAAAAACTGATACTTAATTGTCTTATTCCCAGTAGGAACCAAGACTCAAAGACCAAACAAGTCCATTTTTTATTTCCTCAGAGAGTGAAAACCACTGACTTCAAGAAACCGCCAGAATGCTGCTGTAAGCTCCCATTTCAAAGAAATGGTGTGGTGTTTGTAATGCATAAATTTGAAGAGACAGCTAGTATTATTCTCATCTGTGATATATCATTTCTGCCTCTGATATGATCTTTTAAAAAAAAATCCACTTTCACTTCTCTTTATTTTAACTCCCTACAACTGTATGGACACTACTTGGTAATAAAAACAGCCCTAAAACCATGTGTCTCATTATTTCACAGCTACTAACCATAAATAATAGTCTTGTACTTTTGAGATTATAAATTATTCATATGAAAGTAATGCCAAATTATTAAAAGCCATTGGGTGAATCTGTGACTTTGTTTGACAGCCACTGGTTTGAGTGACAGCCTGGGAGACAGAGTCTGAGGAGCCTGGATGGACTAGTCCAAGACCAGCTCTGCCCTCCTACCCACCAAGTTGTTTTCACTTGAAACCAGACGAATCACATCTCTAAGAGAGTTTTCTCCATTCTGGAGCTCTGTTTGCAGTGATATGTGTACTTTGGGAAATAGGAATACTCTTAATTCTTAATTATTAGCAAATCACTTTCCCATTTATTAAATCTAAACACTTGCTATTTTTCTAGAATCACTGAGATGCCTGGAATTTCTTTACGACAAAATGGCTTCTAGTCTAATTGCAAGAATGAAGAACATTATTTACAATGGTGACCATTTTCATTTTGTCCCACTTTTTGTAATGAATAACATTTTATTAAACAATACAAATATCAGAGCAAAAAGCAAAAAACAAAGCATCAGAACCCGACAATCATTAGGTCATTTTCATTTAGCAACCTGCTCCGAATTCTGTAGGCACATCCTCTTTCAGCTATTGCCTCCACTTTGGAAAGTACAGCTTTGCTCAGCTTGCAGCAAAAGATGCTAATTTGAACACACTGATTCCTTTTAATGCAAAGAGTGAATTGTTTTTAGACCACTGGTGATTAATGTGGGTATTGATTAGCTGATCAATAAGGCCACAGTGTCTAATTATTGATAATCCCTCTCCAAATGAAAGATCGAGTGTAAGGAGTCCTAGTTACAGAGTTCAAAATATAAAGTGATTCAATGTGATGCCTGGTAATTGAAAGTCAAACTAATCCCATAAATTAAATCACAACAATCCATAACATTTACCTGATAAATCCTTTGGAAGCTGTATTTAATTTTCACTATTCTCAACTTTTTTTCCCCTTACAAAGACCTCTGAAAAGCATACAACTTATTGAGGGAGGTAAAAATCATTCTAAACTGATTTATCTTTATGAAGTAAGGGATCCAATGGCACCACCACTGATGGTTACAAATTTAAAATGATGGCTTCATCTCTGTATCACATCATAGCAGGAGGAATAAAGGAAACTTACCATGAATGCTGAAGAGAATGAAAGCTGTCGCTGATACTTAGGCTCACAGACCTGGAAGGAAATTCAGAGATCACACAATTGGCTTCTCACTCTGCTACAGACAGTTTAAGGGACCTGATGATCGTCACACAGCCAGCCAGAGGGCAGGACAGAATTGAGGATCTAGGTCTGTTACTACTTCTGCCCCTACCTAGTGTGTACAGGGTATTAAGCATTAGTTTGTACCAGGTCAAAGATTTACTCATATAGTCAACAGCTACAGTGTGCAATAAAAATAAAGCTTCTTTTATATCTCAGACAGATTTTAGTTTGCTCCAGAGCCCCTAGCTTTCCACTGATGATGTAGGAGCAAGATGGGGAGACCTTGCTAATGAAAGATAACTAATCTCTTCCCATTTGAGGTTACCTCATTCTCCTTTGGGTAAATGTTCGATTTAGAAAATTTCCTCCTCCTCTCTTGCTCCTCCTCAAGATGGTATCCAATCTATAAGGGACTTATGCAGCTCCATGGCAATGAGGGAGGGGAGACTCAGATCTGCGTGGGTTTTTGGCTGTCCACTGGAATTCACTGAAATCTGCTGAGGGTGGCTGGTCTGACCCCTAGGAGTCCTGCACTGGTCACTACTAATGCACAGCTGCTCCTGCCTAGCATTCTTTTTTTTTTCCTCTCTTTTTTATCATTTCACATTTTTTTATTTTGACACATTTGATCCATGCAAAATAATCTATGTAATAGATGAGTGAGTTGGAGAGCATAATAATGAACACTCATGAATCCACCACCTAGCTTAAGAAATGGGGTATAATCAATACAGTTGAATTACCCAATAGTCCCTTCCCAGTCTCCTCCACCTGCTTTCTCAAGTTTTCTGTCCATCGTTCCTTTGCTTATCTGCATGAATTTAGGATATGGGTAGATGTGCCAAAAAAATATAATTTTTCGTTTTTCTTGTCTTTGAATATCATATAATGGTTCATAGCTCATGTATGCTTTGTGGCTTACTTTTTTCGTTCAACATTCTAAGATTCATCTATTCTTATCTCCATGAATTCTTAAGCCAAAGCCCAAATGGATGAGAACGAAGTCTGTGAGGAATCCAGACGACATTTTCATCTTGCCTTTTCTCCTCAAAAAATTCCCCTTCCTCCCATGGTGGTGAGCTTTCTACATCCTCCTCCTATGTGGTGAGAACATCTTTTTCATCATATTCTGTCCTCTCTGCACCATCGTTTATAGTAAAACTCTATTATACATAGATTGATCAAGCCTGGCTGTTGATATGTAAAGATGAGCTATATAAAATTTAGAAAGCCTTTCTTTTTGGCAAGAAAACCTGGCATTTTGGACTTCCATTTCTGGTTAGGACAGAGTGGCTTGCATCAATCCAACCCACACTAAAAACAATTGTAAAAACTGGATAAAGTTTTTTTAAAGCAGCTGTTTGCAGCCATCAAAGAGCAACCAAGGCATCTGGGCTTCTCCTCAGACTTGAGGAGACACTATCTCAGCAAAAAGACACAGGCATTGAGGTGAGCTCGACTGTCTCTGCCTCTTTTCTTCACAAGGCATTACTAGTGTGTGAGAGGTTTAGGTGAAGGGCTGAAAAGAAGGCGGCAGCTCAGAGCTTTCGGCAGGCTCACGGGACTGGGCTACAGACAGCTGGAGTTCAGGTTCGCCCAAGAGCCAGGACTGGAAGGATCAAGACCCAAGAGAGAAGGGGAAGGCAGGGAGTGGGGGCTGATGGTCTGAGCCACTTTTTTCTCCAAGTATTCACCTATTAGCCAACTGTGGAGGCAGAGAGATGGAGAATCCAAGCAGAAAGAGCTGCTAAGACACTAAGAAACCAAACACAGCTGTCTACAGCCTTTACTGTTAGGGAGATAAAAATAGAAATTAAGGCCCAAGGAGGTTGAGGGGCCTTGGCAAAGACACCAGTCTTTCAGTTTGGGGCCCTGCAGGACTAACAGTGGAGTATGAGTACATTGGAAATAGACAAGGCCTTACAAAGCACAGAGTAGAGCCTTGAGACTTCTCGATCTGAGACCCTAAATCAAGGTGACTTGACCCTACTCTAACTGCCACCCAAAGAGACTTTCAGCATTTTCGTGAGGCCAGAAAGAGAAAAACTGAAGATCAGGGTTACTAAGGCAGCCAGGACTTGAGGGGCTAAGATCCAGGAACAAAGTGACTCTCATATAAGTGAGCCCAACATTCTGCAACACTTTTCTTCTTGAAGAATTTTCCAGTGTGTAAGCTATACTGGGCAAGAGGCCAAGATACCAAACCAGAAGCAGCAGCTAAGTGGCTACAAAGCTAAGTCATACCTGACAAGGAGGAGAGGCCTTAGAAAACAGTTCTAGGATTTCCATTGAGATGCTGAAGACCAAGTCTTAGTAGTGAAGGCAAACTGGAAATCAGAGATGTCCTTGCCAACACTGAAACCAACCTTCAAATCATCTCAGTCCCTAACTAGATCAAAACAAACTGCCCACCAGAAGAAAATTAAACTTTCTTTGGAAAATAATATCACCCAAAGCCACTAGAATTTTTCACTTATTGAAAAATCAAAAATTACCAGGTATGCCAGGATACAAGACAACATCCAAAATTCAAGATTAAAAAAAAGAAAGACAATATAAATAGGCCCACTGGCAATTCAGATATTGGGGTCATTATAGATTTTAAACATCTGTAGATAAATATATTCAAGAAAATAGATGACCAAATACATAGTATCGCCAGAGAGCTAGCATCCTTAAAAGAGACTAAATGGAAATTCTAAAATTGAAAATACACTGATATTAAGAATGCAATAAATGGGCTTGATAGATAAGACAAAGATGAGACATGGCTTAGATGTAGCAGAAGACGTGAACAGGGAGATGGGTCAGTAAGAAATGTCTAGACTAAAGCAGAGTGGAAAAAACAGAAAGGAAATAGAGAAAAGAGTATACAAAGCATCTGGGACATAGTGCAAAAACATGTATAATTAGAGCTCCAGAGGGATGAAGACAGAGAATACAATAGAAGCAATAGTTGAAAAAGTAATAGCTGAGAATTTCCCAAAACTGAAGAAAAATAGCAAGTCACACAAGAAAAATAGCAAGTCACACACAAAAATAGCAAGTCAGTGCTTATATGAATGATCCTAGACAGAAATACGGAGTGCAAGAAGGAATGAAGAAAACCAGAAAGGACGATCACACAGAATAACAACAATAATGTCTAAGGAGTTTAAGATAGATGTAGAGTTAAAATACGTGATGAATAATAACGCAGAAAAGGTGAGATGAATATATGGAGTTACAGTTTCCTAAGGTACAGGAAATGATTAAAAATACTAATTTATAGATGACATTAATGAGTCAAGGATGCAATTGTGATCTTGAGGGTGAGCACTAATGGACTAATAAAAGAATAAAAGGGAGAGACTGAAAAAATAGTTAATGCAAAAGAAAATGAGAGGAAGAAAAAAAAGGAAGAAACAGAAAACAGCAGATTCCAAATCAAATGTAGAAGTAATTACACAAATCATAAATAGACTAAATAATCCATTTTTTAAAAAAAGCTTAACAGACTGTGGGGAAAAAAACTCAATATATGCTGCCGAGAAAAGGCAACACTTAAGGCAGAAAGTAAAAGAATGGGAAACACATACACACGAACATGAACAAAAAGAAAACGTGTAGTTTTACTGATATCAAACAAATTAGACTTCAGAGCAAGAAGTCTAGTTTGACTGATCAAATAAAAAAAGAATATGCTTAAATTAGCATTTCTAGTGGTAAAGAGAGGCATTTTCTAATAATAAAGTGTCAATTCACCAGGAAAATATAACATTTCTAAATTTGTATGCACCTAAAAACATAGCCTGAAACCATATAAAGCAAAAATTTACAGAACTAAAAGGATAAATGGACAAATCCACAAACATTGTAGGAAGTTTTAACACATCTGTCTTGTAACTGAAATAACAAATTGATAGAACAAATAGACAAAAATTAAAGAGAGAGAGATAAAATTTGAACAAATACAACTGAGCAATTTGGCCAATTGATTATATGTGTATATATATGTATGTATGTGTATATATGCACATATCACTGTATTCAATACACATTTTTTCAAGTGTACACATTACATTTACCAAAATCTAATACTGAGGTAAATGAAGTGTCAAAAAATAATAAGCTATTGAAGTAATTTGAAGTAATTTCTTTGGTCAATAGAATTAAGACAAAAATCAATAACAAAATGATAACTAGAAAATCCAAACTGTTTGGAAATTAAACAATATACTCTTAAATAACCTATTTGTTTAAGAAATAATTTAATTATATTAACAAATTAATTTTAAGAAATAAATTAAGTGAATAAATTCAGTTACGCAAGAAATTACAATGGAAATTAAAAAGTATTTTGAACTGAATCATAATAAAAATTATAAGAAATATAACATCATAACTTGCATAATATAGCAAAAAGAAACAGAAAAAACTTGGTAGTCTTAAATGCACATATCCATCGCAAGACATTTCTTTTAAGAAGGAAACTAGACAAAGAAAGTAAAAGGAAAGAAATAACAAATGTAAGAGCAGAAATTAAGGCAATAAAAAACATATAATAGAGAAAATCAACTAAGTCAAAACTTACTTCTTTGAAAAGGTTAATAAAATTGATAAACCACTAAAGATGGATCTCTAAAGGGAAAATGCATAAATTAACAATACCAGGAATTAAAAAATGGACATCATTACTGATCTTATAGGCATTAAAAAGATATAATAAGATTATGAACAACTTTATGTGAATAATTTTTAAAATTTAGATCAAATAGATAATTTCCTTGAAAATACAACTTACCCAATATACACAAGAAAGAAGAGAAATAGTTGTATGTCTATTAAATACTTTTTATGTGTAATTAAACTCTTCCCAAAAATAGAACTCCAGGCCCAAACAGCTTCATCAGTAAATTATTTCAAACATTAGGAAAGAAATAACACAATCTTACAGAAATTCTTCCACAAAACAGAAAAGAGGAAACATTCCCCACCTCATTTTTTAAGGCCCACATAACCTCATAAAGGACACTATAAGAAAAATAATAGGCCAGTATATCTCATGAACATAGATGTAAAAAATCTAAACATAACATTAGCAAACCAGATCCAGAGGTAAAAAAATGATACTACATTAGAACTAACTTCAGTTGAAATGCAAGGTTAATTTAATATTCAGAAATCAATCAATTTATATCACTTAATTTACAACAATGTAATTCACTACAATAGCAAAAAAGATTGCATGATCATCTTAATAGATGCAGAAAAACCATTTGCTGAAAATAAACAGTCATTGCCAGTTAAAAAATAAAAACTCTTAAACTGGAAATAGAAGAGACTTTCCTTAATCTGATAAAGAATACCCTTACACAGCGAAGTATTGGAAACTTTTCCCCAAAAGTCAAAAATAAAAAAGAATGCCACTATTATCACTTGTATTCAACACTTTACTGGAGATCCTATTCAATGTAATTGGAAAAGAAAAAATTAAAATGCATATAAATCAGAAAGGAAGAATAAAACTATCATTATTTGCAGACGATTGTGAAGGAAGAAAATCCAAATGAATCAACAGGTAAACCATTAGAATTAATATGTGAACTTGGCAAAGTTGCTTGCTGGATACAAGGTCATTCTGCAAACATCAATTTATTTTTATATTGTAGCAATATACATTTGAAGATGAAATTTCAAGAGTGTATCATTTAAAATAGCACTGAGAGATTGGTGTCAAGATGGCGGTGTAGGTGGACTCTGAGCTCACATCTTCCCATGCACAGACACAACAGACTTACAACTAATCTTGGAACAATTACCCCTGAGAGAAAACTGAAAACGAGATGAGAGGAACCCCTGTAACACACAACTGATCTGACTGAGGAGGAAGAGACAGAAATTCCTTTCTAGAGGGAAGAAAAGACACCTTCCCAAGCTGCAGTGCCTCACAGCCACCTGGGAACAATCCAAATGTACACAGCCTTCGCTGGAGGAGTGGGGGACCTGAGCAGGGACTGTTGCCAATATAAGCATTTTTTGGACCCAGCACAACTGAGATGAGTGTTATAATATCTGGCTTTTCTGGCTACTAAGAACAACAGGGAATATCCCCAGAAAAGCTATTGGACGTAAGAAAAAAAACAAGCCAGCTCTTAAAGGGCCCATGCACAAATTCACCCATTTCAGGAAGCAACCTAAAATCACCAGAAAGAAAGATGCACAGTCCTTTGGTGAAAACAGACTCACCTGATAGGCCCTAAGTGCTTCTTGGTGAGAAGTGAGACCTCTCCAGGGACGGAGACATTGGCAGCAGCCACTGTCGTGACCTGGTGCAGGCGTGCTGACACAGTTGCTGGCAGATGCCATTGGAGTTCTCCCTGGGGCCTGCTAGCCCAGGGTCTGCCACACCCACTAGAGCTCTGATTTTTGTGTGTGTGTGTGAGGAGGACTAGCCCTGAGCTAACATCTGATGCCAATCCTCCCTTTTTTCTTGAGGAAGACTAGCCCTGGGCTAACATCCGTGCCCATCCTCCTCTATTTTTTTATATGGGACGCCACCATAGCATGGCTTAGCAAGCAGTGCGTCAGTGCATGCCTGGTATCCAAACCTGCAAACCCCGGGCTGCCGCAGCAGAGCATGTGCACTTAGCTGTTGTGCCACTGGGCTGGCCCCTAGAGCACCGATTTAATCCAGCTCAGCCAGGGCAAGCAGCTCACCCTACAGACTGGCCCCACCCAAGGTAACTTGAGGGCCTGCATAGGCTAGGTGCCTGGATTCTCTGCAGCCAAGTGAGTGGGTCCACCTCTAGGAGGCAAGGAGTGCATGAGGAATGAGTGGAGTGTGCAGGGCATTGGGAGAGTGTGTGGGGCATCTGCCATGGGCTGACCGGGTCTGCGTGAGGGAGTCATGGTGTGCACATGGGGCAGCACTATGTCAATGGTGTGTGTGGCCCTGTGTGCAGTGGGGCTTGTCAGCTGCAGAAGACTTGTGCTTCTCAAACAGCACCATAGGGGATCAGCGCTACCTTCCAAAGCCTGAAATAATTGGGTGCTCCTCTGCCTGGGGCCAGCCATATCCAGCTGCAATCCTGAGAGAGAGCTGACAAGAGCCTTATAGGCCAGAGGCTTACAGCAATTGTAAGCCCCTGAGCCCAACATCCAGCCACACTGGGAGCATACTCACTTAACAGAAAAACTACAACAGGAATGTGCCATTAGACCTTGCAGCCAACTGCACTAGGGCTCCCCACACCCGATAAAGAGACTGAAGCATCCATAACAGCCACACGCAGCTGAGCATTACAACCAGCCAGCCAGGGGACAGTTCAGCCTCCCTGGGCACCTACAGCAAGAGCAACCCTGCCACAACAAAAGGACACATGTGGCCCACACGAGGGTCACTCCTGGAACATTTGGAACTGGTGACGAGAGGGAAGCACACTGCCGGGCCTCATAAGGCATCACTTACATAAGGTCACCTCTCCAAGATCAGGAGACGTAGCTGACCTACCTAATACATAGACACAAGCACAGAGAAAGAGGCAAAATGAGGAGGCAAAGGAATATGTTCCAAGGAAGGGAACAGGACAAAACTCCAGAAACAGAACTAAATGAAACAGAAATGAGCACTCTACCTGACAAAGAGTTCAAACAAAGGGTCAGAAGTTATGCTCACTGATCTTGGAGAAGAATGGATGAACTTAGTGAGAACATCAACAAAGAAATGCAAGATATAAAAAAGAATGAATCAGAAATGAAGAATATAATACTGTAAATGAAAAATTCACTAGAGGGACTCAAAAGCAGAGTAGAGGATACAGAAGAATGGATCAGTGAGCTGGACGAAAGACTAGAAGAAATTAACCAAGCTGAACAGATAAAAGAAAAAAGTATTAAAAAGAGTGAAGACAGTCTAAGGGACCTCTGGGACAACATCAAGCACACTAACATCCATGTTACAATTGTCACAGATGGAGAAGACAGAGACAAAGGGGAAGAGAATCTATTTGAAGAAATAATAGCTGAAAACTTTCCTAACCTAAGGAAACAGACATCCAGGTACAGGAAGCACAGAGAACAACAACAAGATAAACCCAAAGAGGCCCACACCAAGACTCATTATAATTAAAATGTCCAGAATTAAGATAAAGAAAGAATCCTAAAAGCTGCAAGAGCAACTAGTTACATACAAAAGAAACCCAATAAGGCTATCAACTGACTTCTCAGCAGAAAACTTACAGGCTAGAAGAGAGCGGCAAGATATATTTTAAGTGCTAAAAGGAAAAGACCTACAGCCAAGAATACTCTACATGACAAGCTTATCATTCAGAATGGAAGGAGAGACAAAGAGTTTGCCAGAGAAGCAAAAATTAAAGGAGATTATCACCAAGAAACCAGTCCTAGAAGAATGCTAAAGGAACTTATTTAAGGAGGAAAGAGAAGACCACAAATAGGAAAGAATTCTCTATTTCCATGATAAGAGGGTAACGGATACAAACACACACACAAAAAAAGGTTATGTAAGATATCAAGAACATAAAATGAGGGAGAAGGGGAGTAAAAGAGTAGAGCTTTTAGAAAGAGGCTAAACTAAATAGACCATGAACTTAATATAGATTGCTATATATGTAGCTTATTATATGTGAACCTCATGGTAATCACAAACCAGAAACCTATAATAAATACACAAAAAACTAAGAGAAAGGAACCCAAACATAATACTAAAGAAAGCCATCAAACCACAAGGGAGGAGAGCAAAAGAAGAACAAAGGAACAGAGAAGAACTACTAAAAGACTCAGAAAAAAAGTTTAAAAAATGGCAGTAAGTACATACTTATCAATAGCTACTTTAAACGTCAATGGACTAAATGCTCTAATCAAAAGTCACAGGGTGGCTGATTGGATTAAAAAACAAGACCCATATATATGCTGCATACAAGAGACACACTTCAGACCTAAAGACATTCACAAACTGAAAGTGAAGGGATGGAAAAAGATACTCCATGCAAATGGTGATGAAAAGAAAGCTAGAGTAGCAATACTCATGGCAGAAAAAATAGACTTTAAAACAAAAACTGTAACAAGAGACAGAGGAGGGCAGTACATAATGATCAAGGGAACAATCCAGTAAGAGAATATAACACTCGTAAATATCTATGCACCCAACACAGGAGCACCTAAATATATAAAGCAACTGTTAACAGACACAAAAGGAGAAATAGACAGCAACACAATAATAGTAGGGGACTTTAACACTCCACTTACACCAATGGATAGATCATCCAAACAGAAGATCAATAAGGAAACATTGGCCTTAAACAACACACTAGACCAGATGGACTTAGCTGATATATACAGAACATTCCATCCAAAAACCGAAGAATACACATTCTTTTCAAATGCACATGGAACATTCTCCAGAATTGATCATATATTAGGCCACAAAACAAGTCTCCATAAATTTAAGCAGATTGAAACAATATCAATCATCTTTTCTGACCACAACGTTATGAAACTAGAAATCAACTATAGGAAGAAAATCAGAAAAGCCACAAATATGTGGAGATTAACAAAATGCTCCTGAACAATGATTGGGTCAATGAAGAAATCAAAGGAGAAATCAAAAAATACCTGGAGACAAATGAAAATGAAAATAGGACATGCCAGAATTTATGGCATACAGCAAAAGTGGTTCTAAGAGAGAAGTTTATAGCAATACAGGCCTATCTCAACAAACAAGGAAAATCTCAAATAAACAATGTAGCAGTGCACCTAAAGGAACTGGAAAAAGAAGAATAAACAAAGCCCAAAATCAGTAGAAGGAGAGAAATAATAAAATCAGAGCAGAAATAAATGAAATGGAGACTAAAAAAAAAAAAAATCGAAATAAATGAATGAAACCAAGAGCTGGTTCTTTGAAAACATAAACAAAATTGACAAACCTTCAGCTAGACTCACCAAGAAAAAAAGAGAGAAGGCTCAAATAAATAAAATCAGAAATGAAAGAGGAGAGATTACAACAGACAACACAGAAATACAAAAGATTAAAAGAGACTAGTACAAAAAGCTATATGCCAACTAATTAGATAATCTAGAAGAAATGGATAAATTCTTAGAATCATACAACCTTCCAAAACTGAATCAAAAAGAAATAGAGAATTTGAACAGACCAATCACCAGTAAGGAGAACAAAACAGTAATCAAAAACCTCCCCAACAATAAAAGTCCAGAACCAATTGGCTTCCTTTGTGAATTCTACCAAATATTCAAAGAAGACTTAATACCTATCCTTCTCAAACTCTTCCAAAAAATTGAAGAGGAAGGGAAGCTTCTAACTCATTCTACAAAGCCAACATTACCCTGATACCAAAACCAGACAAGGACTACACAAAAAAAGAAAATTACAGACCAATATCATTGATGAACATCAATGCAAAAATCCTCAAAAAAATACCAGCAAATCGCATACAATGATACATTAAAAGGATCATACACCATGATAAAGTGGGATTTATTCCAGGGCTGCAGGGATGGTTCAACATCCACAAATCAATCAACATGATACACCACAATAACAAAATGAAGAATAAAAACCACATAGTCATCTCAATAGATGCAGAGAAAGCATTTGACAAGATACAGCATCTATTTATGCTAAAAACTCTGAATAAAATGGGTATTGAAGGAAAGTACCTCAACATAATAAAGGCCATATATGACAAACCCACAGCTAATATCATACTCAATGATGAAAAACTAAAAGCTATCCCCCTAAGAACAGGAACTAGACAAGGATGCCCACATTCACCACTCCTATTTAACATAGTATTGGAAGTCCTAGCCAGAGCAATCAGGCAAGAAAAAGAAATAAAAGGGATCCAAATTTGAAAGGAAGAAGCAAAAGTGTCACTATTTGCAGATGACATGATTTTATATATAGAAAACCCTAAAGAATCCACCAAAAAGCTTTTAGAAATATTAAATTAATATGGTAAAGTTGTAGGATACAAAACATACAAAAACCAGTTGCATTTCTATACACCAGCAATGAAGTAACAGAAAGAGAAATTAAGAATACAATCCCATTTATAATCACAACAAAAATAGTAAAATACCAAGGAATAAACTTAACCAAAGAGGTAAAAGACCTGTACACTGAAAAGTATAAAAGATTGTTGAAAGAAATTGAAGAAGACACAGAGAAATGGAAAGACATTCTATGTTCTTGGATTTGAAGAATTAACATAGTTAAGATGTCCATGCTTCCTAAAGCAATCTGCAGATCAATGTAATCCCTATCAAAGTCCCAACAAGACTTTTCACAGAAATAAAACAAAGAATCCTAAAATTTATATGGAACAACAAAAGACCCCGAATAGCCAAAGCAGTCCTGAGAAAACAGAACAAAGCTGGAGGTATCACACTCCCTGATTTCAAAACATAACACAAAGCTATAGTAATGAAAACAGCATGGTACTGGCACAAAAACAGACATGCAGATCAATGGAACAGAATCGAGAGCCCAGAAATAAACCCACACATCTATGGACAGCTAATTTTTGACAAGGGAGCCAAGAACATACAATGGAGAAAGGAAAGTCTCTTCAATAAATGGTGTTGGGAAAACTGGACAGCCACATGCAAAAAACTGAAAGTAGACCATTATCTTACACCTTACACAAAAATTAACTCAAAATGGATTAAAGACTTGAATGTAAGGCCTGAAACCATGAAACTTCTAGAAGAAAACATAGGCAGTATGCTCTTCAGCATCGGTCTTAGCAACATATTTTCAAGTACCATATCTGACCCGGCAAGGGAAACAATAGAAAAAATAAACAAATGGGACTACGTCAAACTAAAAAGCTTCTGCACAGCAAAGGAAACCATCAACAAAACAAAAAGACAACTTAACAATTGGGAGAAGATATTTGCAAACCATATATGTGATAAGGGGTTAATCTCCAAAATATATAAAGAACACATACTTCTCAACAACAAAAAAACTAACAACCCAATGAAAAAATGGGCAAAAGACCTGAACATACGTTTCTCCAAAGAAAATATACAATAGCCAACAGGCACATGAAAAGATGTTCAACATCATTAATGATTAGGGAAATGCAAATCAAAACTACAATGAGATATCACCTCACTTCTGTCAAAATGGCTATAATTAACAAGACAGGAAACAACAAGTGTTGGAAAGGATGTGGAGAGAAGCGAACTCGCATACATTGCTGGTGGGAATGCAAACTGGTGCAGCCACTGTGGAAAACAGTATGGAGACTCCTCAAAAAATTAAGGATAGAACTATCATAGGATCCAGCTATTCCACTGCTGGATATTTATCCAAAGAACATGAAAACACCAATGTGTAAAGATACATGCACCTCTGTGTTCATTGCAGCATTATTCACAATAGCCAAGAGTTGGAAGCAACCTAGGTGTCCATCAAGGGAGGAATGGATAAAGAAGATGTGCTACATATACACAATGGAATACTACTCAGCAACAAGAAAAGATGAAATCCAGCCATTTGTGACAACATGGATGGACCTTGAGGGTATTATGCTAAACGAAATAAGTCAGAGGGAGAAAGTCAAATGCTGTATGATTTCATTCATAAGTATAAGATAAAAACAACAAGGAACAATCACATAGAGACAGAGATTGGATTGGTGGTTACCAGAGTGGATGTGGGGAGGGAGGAGAGCAAAAGGGACAATTAGGCACATGTGTGTGGTGATGGATTGTAATTAGTCTTTGGGTGGTGAACATGATGTAATCTACACAGAAATTAAAATATAATGATGTACACCTGAAATTTATATAATGTTATAAACCAATGTTCCTCAAAAAAAAAAAAAAAGTTGATCTAAAAAAAATAAAAAATAAAATAGCACCAAAATTTTTTTAACAAAACACTAAATATTTAGGAATAAACCCAATGAAAGATGTGAAATATTTCTCCACAGAAGACTATGAAATATTTCTAAGACAAATTAACATAAACCTAAATAAATAGAAAGATAACCACATTTATGGCTTGGAAAAATCAATGGTATAAACATGTCAATTCTCCCCCAAAGTGATCTATATATTCAGTGTAATCATTTTCAAAATCCCAACGAATTTTTTTGTGTAGAAATTAACAAGCTGGCTCTAAAATTCATCTAGAACTGCAAAAAGCCAAGGAAAGCCAAGAGAATTGGCAAGAAGAATAGCAAAGCTGGAAGACTCGCGTTACCGTACACCAGGACTTACTGTGAAGCTACATTAAGAAGACAATGTGATATTGGTAGAGTACAGACAGACAAATGGAACAGAATAGAAAGTCCGGAAACAGACCTCACATCTGCAATCAATTTACAACAAAGATGGCACTGCAGTGCAGTGGGAGAAAGAATACCACTTCAGTAAATAGCAATGGGTCAATTAAGTATCCATATGCAGAAAAAATTATTCTTGACTCTCTACCTTGCACCATAGACAGAAATCAACTCCAGACAGATTTTAGACAGAAAAGGGAAAAATAAAACAACAAAACTTCTAGGAAAGGACAGGGGAATGTCTTCATGACCTGAACGTGGGCAGGACTTCTTAGACAAAACACAAAAGCATAAATCATCAAGGCAAAGACTGATAAATAGGACCACTTTAAAATTAAGAATTTTTTCATGAAAAGACACTATTAAGAAAGTACAAAGGCAAGCCAATAGTAGAAGAAGCTGATTACAAGATATGTATCTAACAAAGGATTTACATCTATAATATAGCAAGAACTACAAATCAACAAGAAAAAAACTGATGAAACAATTTTAATGGACAAAAACAAACCATAACAAGAGAAAACAACATTTGAATACGCCTTTTACAAAGGAGGATATATGCATGGCTGACCCATATACGAAAAGGTGGTCAGCATCATTAGTCACCAGGGAAACAAACGAACACCACAGTGAGACACCTCTACACACGCAACATTATAGCTAAAATGAAAAACAGTCATAACAGTAAGTGTCGACACCTAGAATTTTCATGCACTATGCTGAAAAATAAGTTTTGGTATATTCATAAAATGAAATACTGTATACATGAATGAATCTGAACAAACTAACACCACACACAACAACATGGATAAATCTCACAAACCTAATTTTGAGGGCATGAAGCCAGACTAAATGACTACATACTCAATGACTCATCTTATGTAAAGCGCAAACACAGGCAAAAGGAATCTATGGTGATAGAAGCTGACTAGTGTTACCTTTGATGGGGAGTACTGACTGGAAGATGTAGAGACATTCTGGGGTGCTGGTGGTGCTCCTTATCTTGATCTGGATAGTTGTTACACAAGTGCATACTCTGTGAAAATTCATTGAGCTGGACACCTATGATTTATGTTTTTTTTTTTTTTTTTTTGGTGAGGAGGGCTGGCCCTGAGCTAACATCTGTTGCCAATTCTTCTCTTTTTGGTGAGGAAGATTGGCTCTGAGTCAACATGTGTGCCCATCTTCCTCTATTTTGTGTGTGGGACACCTGCCACAGCATGGCTTGATGAGCAGTGTGTTGGTCCACACTCAGGATTCAAATCTGCGAACCCGGGGCTGCCGAAGTGGAGCGCGTGAACTTAACCACTACACCACCGGGTCGGCTGGATTTGTGCATTTTTTGTCCACATGTTATATTCAATTCAAAAGTTTACTTTTTAAAAAAAGCCTATCTTTTGGGACAATTATCTTAATGCCGATCAGAAGTCCTATTTTGGAATTCAAAAGCTAAACATTGGATCTTTCTTTCTCTTTACATTCTGTTGTGACAGTCCTAAGCTTCCCAAAGCATTGGATGCCTCTAGCTTGATAGCAGAAGAATCATGTAAAAGGAAGTACAAAAAGGAAAAGAACATGAATATATTTCAAAAATATTATCCCTCTTACACTTTTCATAAAGCCCAGAATCAAAAGAACAGAAACAGATGTAAATTAAAACTGTGCTATAATTTTTCAAGATAACGGCAAAAATATCTTTGAGAGGATATCCTTCATGGTAGAGAGGATGCTTAGAAATACACATTCCATATGGCATTGGTACATGCATTCTGGAGGAAAACTTGAAGAAAACCCAAAAATAGTGCATACTATTTGACCTAGCAATGCCCCTCCCAGAAATACGACTTAAATACTAAAAAAGGATATGTGCAAGGATGTATCTACAAGGTTTTTCTTTGCAATTTTGTGTAAAATGTAAAGAAATGTGGAAAAGATCTAACTGTCCAATGGTAGAGAAATTACGATATATTCATATATAAAATGGCAGACATATATTATCAAAAAAGAATGATATTCATACTTTATTATAGGTGGAAAAAAATAAGCCATTAAACATAAGTAGACACCATAGGATTCCATTTTGTTAATATGCATTGAAGAGAAGTCCAATGGGCCAGGATGAATTGCCTCTGGTTGGCTGAGTCATACATTCTTGGATTAATTCCATGTTTACTCTATACACCAGTCCCAATGTTAGGGAACACATATACAAATATAGACACATTCTCTGCCGTGACGAAGATAAAAGCCTGAAAGAAGTCACAACCCCTCACCCATCTCACCCCACTAGAGGCCTCCTGGGCAGAGGCTCCTAAACCATCACAGACACAAGAGTTGTTGAAAACAGTCACAGGCAAGAAATGAAAGCTTTTTAACCCAAATTTTACCAGCTACAACGTAATGACATTTCCTGGGGCTGTTTGCTAAGCAAAGGTGAGAAAGAACTGGTCACCTCCTGTCTCAGTTGCTCCAACTAGAAATGGAAATCAGAATTAAAAATTGTTAAATAGTTTCTAAAAGCCAAGAGGGTCATGATGTCATTTTTGTTTGAGTTTGAATTTGTTTTACATGCTAAGGCAAGCCTCAAAACATAAAAAGAGCAGTCAGAGACACAATAAAAATAAAATTTCACAATGAGATTCATGCTTGTTCATTTTATTTATTCCTGATCTAGACACACGTGGAATAATATTTCTATACCTTTAGACACAGCAGAATTATAACCTAGTAGTTGAAATTAGAGACATTAGAATCAGGCTTCCTGGATTCAAATCTGAGCTCTATCATTTTTGAGCTTTGTGACTTAGGGCAAGTTACCGAATATCTTTAAGCCTCAGTTTCCTCAGCCATAAAATGGAGGTAATAATGGTAAATATGCTGTTGGGAGGATTAAATGTGATGATATAAAGTCCTTGTGACAGGACCTAATATAAAATGAATTCTCAAAAATTGTTTATTATTGCATTCTATATACAAATAAATTTTATAAATATAGAATGACTCCCTTCTTTACCAGAAACATAAACATAAAGGAATTCTGCAAATACTTAAGTCTCAACAGACCCACATTAACAATTCACATGGAGGAAAGAGTCACCTCACAGCACAATCTACCTGATTACGTCTGAAATTTGAAAATTGAGCAAGTAATTATTTGGTTAACTTTTTCAATTTAGATAGCAAATATGGATTATTAAAATATTTTTTCCTAATAAAATATCTTTGGTTTCCTTTAAAAATATGTACTCCATTCTCCAGTTCCTATTTAGCACTGGAGCGGTGATCTCTTGTATTCCGTGCTTCTCAGCATCCATCCAAGCCCACGCTTTCCTGGAAACTCCCGTCCGATTGTGGCTTCAGAGGACAGGATGGTGCAGAGATGGCTTGGAAGTGATGTCGACACCCAAAAAGGTCATGTTTGACAATTATTTTTGCCCTGCCTGTCTCCGAGCTCATGGATTATTTACATAGTGCTTTACAATTGCTAGATCAGATCATATAATTCTCTCTCCAGGTTTCATGATTGGTTAGATAACTCTCTTTTAGCTTCGTTCATTTAAGTCACCATAATTCTATATGCACAATTTACATGGAGCAGAGCAATCCCTACTAAATCTCCCCAGCCGCACATGCTCCGTGTAAGTTCTTACAGCATCGGATTTATTCTTTTCTTCTGGATCATACCCACTGGCACACAAACATGGCATTATATCGTCCATCCTGGAAGGAAAGAAGGAAGGAAGGAGGGAAGGAGGAAGGAGGGGGAGGGACGGAGGAAGGGAGGGAGGGACTGAGGGAGGGAGAAAGGAAGGAAGGGAGGGAGTGAGGGAGGAAGGAAGGAAAAGGAAGACCAGAGGGAAACAAGTGAGTCCGGAACCTTGCAAAGAAGAATCATCCTATATACATAAACCCACCTTTCACTCAGGGGCAAATCACCACCTTGTTGTTCCTTTTCCTCCCACAAGCATAAAAAGCCTGGTTTGAAAGCAGTCAAGCAGTAAAGAAACTCCTGAGAAATTAGTGCTGGGAGATTTCACCTCCTCTGGGTTCAATCACTGGTTATGGGTAACCCTAGGTGATCTTTAGTAAATAGAAGTGAGAATCTGAATGATTAGCATTCATTGAGAGTGCTGAGAGAGAAGCTGGCTGCTCACACAGTTCTTCTGTTCTTTCCTCTTTCTCTCATCAGTGATGAGGGAATAAATGTATCAGGAAGTTAAAACTAGATTGAAAAAGGAGGGAAGGAATTTATTACAGTTCCTCTGAATGTGTTCTATCCTCTCTTTCTTTCTTCTTTCAACGTGCTCAAGTAAAATTGGTAGATTTCCAGATGGAAAGAAGCATATAACATCTTACAAAAATATCTAACTTTCCCAGCAAATTCCCCCATTTGTGATCATGGACATTAATGATTTCATGTAAATCTGTTCATGTTCACTTGCACTCAGTAGATGTTCAATAAATGTACAAATGGATGAATAAAAGTAAACTACGCATGAAACTTAAGAGATGCTCTTTTGTCAAAGTGGAATGACAAAATCAGATCCTAGAGAAACTATTGTCCTGAGATGCAGCACTTTTAATAGATAAACTCACTGAACCAATTAAAAGTCAGCACTGATTGATTAGTGTCATATTTAGATAATTCCAACAACATTTTATTCTATTCAAATGTTCAATAACCTAAGTACTCACATTTTAAGCTCTGAGAATCAGAAAGACAGAAATGAGAGACAAGAAGACGCCGCTCTCACTAAGGCCTAACAGTTGTGGAACCCTAGGGCCACATGTGAGGCAGCCAAGATCAATATCAGTAATTACACAGGAGTTTAAACTCCAAACTTGAAACTTTGTTACCATATTTCAACTCATCTTCCTATGGAACAGCAATAGCTGCTAAAATCCTTCTTCTGGTGGTTATTCATTGACCAATTCTTAGAAATAACTGAAGTCAGAAGTTTCAGGGCAAATAAAAGGGCTGCTTTATACCCTTGTTGAAGAACTCAGAGATCTTGTCATCCTTGCAGAAAGTATCATGTGAAAATATTATTAGGTGGAATGGGAGTTTGGATTTAGTCACAGATTGCAGGGTAAATCCCTAAACTTGTGAAGCTTATGTCATGGAGGGCAATTGGGTTCTTACTAAACAACTCTTGCTGTCATAAAGTCCTAAACAAAGTTTGGATCCAGGAAAATAATTTTTATGAATTACATGTTATGAAAAATCGCTTCACCTTTAATGGGGATCCAAAATCATCTCCTTTAATGGATCTGAGCATATTTTAAGTTGCTAAATAACATCTTCCTTCATTCTACAAACATTTGTTCAATTCCTCTCTGTGTCAGGCAGCATGCTCAGCTTTGCATAAGGCTTTACAATGCATACAAATGCACCATCTCACTTGATCCTCCTAACAGCCCTTTAGGGCTACTGTTATTATTATTACTACTTTACAGTCAAATAAACACAAGCTTAGTGAATTTAAGTGCCCAAGATCAGTAAATAATAAATAGAGCTTGTTCTTAACCCACAATTTTCCCATGGAATTGGATATCTTGCTTAAAACTATTTAAGTACTAAATCCTAAAATAAAATCTCCACCAGATTTTAAGTCTCAATAAAATAGATTTTCCAAGTTGCTTACAACCAATCAAAGCCTGAGAAATTTCACAACAAAACCAGAGTCCTTCACAGCAGTTTTTTGAGTTGTCCCTCTCTAAGTGAGACATGTTATTTTGGGCAGTCTCATGTGATGAAAGAGATAATGAGCTCTTTGGGCGGTAATAAAAACAAAATCATCACTCTGACAGTAAGTAAAATAGAAATTGAAACTTTAAAAAATAGGATTTTCTGATTTCACAAATAAGCCATCAAGAAACTTTGGGTTTAACTTCTCAGTATTATTAACTCTGTCACTTAAAATAATAGCATGCCAATTTATGAAGTCCTTTGGGCTCATTTTCGATTGTAAATGAACAACTCTAATTCTATTTGAAAACTTAGGTTTTCACATGCAGAATCAAAAATCAGGAAATATGGGAAGGAGTGTTCTGGTCTGGGTAGGTTCTCTAGCCCAAGGCAGGATGGGCTGAAGGGAGGCCCAGTGAGCAGGGGCTTCAGGAGCCCACAGGTGAGCTGGGGCTTCAAGGTCACAGTCAATCATGAAAGCCTGGGTGTTCGAGGCAGAGCATCCCTGGGGAAGTGGCTTTTTAGTTGTACAGGGCAGGGTAGGGGGAGGAAGATCGTTGTTGAGAGGGTTGAGAGTGAAGATCTAGGTGGCATATGACCAATCAGCAGATACAAAGAATGGAGATCTGAGGAAGAAGAGGCCACATCCAATGAGTCAGTCAGAAAAGCTTGTTCTGCAGATTTGGCAAATGAATGAGGAAGAACAAGATGGTCAGCAGAGGGAAAGAACCACTGGCAATTCCTGAGCAGAAGAGTATCAATAACAGTGAAGAGTCTGAGATTTTAGCCTGTTTTCAAGTTAAGAAGTTAGCCTGCCACAGTCTCATGGATGCTGGCAGAAGACACAAGACTCTTGGGTCAGAGACAAAGGACTGTATACTCAGAGTGGAGCAAACAGTATGAGTATCAGCACATTTGCATCAATTCATCTTGCTCCCAAGTTCCCCAGGGCACTGTGGATGGACTCCCATAGATGCTTGTACATGCAGTGGGGTTATGCTATCAGAAAGGAACCCTGACCTTAGGGAACATGAATCTTCTATAAGGAGCAGTAAGCATGCTGTCCCTTTGCTCTGGAGGGGGACACCATATCTATCTTCCAAAGCTGTTCACTATACAAATATCTTGGAAAAAAGGTCTAGAACAAAGTGCAATCAATGCTTCTCTTGCAAGAGACTCAGGGAGAATCATCTCTCAACAAAGAGTAGTTCTACATCCAGTTCCTCAGCTGTGGTCACTTAAAAGGACAACTGTGACCCAATCATAATGTATTTTCTGAAAAGTTGAACAAGGAGAGAAGAATATGTCTTATGTTGGGCTCTCCAAAAGCAGACTTTGAAATGAAGATTCAAATGCAAATGATTTATTAAAGAAACTATCCCAGAACAATCCAGTAAGGGAATGGGGGAAGCAACTGTGAAGAGGGCATTTCAGGTAAAGTTCTCTGATAGCTTCAGCCTGATCCTGAAGGAAAACTCTGCAGTGTAAGATTATGCCTCACAGTTGTCCCAATCTAAGGAAAGGGATCTTAGCTCTCAAACTCTTATCCCTTTCAGTCATTGGCTAAGGCCACTAAAGGGGGATGTAAACTCCCAGGCACTTACAGCTTTCTGTACTTGCAGGAAAAGAAGCTCCAGTACGCTGCAGTCAGGTTCCTGAGGGAAAGGCACGGATGAGGGCTATAGGTGGCAAAAGCGTACTAAAGCCAGGGTAGAGGCACACAGAAACAGTAAAGGGATCTGAAGTGATCTAATTGCCTAGATCCACTTACATCTCACATTACGTTCACTTCATCCTGTCATAGTTTCTTCAAAATGCTGGGTCGTCAAAATTTCTGGGGGAAAACTTACAAGAGGAGGGTTAGCAGGATGAGTAAAAGCCCACAGTTGCAATTGATCTCAAGTTCATAACTGGTATTCATTACCTCATTCCTTTACCACCCACTCTAGATTTCCCTTTTCATTAGCTACCACTGCTGTTGGTCTGTGCAGCTTGCCTGGTGGAATGAACCAGGCCTTCTTCCCTGAGGGATCTGAGCCCACTCATAACTCTCATATCAGGCCATGGTGGCTGTAATTGCCCATTCACAGATAAAAATACCCTTGGAGCACCAGGACAAAGCCTAGATCTCTCCCCCATTTTGTAGTAGCACCCCTATGTCTTCATGGTGCTCAGTGTCAGTTACCCCTGCCAGTAGGGTAGCTCCTTTCTCTCTGCTGTCACAAGGAGCCCTAAATGACCAGGTGGCAGCCATAGCTTTATTGTAAATGGAATTCTTACTGTGTCCCTTGGAAGATGCATCACTCCTCTGGGAACCGGGACCTCTAAACCCACAGAAACAAAAGTTGTGTGGCCATATACACATGGACCCATTTGCTTTCCTGTGAGTGAATCCCTGGGGCTGAGGTATAAACTCACAGACACTTTCAACTTTCTGACTCCAGCAGCTCAAGAGCAGACTTTCAAGGAAGAGTCACAGGTTCAGGTCATTGGATGCAGTCAAGGGAGAGAGACAGAAAAGTGATAAAAGAGATCCAAGGGGATGTGGTTGGGAACCAACAGGGTTTACTGCAGAATCAAACAAGAAAGTGCCAGGCAACATATTGCTTCAAGAAGCTTGTCATTTTCTAAAATCCTTTGTTCATTCCACAGTGAGTACCTACTATGTGCCCAGCACAGGGCTAGTGCTGATGGCACAGAGATGAACAACACACAATCCTTTTACCCAGAGTTCACAGTTTATGTGGGAGGCAGATGAGTAAACCAGCATTTGATATTTTGGTGATTAGGAGCATAAGAGGGAAGCAAGGAATAACTGAGAGTCAAGAAGGCTTCACAGAAGTAGTGGCCTCTTCTTTTTTTCTTTTGATTTTTTTTTAGCAAAGGAATCAAGTGCAAATAGTTTATTGGGAGGGGTCTCTTCCCTACCAGTGGGGTAGTAGGGATGTTAGACTAGGAGGGAAGGTGGCCTAAAAAGGGTGCATTATCAGTTAGATTTTCACTGTGGGTAGATAGAGCTTAATCCTGCTGAGGAACTCTGGGATCCAGTGCTGAACGTGCACCTCGATATTATCCCACTGGAAGGATGAGGGAGCTGGGGTATTTATACACCACATCCTATCAGGCATTATTTGAGAGCTGCTCCCAGGAGGCATTAATTCCCCAGCACTTCTGGTCTGGGCTTTGTGTGGGTAGAGCAGGCTCCTGTCCCAGAAAAAAATCCCTCAGGAATAGAGTCACAGTGCTGGCAGTTGGAAGGTGGGCTTGAGAGCACTGAAATTGTAAAGGCTAAAGGGATAATTGGTGGGGCATCCTTTTAAGTGGTTGCATGAAATGTCTTGAGGTGGCTTCTTAACTAGGTCTGAAAGATGAGTAAGAGTTCGCCAGCCAGAATATTAGCTCCAGCAGCAGGTAAGAGAGGGACAGAGACAAATGTTTTAGTTCTGGCTGCTATAATAAAGTACAATAGACTGAGTGGCTCATAAACAACAGAAATTTATTTCTCACAGTTTTGGAGCCTGGAAGTCCAAATGAGGATGCCATCATGGGCAGGTACTGCTGGGGACCCTTTTCCAGGAGGCAGACTGACAACCCCTCGCTGTATCCTCACATGGTGGGAAGAGACAGAGAGAGCATGCACTCTTATGACTCATATAAGGGGACTAATCTTTTTTTTTTTTTTTTGTGAGGAAGATCAGCCCTGAGCTAACATCTGATGCCAATCCTCCTCTTTTTTTGCTGAGGAAGATTGGCCCTGGGCTAACATCTGTGCCCATCTTCCTCTACTTTATATGGAACGCCACTAGAGCACGGCTTGACAAGCGGTGCGACAGTACGTGCCCAGGATCCGAACCTGTGAACCCTGGGCCACAAAAGCAGAGCACGCACACTTAACCGCTGTGCCATTGGGCCAGAAGGGCACTAATCTTATTTGGGAGGGCTCCACCATTGTGACTGCATCCAAACCTAATTAATTCCCTAAGGCCCTAGCTCCTAATACCATCATATTGAGGGGGAGGGCTTCAGCATGCACATTTCAGGGGGGCACGAATATTCATTCCATAACAGATGAAGCGTATCCATCCAAATCCAGAACACACACAGACGGCCCCTTTTGGAAGTATGACCAGACGGGTGGGCAATGCCATAGTTGATGCTGCAGCATACTCTCACCTTCTAATGGAGCTCAAGTCTCCCTGTGCTCATCCCCAGTTCCGCCATGCAGAGGAGGAAAACAGCATGAGTGAAGGTCAACGGTAATTTGAGGCCCTGATCCTAGAGGATAAAGGATTCAATGGGATGTGTGAAGAGGTTAAAAGCTGTTACTGCATTTAATTCTTTTAAAAATGGCAACAATACTTGCTATTTCTTATCTTTTTTTGATAATGGCCATTCTAACAGGTGTGAAGTGATATCTCATTGTGGTTTTGATTTGCATTTCCCTGATGATTAGTGACGTTGAGCATCTTTTCATACACCTGTTGGTCATCAGTATGTCTTCTTTGGAAAAATGTCTATTTAGATCTTCCTATTTTTCAATCAAATTTTTTGTTTTTTGCTGTTGAGTTGTATGAATTCTTTATATATTTTGGATATTAGCCCCTTATCAGACATATGATTTGCAGATATTTTCCGACATTCTGTAGGATGTCTTTTCATTTTGTTGATGGTTTCCTTTGCTGTGCAAAAGCTTTTTAGTGTGATGGAATTCCACTTGTTTAATTTTGCTTTTGCTGCTTTTGTTTTTGGTTGCCAGATTCAAAAAATCGTTGCCAAGACCAACGTCAAAGAGCTTATGGCTATATTATCTTCTAGGAGTTTTACGGTTTCAGGTCTTATGTTCAAGTCTTTAATCCATTTTGAGTTAATTTTTGTGTATGATGTAAGATAACGGTCCAGTTTTGTTCTTTTGCACGTGGCTGTCCAATTTTCCCAACACCATTTATTGAAGAGACTGTCGTTACCCCATTGTATATTCTTGGCTCCTTTGTTGTAAATTAATTGACTATATACGTGTGGGTTTACTTCTGGGCTCTCAATTCTGCTCTATTCATCCATGTGTCTATTTTTATGCCAATACCATACTGTTTTGATGACTATAGCTTTGTAACATAGCTTGAAATCAGGGATTGTGATGCCTCCAGCTTTGTTCTTCTTTCTCAAGATGCTTTGCCTATTTGTGGTCTTTTGTTGTTCCACACAAATTTTTAGATTGTTTGTTCTATTTCTGTGAAAACTGCCATTGGAATTTTGATAGGGATTGCATTCAATACCCTTTGTGGGACTCTATCTCTTTGTGTTTCCACTCCTAGGTTTCTCTCTTTATTCTATTGTTTTTCTCTTCTTCCTGTCTTGAGCTCTGATAATAAGATGGAGATCTCCAAGCTTGACGGCCAAGTAGGAATCAAGGAATTCACAACAAAGGGAACCTCAAAATTTCCGTGAAGCCCTTCAAAGAAGGGAGCTTGGCTGGGCCATATGGAAATTGCAAAGACTCTTTCTCCTGCTCTGACCCAAGGTTTAAACTAAAATCAGTCTGCTTTGAGCTCTTTACTAAACTTTATTAAGCTCACACTAAGCTTGCCCCCGTGTGCATATCCAGTATCAGCCAGGGTTCCAGCTAAAAACAAATGGCTCATGGAGATAGTACATATTCAAAGACTTGGGAGCAAACAAGGCCTTTATGCCTTTACCATAGGAGATACTAATTCCAAACAACTCAGACTGTCCCTCTACCAGTATAAAAATCACAAAGAAAAATGTCAGCGCCAAAGACCATACACTGTCTAGACCCTGTCAGCCTCACCCACATGGCACAATTTCAGAGGTGCAGACAAAATACCTTGTCTGACCACAAACTGTACCCTGAACTTTCATAATTCTTTTGTCCACAGAGGCACAACTCTGTAAGTCTTACCTGAAGTTGCACCTCAACAAATATGGGCTTATTAAATTTGAATGAATGAATGTTTACAGTCCCCATATTCAACAAATATTTATTGATTACCTGCTGTGTCCCAGATATGCCCTCTGTGCTAATTATTCAATGGTCAACAAAAGAGGCATATTATTTGCCATCATGGATTTCAGACTAGAGACAAATAATAAATAGACATATAAAGAAAGACATGATAACAAATTATGGTAAGTGTTACGAAGAAAAAGTATAGGATGTCATGAGTGATATTAGCATTGGGTAAAAGGAGGTAGTCTACTTCACATTGGGTGATCAGGTAAGGCCTCCCTAGCCAAGACCTGAAGGGTCAATTGGAGCCTGCCAGACCTCCAGCTGGGAGAAGAGCATTCACTACAGAAGGAACAGCTTATGCAAAGCATAAGCAAGAGAGCTTAGGGAGTATGAGGAACAGGATAAAGACCAACATGCTGAAATGAGCAAAGGGAGACAGGCCAGGTAGGATCAGCTGTGGTAGAGTCAGGATTTGTTCTGAATATGTTGTAATGTTTCAAGAGAGTAGTGATGTGATTTAATTTAGCTGAGGTTTTTTATATCCAGCTTTCTGGCTGCTGGGTAGAGAACAGATTTAAAAGGTGGGATGAGTAGGCTTGAAAGAAGCAGGCTTGAAGGAAGGGCAACTCCTCCTGTGACCTAGTCTGGGGCCATCAAACACAAGTTATCCCTGCTTCGTGCATTTGCCTGAGGTTGGTCACTCCCAAAGAGAGAGGGTGCATAGGACCCAAGGCAGTCCCTTTGCTTGTTGCCATTTCCAAAAGTAGACTTAGAATCAAACACAAGAACGCAACGCCAAAGCCACCCATTTAGAAATGAATGAATGAGAGTTGACCAAACAGGCACTCCTTTATATCCACAAATTAATCTCTGAATACATTTTGGTTGGCTATCGGGGTGGGGGAGGGGGACACTATTAACCCAACCAGAATTAGGGAATGGTCTTGACTTTAGCAATTGCCCCACACTTGGTACAACACAAATTATCAATAAAGTGTTTTTCCACTGGGAGATTGTGCTTTACATATACAAAACTCATAATTTGTGTTTATTGAAAAGATTTAGACACTGGAATGTTATTTATGTTTTTAATTTGTCTGCACCAGTAAATAACATCCCATTTAGCTAGCAGTTCCTGGGCAGAGCATTTACTTCTGAAATAGTGTCTGCGACCTGCTCTGGCCACCTCCATGCTCGGTGCTGCTGATCCATAAAACCATAATCAATGTGTTCAATAAATATTTATAGACTAGATGGATGAATGAGTGAATCTTCATATCTTTTCCATTTACCAAAAGAATCAAGTCAATACAGAGCTTGCTTCACAGTCTGTTATGCCAGTTAATTAACAACCTCAGTACCCCTTTGTATTTCATGACTTTTATTTCACTGTAACTGTGTGCCAATTTGTCATCTTTAATACCATTGTACATTCAATATGCATTTTTCATATTATAATTTTTTTAATTTATAAAGCGTGTCTTTTTTATACATCAGCATCACTGAGGAGGCGTCTTAGAAAACTGGTTTGCACTCATTTCCTTTCAAAATCTTTATTTGTGAAAAGGCCAGATGTGTGCAAAACATACTTACAGGCCCTGAGGGCAGCTATAACGATGAACAAGGTCAAGCCTCATTTTCAAGGGCCTTGAAACTGGGACACAACCCGGTTGGCGACTAAAGCCTATTGTTTCTGCCCACTAATATTTCTCCAAACCATCCCCACAGCCACTGCTCAGTTAAGACCTTCACCATCACTTACCTGGACCATTGCAATAGTCTCCTGTCACTTTAAAAAGAAAGCTGTCTTTTCTTTCCTCTTCCCTTCACTTAAGACTAAAATATACTTTGAGAAAAGACAGTATCATCAATCCAGGGCATAGAGATTTTAATAAATGGGCTTTTGACATGTTACATCATAAATGAACCTTCCAAGTTTATAAGTAGTCCTTTGACAGGATGCATCATGTCAATCTATAGCTCAGAACCTTTACTGATTTAATCCATAATTCATGTAGTAATGGATCCTGAAAATTCCATTGCTTCCTTTCTTCTAGCAGGGGCAGCTCCGCTAGCACAATTTGAGCCTGATCAGTTGGTTCTATGTGGCTAAAACTGTGCAGTGTCCTCAGAATGAGCCAATCAGTGGACCCTCACCCAGTGCTTCTCAAGTTTAGGTCATTATTGGACCCACTTACTACTTTGCCCATATCCACCTACCTTTTGTACTATTAGCTGCTTACCTTTTAAAAACCAAACAATTTCTTAACTGACTTATAAAGGTAGTGTCATATTACCAGCAGAAACAGAAAACCGGTAACAATTGCTATTAAAATAAGCTTCCACAGTTCCATAAAGGGCACAGCTCACTCACAGAGCAACAGTGGAAAGAGCACAATTTGGGAAAGTCTCAACTAGCCAACTCCATCTCCTCCACCGATCAGGAAGGGAGCTGGGGAATCATAACAGGACCTTATAGTCAATGCAAGACTGGCTTGACTTAGCATAAATAATCTAAAATTAAATTGGGCTCATGATCCGTATAACACAAGGATCTCCCGTGAGTCCCTTGGTATCCGTGTTGGTCAGACCTCCCAGGCTAGTCCGGGCTTGGAAGCATTTGTTTCATTGTCTGCTTTTTAATAGAATCAGATGGCTTTCTTGAAAAATTGAAATCCTGGGAGTATCAGGGGAAGAATAAGGAAAGAAAAACACATTATTTGGTGAATAATATTAAAGATATGGAAGAAGAAGAAAACACAAAGATATGGCAAGGAATCATAAGAGCAAAGCATGTGCAGCCAGAAGACAACATGGTAGCAATTACGCTCTGCCGTCCCACAACAATTTATGCTCATCGCACAGGCACAAACCTGGAAACACTATTCATATAGAATCAGGACTATAAAAATCTCCTGAAATGTTAACTGTTCTGAGCTATGTAAACTAAATCAGAACAGCAACACTTATTTTTGAAGAGATAGGTTTTCTTTTGTTCGGAAGGTCTGGGCAGAGTCAGATTAAATTTCAGATTCTGTGAATTTTTTTTTTTAATTTTGATGCTTCAGAGTAACGTTAAATAAGAATAATGTTGATGATGACAAAGATAATAACAACAATTTATTGCATTATATAACTCTATATAACTCCAATTCCTTTTATTGACATATATTAGACCACTCAACAAAATCTCCAATTTAACCATATCCCCTCAGCTAGCCAAATTTCATTCTTTCCTTGGTTTCTTTCACTCATTCTCCTACCCACATATGCGTTCACACACGTCTGCCACTCCTCCTGCCAAAAGACCTGCAGTATGCCAAGCCTGAAGCCAGGGTCTTGTTCTCGACATTCATGCTTCCTCCAGACAAATCCACCTACAAGGGAAGAGGAGGGCGGAGTTAGAGTGTAGCACTCTGCAGCCCAGGCACCATATGGGTACCACGAATGGATGGACCCTGCCAAACTTGAGACTGGGAACCCAGCTATAGCCCTCTTATTATTTCTGTCGTTTCTGGGCTACGTGGCTCACAAAACTAGCCCCAGACCGTTTATTTTCTTGCTTGGAATTCTGATGGAATTGAATGAGAAAAACCCCAGTCCCCATTTAATCACTGACAGCTCCTTAGCCACTGCTCATCAATGAATACGGTTTAGAGAACATTTCTCAACACGACTCAGAACAATCTTCCAGTACAAAGTGTCCTATGAATAACACCAAGCTCATTTAAGATGCAGGTGACTTATGCAGCTTGTTTCTGGATTAGCAGCTAAAATGTCTCATAACACGATTAGTGCTTTGAATTATAGGCGTTGCTTTAACAGAAAGATTGGGAAAATTTCTAATGGAAGTAATAACCACAGCTAGACAAAAAGACCCAGGAAAGAGAGATCTTTCACTCTTGTTTTGTCCTAAGGAAACTTATTGCCCTGGGATTTCACTTAGGAAATCTATTAATAGAGAGATTCAATCTTCAGTTATACCAAAATAGTACGTATTTCAGTCAAATAACATCAGCACACGTTTGAGTGCCTCCTTCTGAAGGGTACTAATTGACAGTGGGAAGAACAGAAAGATATATGGTCTTATATGGTGCCTGCCCTCAGGTTATTGATAACTTAGATTAAGGTTGCCAAATAAAATACAAGATGACCAGTTAAATTTGAATTTCATATAAGCAATGAATCATTTTTTAGTATAAATATTTAATATAAGTATGTCCCATGTATTATTTGGGACATACTAATATTTTAAAAATTGTTCGTTGTTTATCTGAAACAAATTTAACTGAGTGCCCTGTATTTTATTTGCTGAATCTGAAAACCCTACCTAGAGCAGAAGAATCATTTGTCAAATTGTTACTGAGTGCCAACTGTGTGCAGTGACTGTCCTTGATGCTGAATGGTGACCAAGGCAGACAAAAGGCCCTGCTCCCAAGGACTTGAGGGTCTGATAACAAACAGGATAATAAAGAATTAATTACAAGTATGTGCTGTGTATTACACACACATACTAGGAACAGAGTGAAAAGAGAGCTGATTAGTGAACAATATTGGAGGGTGAGATTCGACGTCTTATAAAGTGATCACCTGGGGACGGCCCCGTGGCTTAGCGGTTAAGTGCGCGCGCTCCGCTGCTGGCGGCCCGGGTTCAGATCCCGGGCGCGCACCGACGCACCGCTTCTCCGGCCATGCTGAGGCCGCGTCCCACATACAGCAACTAGAAGGATGTGCAGCTACGACATACAACTATCTACTGGGGCTTTGGGGAAAAATAAATAAATAAATAAAATCTTAAAAAAAAAAAAAAAGTGATCACCTGCGAGCAGAAGAGCCGCTAGCCAGAAGAGGATGGGTGGAACGCCTTCAGTTAGAGCAACTTCGTGTGTCAAAGGGCTCTGATATAGGGCAAAGCTTGCTGTATCAAAATTCAGCACTGCACAATCCCCATATCATTGCACGTCTGTTCTGTACATCACAAGACAGTAGTCCCTTTAGCACCTCCCAGTCACTGAGAAAACAAAGAATTCTCCACCTACTTCCAACCCTCTCTTCTCCCCACCAGCATTAAAAACCACTGCGTAAGAGGAACCAGGGCCCACTCACCCCAAGCAGTGTGGGCCACGCTGTGGGGTCACGTTTTAAATGAGTGGCTAATCAATCATCCTCTCAGTAATGGAGAGACAAGAATCAAAGGAGAAGCGAGGGCGCCTCCACACTGATTATCGGCCAAGCTCATGTTCCAGGCAGCAAGTGCTCCGAGGCCAGAAGCAGACGAACTCACAGCTGGCCCGGTGGCTTGAGATGGTCATCTCAGAGAACAAGAACTCATGACTTGAAGGATATATCTAGGAAAAAAAGACAAACAAAGAAAACAGACCACTGCCAGTCATAGGAAATGGCGTGAGCCAGGCTCACAGGCGCAAAAGAATGTGTATCCACTTTGGAAGCTAAAACACACCAAGCAAGCTATCTGCTCAACACATGACCACAGCTTGGTGTTCTGGTTGGCACGAAGCTGGTGCCGCATCGGTCCTCAAAGTGAAGACAGAGAACAGACAGATGTATGATCTTCAGGGCCACATCTCCTCCCCACCAGTCTGCTGGGAATCAACCTCCTTTGCACTTTACTGTGGGACGTAAAGTAACAGGTACTTCAAGCCTACTTTAGCAAGTCCAAGGTTAAAAACCCAGAGGCATTGAAAAGATGAATGGGAAAGGGGGATACAATTTGGTTTACATAATGAATCTTGCTTTATGACAAGATTTGCCAGGAGGTTTACTGACGCTAGCGTATGGGGCACTCAAGATCCCAAATGACCTCTCTCCTTTGTCACCTGCTATTCTCCATGTGCCCTGGCCAGCTCACATCACTTGCTGCCATCCCAAACACATCTTACATATTTGCTCATGTTGTTCTTTAAGCCTAGAAGGCCTTTTCCCAATTGTCTACCTAGAAAACTCCTATTCATCCTTCAAAGCTCAACTCAAATATTCCCTTCTATGTGAAGCCTTCTTTGCTGCTTGCGCCCCACCTCCTAACAAACCTCCATGTTCTGACATGCACACTTACACAGGCATGAATCCATGGCCTCCTCCTTAGGGCCTAGCAGAGTATTTTATATATTCCTCCACTGTAACACTCACCATACTATGTTAACCAGTTACATCCTTCTTCCTTCACTTAACTGTGAGCTCCTTACAGATTAAGACATTATCTTAATGTTATCTCCCTGATTCTGCATTAACACAAACAAGACACATAGTATGTGTTCAGTAAACACAGGAAGAAAGGGAGACAGAGAGAAGAAGAAAAAAGAAGGGGCAGAAAATACAAATGAGGGAAGAATAACTTCCCTATTGAATTTAACATGTTATTGAAAATCACAAAAATCTGAATGAAACCTAATTTAAAGCACATATTTGTCATTTAAAGGAATGCACAATTGCACGAGCATTCTTTTTTAATATGCAAGAAATGTGTTGCCAGTGGTTTTTCAGAGGTCAGGGATTCTGCACCCAGAAAAAGTCTAAATCAGGGCCTCTGCTCTAGAGGGAACATGGGAAGAAAGAGGAGACTCTCTCTCCCACATGAATTTGGGGAACACATGTATCTCAGCACACAAAAAAATCGGTTGGTCTCTGGGGCAAAATCCAATAAAATTTATATTTGTTTTGTAAATAAATTATAACAAATTTTTAATATTCATGTATTTTATATTTATTTTAAATCATAACATACCTGCTTTTATGAGCAACACTGTTTTTAACTTATTTCTGATTTTCTTCCCAGCTAGCTATGGTCTACTATTATCAAGACAGGGCTTAAAAGAAAACTAAGGGAAAATATAATAATGTAATATAAAATAACTGGCAAAAAAAATTTTAATTTTTTCTACCAATTAAATGTTGAATTGTGGCATAAAAGATCACACAGGACACACTTCATGAATATACCTAAAAAAATAATAATTTCATTTTTCACACTGAACAATCAGAAGACGTTAATGATGAGGCACAGAACGAAGTTACCACGTGAGGGTGGAGTTCAAGAGGTCTTATTAGGGGTTCCATATTACAATCTAGAAACATCTTGATGTAGACTAATCATATCGCAGGTCCAGAGCAGATTTACAGTCTGATTTGCCACAGAGAACTCCATGTAATCTTCGCTGAGGACTGACACCATTTTATCTTTGCACGATTCTGTTTCCCACACGAGTAATTCCATCCTCTCTACACTGTCGGCTCTGACAGGCTGATTTAATCTGCAGGTCCTGACTGCCTCTGACCACTGCAGCAGTCATTAACCTTGACTCACATAATTGAATTCAAGGTTGATTGCCTGTGACCCTCCGCTCGAGGTCTTCTAAATGTACATATTCATTACGAGCGGCCTCACTAAACGGATTGCACAGGGCGAGCTGTAGCAGTCAGCCTGCTTGGTATGCAGGGGGCGAAGAGGGCACTAATTGCATGTTAGAGCTGAGGATTAGATTATGAAACGAGTGAGAAAATGAAGATAGAGCCTCTGACATTGTCAGATTAGGGGCAGCAACGTGCTGGAATATGACATTGAAATTTACAGTGACATTAACAGAAGGAAAATTAGAAACAAATAGACACTGGACATTTTTTTGAAAATCTTCATATTTTCTACTATCACCTAATAAACAGGGTATGGGAGCTAAAGCCTGTTTTCTTTCTCATTTGCATAATTGTAGCAGAACAACGGAATTTTTTTCAGGTAGCTTTTTTGAAGACTAAGAAATCACATTACGGTCACTTTAACATTATACATTATGCAATATCTAGGCCATGTTTAAATAATTAGCTTTACACACCAAATGACATTTTGAGCTGCCAAGAAAAGACATTTACACAATTCAGTGAACCTGGAGAATATACAAGCATTCAAAACTATTCAAAATTGTTCAAATTTATTGTGAACAATTCTGTCAATCAGTACTACAGGGTTCAATCTTGGTGAAAAGCCAGCTTGTAAAATTATCACTGTTTCTACTTTTTTATTGATTTTGTGTCACTTCATAGTGAAAACAAGTGCATACTTGTTCAAATCAAACAACGTTTCCAGCACACAAGCAGATGCTCAGGTTAACAGCAAACAGTTCTACAGATCACTTCTATTCTGCAGAAGCAAATAGCCACAGTGTAACAAACACAACTGCAAAAAACTCGGCCAGATGTGAGGCTGCGTGCGCCTTCCAGGGACCTTTTCCTTTTAGATGGGAGACACTACTGAGCAACCTTTCCTCATACTTGTGCCTGTTGCTTTATGATTTATTTTAAAGAGAAATGACAGCCTGTCTTTCTTGACAACAAAAAACATACAAAAGTTAATGGCATAGGATGTTTAAAAACAAAAAGCAAAAGCCCTCGGTGTTCAATCACAACTAGAAATGAGGGTTCAGTTGGAAAATAGCTCAAGAGTCTCTCCCCGGAGAAGCCGAGTTCGGTTTTATTTGGTTTTGCCTTTGCTTTGTTTTTGAAACAAGCCCACAGAATGGTCCCTGTGGTACCGCAAGATAATACTCCAGAAATGTTCTATAGCATTTTTAAATTGTTAACTTGGTTTGCATTGATCTTTCAAAATGAAATTTATTTTTGCTACTTCAAGAAACTTTAAGTGGAAGGAGAAGTAACTTCCTAATAATTATGCCTTACTGGGAAGTCCCCCCCCCAGTGTAAGCAATGAACTCTTGAACCCAGCCATGTGGGGAAAAGAAAAAGCCGTGCAAGTGAAGGGCCTGGGACCCTCGCGCTTGTCAGAGGCTGCGGAGATGGTCTCCAATGCGCCTTCCTGAGGTTCTCAGATGGTTACCTACCGAGAGTGGTATTTCACACCCGTCATCCAAACCTATTAAGTCAACTTTCAAGTGAACCAACATTATTTTTTCTTTTAATCAGGAAATAAGGAACGCTGGAGGTCATGCTCCAGTACTTGACAGAGGGTCCAGACCTCGGTTCCAATCTCAGCTCTGTTACTTTTTAGCTGTGCGGCACTGGGCCAGTCACTCTCCTTCTCAGATTGGCATACTCAAGGTTTTTATGAAAATAGTGACAAAATGTTCCATAACTTAAAGTATTATTAAGATTCCCAAAACTGTTATCTCATTGCATAACAAACCACCACAAAACACGGTGGCTTAACACCACAGTGATCTGTTACCACTCATGATTCTGTGAGTGCCAGTTTGGACAGTTTTTCTGCTGGTCTTGCCTGAGATCATTCGAGAGGCTGCCGTCATCTATTTGGTGGCATGACTGAGGTTAGAGGGTCCCAGGTGGTCCTAGTCCCATGTCTTGCAGTTGGTGCTAGCTCTTAGCAGGGACCTCGGTCTATTCCAGTCTAGTCCTCCGTCTATGGCCTCTCATCCTCTAATAGGCTAAAATGAGCTTTCTTCACAGCATGATGGTGTCAGAGTTCCAAGACAGTGAGAACAGATGCCACAAGGCCCTTTAAGCCCTCAGCTCTGGAACCCACACAACATCACTTCCACCATACTCTATTGGTCAAAGAAAATACCAATGCCCACCCAGATTCAAGGGAGTGGAGAAATAGATTCCACTCCTTGATGGGAGAAGTTCCATAGACACAGGGAGGTTTGACTCATTGAGGGCCATCGTCACGACAATCTACCCACTGAAACATATATGGTAACAATGCTACACTAATGTAAAAGAAAACACATGAATTCATTGATATTTAATTTGTGTTTTCTGGTACTGCCAAGCTTACAGTTCCTCGCCATCCTCATCTTCTTCCCAGGTCTCATTTAGTGTGTGGATTGTTGCCCTCTGGTCACTGAACCATAGTGCTTGGCCCTGTTTCTGGTTCTGACAGGAACCTGCGGAGCTAATACAGATCCTTCCTCCACCAGCTTTGCCATCAGCATTTGGCGCTGCACTATGACACAATGATGAAGCATGTTGAGTTTTATTAAAGTTGGGAAGCAGGCATTTAATCCCAACTCCATCAATTACTAGCTCAGTAGCCTTGGGTAAATTACTTAATCTCTCTAAACCTCAGTATCCCCATCTGTAAGAGGGGACCATGAAAGCAACCAGCTCACAGGATTGTGGTAAAGATTAAATTAGCATAATGCTCCTGAAGCACCTAGAACAGTACTCAACATACAGTATGTGATCAACGTGATAGCTGATTTTTCATTGTTGTTCTTATTTTGGGTTTTTTTCCCCCAGCATTACTGAGGTATAATTGATACTACATCGTGTAAGTTTAGGATGTACAATGTGATGATTTGATATACGTATATGTTGTGAAGTAATTACTACAATAAGGTTAGTTAACACATCCATCACCTTATATAGTTTGTGTGTGTGCGTTTGTGTGTGATGAGAACTTTTAAGATCTATACTCTTATCAACTTTCAAGTATATAATACAGTATTGTTAACTATAGTCACCATGCTGTACATTACATCCCCAAAACTTATTCATCTTATAACTGGACATTTGTACCCTTCGACCACCTTCCCTTATTTCCCCCACTAACCACCCCCCACTCCCCTGGCAGCCACCAATCTACTCTCTGCTTCTGTGAGTTCAGTTTTTTTAGATTCCACACATAAGTGAAATCATATAGTATTTGTCCTTCTCTGTCTGACTTATTTCACTTAGCCTAATGCCTTCAGTGTTCGTTCACATTGTTGCAAATGGAAGGATTTTCTTGTTTCTTATGATTTAATGATATTCCATTGTATATACAGTCATATGCCACATAACGACATTTTGGTCAACGGACCACATATACAACGGTGGTCCCATAAGATTAGTACCATATAGCCTAGCTGTGTAGTAGGCTATACCACCTAGGTTTGTGTAAGTACACTCTATGATATTTGCACAACCACAAAATTGCCTAATGACCCATTTCTTAAAACGTATCCTCGTCGTCAAGCAACATATGCTGTACATATATATAAGGCAGTTAATAACAGTAATATAAAAACTAGAGCTTCCTCACCTCTGAGCCTGCCCTAAAGCCAAAGGTGTTGGCCCACTAAGCATCCATCCCAGATCACATCAGACACAGCTCAGCGGCTTTGGTTTCCCTTTCTTGCAATTAGGAAATGTACATTTGTCCGAATTGAAAAATGACACTAGCTCTACACTTGTCCAGCTAACGGCTTAGATCATCCACATTCTCTCCAGTCCTGCTTAGAGTGTCACATCTTCATCACATTGATCATCCACCATGATTGTTTGTGATTCGACTTCCTGTCAAGGCAGAATGAAAAATGCAAAAGTGTTTTGAAAACTATAAAGCACTGTACACACACGAGATACATTATTATTATTATTATTATCATCTATTATTTAAGACAGCCTCTTCTTCTCTTTAGGTGGAACAGGGCAAAGCCTGATTTCCACTTTCCTGGCACTTCCACAGCCTCCACCAACCTATGTTTTGAAAACGAGTCATCCTGAATTCAATGTCAACAAGTCTCATGGAAACAAAGGAATCAGCAAAATACTTATGAAAAGCAATTGTTGGGGTTTTTAAGTTTTAAAGTTAATTGAAATGACAACATATGCATCATCTGTTACTATTCCCTTAACAGGCATAGAACAACTACTGAGATTCACTAAATGTTAATGGCATTTACAACAGCAAACACAGAAAGCCTGGTGCTCATCAGGATTAAATGATGCCACCTGGAGTGCATCCAGCACCTGCTCTGAACTCAAAGAGACTCAGAGCACCTTATAAAGTGCGTGTTCAGGGCCCAGCCTTCACCACTAGCCCTTAACCACTAGCTTGGAATGTACTGAGGAAGAAGAAAATGGTTATGTCCACTGGCACCCCAAAGAATTCCTCTCTGTTCTTCCCACAGGCTACCCCCACCTCGACACCTGGAGAAAAGTCACCTTGGGCAGCCCCCTCTGTGCCCGCCCACAAGCCCCTGCCTGCCATCATGAATTACTAGCTGCTCCTAGTTTGTGTCAGGAGTTTTTTTCCTGGATGTTGTTGTTATTATTGGCTTTTTGTTTGCTTGTTTGTATTATTTGGGGGATGGAGAAGGAGGGAACAGAAGCCAAAGGTTAAATGGGTAAGAGCCAAGTATACAACTGGCTAAATTCAACAAAAATGAAAGACAACTAGTTTTCATGCCTTTAACTAAAAATGACTTCTCCCCTGTACTCTTCCAAGCAAGTGTGCCCTTGGATAAAAGAAGGCAAAAAGGGTTTTCTCAGTCATTGAGTTCTCACAGCACCCAGTGAGTGAGAAGCTGCAAGCTAGAGCATAGGGACCCTGTCCTTGAGTAACTTACAATCTTGAGGGAAAACAGGGCATCAAGAGTTAAATAGCAACTAGGACGGCATGTGATGGGGCCAACAGTGGGACAGACAGCAAACGCTGTAGCAAATATTCCATGAAAGGACAGCAGCATGAGCTATGAGGGGTGGGGAAGCCGCCAGGAAAGGGGGCTCTTGAACATGGCTTTAAAACAAGGGCAGAATGTAGGCGCACAGAGAGGAGCAAAGAGGCCTTCTCACACACAGGAAATAGAGCTGGGCATGTGTTTATATCTGTATGACTGTGAGTTTCGTTGCCCCAAACAGAGAATTTTCAGAGGAGAGTGATAAGATATGAGACGTACATTTTTTTTAAAGCAGCCCACTAAGGTGTTTAGATTTTATCTCATTCAATATTCTCACCCTCTGAGGCAGACAAGCGACACACTAAGAGAACGTGATGTGTGCACATCACCACCAAGTATGCGGCAGACACAGGACACAGGACAAGAACCAGGCTTTCTGCTCCCTCTGTGGCAGGCTGTTGTGAGGCCTCGCTGAGGTACCCTGTGTCAAGTGCTGAGCGCAGTGCCTGGCACACAGCAAACCCTCGACAAGTGCTGGCTCTTCCTACTATGTTCATCGTTTCTATTATTACAGATCTGACTGCAAGGTGAGGAGTCTGGACTGCCCTCTAAACCTACGTTTCCTAGACTTCAGATACTTGTGTCCTGCCTTCCTCACTTTGCCCCATCTGCCCTGTTAGGATGCTTTTGGCTGCAAGTAGCAGAAAACCAGACAACAAAGGGAATATCTGTACACTCAGGTACCTGAACATGCCACAGCTGGAGTTTTGAGTGGGGCTCTGACGCCGAATCTGCCGTTCTCTTGCTCTGCCCTCCTTGATGTGTCTCCTTCATCCTGAGCACAGCTTTCTTGTGGAGGGGCAAAATGGCTGCCTACCTCCCTCCAGAGGCCTCCCATCCGTACCCAAAACGGTCCAGAAGGAATGAGAGGGTCGTTTTCCTTCAACCTAAGTTTCGCTCTGATTGGACCATCTTAGGTCATGTGCCCACACCTGAACCAATCACTGCCGCAAAGTGTTGGGACACCACTAACGTGCTCAGGCCTCGCAGGCCCGTTTCCTAGGCCACCCCATCAGCACTGCTGCTCCAGGACAGGAGAGGAGGAAGAGGGACGCATGGAGTCCCCAACAACCAGGCACTACCTTTACCGTTTTTATTTTAAAGAATATTTTTCTTTAAAATAACTCCTTTTTAAAAAATTATTGTCTCATTTTAAGCTTTAATATCTGTAAAATCACAGGTGTGTGTAACAACTGTGTTATTTAAAATAAATAACTATTTTAACTATAAAAATTTTTAAATTGTTGATCCAACTATAAATATCATCCCACTTATATCACTGCTGAAAGTTTATATTCCAAATTCTGTCTTCAGATTTCCATTCCAGAACTCTCTAATCTCAAGACCATATTAATATTCAGAGCCAGTTTTTTCCATTCTTTTCAAGTAACATTTTCTATGCTCTGTCTGGTTGAGATGGAAAAAACAAAACACCCATCACACTGCAAAGCCAGCATAACTGTTGCCTGGTTGACTCTGCAAACAAAGGAGAAAAAAACAAAACACCCATTACATTGTGAAGCCTGCGTCACTGTGCCTGGTTGACTTTGCATCCAGAGAGGGCCACAGCCTAAAGGGCTGGAGTCACTGGCAGAACCTCAAGCAACAGCCTGCAGACACCCTGGCCTATGAAAAGACAGGCTTGGCCAGCCTTGGATTCATGGTTCCAGTCTTCTAATAAAAGCATTCCATAGGAAATGGCTGCTGGTAAAGATGACGGCTGGGGAAAGACAATGTAAAAAATTGGGAGAGCTGGGCCTAGAGGAAATTCTAAAACCATGACACCCGTGTCATAAACTTACCCAGCAATAAGGCATAACTGTAAATAGGCAGGAGCCCAGGATAAGGATAAGGAGCCCAGGAATTAGGTTTACACCTTTCATCTGGGCCATGAAGCACAAGCAACCCCTTCTCTTTCTGTGTAGCTGTCGTTCAGGATTGGCTAGGGTTTGCCGGGCCAAAGCAAGTAGCCACAGCCCCACCCAGAGAGTACTTCCTTTGGACTACGAGGGAATTCTTTCTCTCTAGGGATACAACCTGTAAAATCTACATCAAAGGGATGAGCTAGCCAAACCCAGCTCTCACAGCCCAGGAAAGAGCAGATCTGCCAGCTTTACCCTAGAGGAAGCGTGCTTGGGGAACCAAACTCTAGGCTCAGGGTTAAGAAAGAGTATCTTGGCTCTGCCACTGAAGTGTTGTTGGTATATCATCTTGCCTGTCAGCAGCTCACAAGTTCTGTCTGTAAAACAGGATTTAGCATCATCTGAGTGAATACAATATGAATTGAGGTATCAATGAGGAATCTTAAATGTACAATGAGGCAGGTTGATTTTATTACTAAAGACCATCATCAAAAGTAGACTTTGAAGAAATATATGAAAAGATGCTTCCCTTTAACAAATATTTGAAAGCTGGCAATACATTAAACCAGACTGACATCTTCCCTGTCATGCACGCATCCGTGTATGCACATGCATGTGTCTACACACACACACACCCCTGTCACCAAGTCCTCTTTCATACCACCCCACATACCCTGCCTCGGGTCTGGACCTCACGGATGTCTCCTCAGTGTGGCTGTATGAGCATCTTCCCTGTCTCTCTACTCGGTTCCACTCTACTCCAAGCCAGCCTCCCTACTGCCTCCAATGAAAGCTTAACAAAATGTACATAGGATCCTGTCCTCCCCCTGCTTAAAACCCTAAGTGGATCCAAGAGCTTCCAGAGAAAGTCAAAATTCCTTAGCCCAACACAAAGCCCTTTGTGATATCTCCTGTTGTTCATCACTCATCTCCCACCACTCACCCTCCACCCCGTGCTCCTTCCCTTTTGCCACATGAACTGCACAAAGTAACATTTTGTTTTCAGGCCTATAGCCCTCACACATGCTGCCCTCTACCAAAAATAGTAATTCTACTTGTTTTTCAAAACTCAATTCCAAGAAACGGTCACACACACTCACGTCTGGTTGGGATGTCTCTTCTCAGTGAGGCCCCACAAGACTTCCCTGCATGCTTGTTCAGTGTACCTGCCACAGTGCCCCATAGGTGTTGACCTATTCGCTTTCTCTTTCATTAAACTATAAGCTCTTTGAAAGCAGGGATTTTGTTTCATTTGACTTGGAAATTTAGCATCTAGCTTAGCCAGTATCTGGCATATAGATATTCAATAAATGTGGTTCTCTGTTTTAACCAATATTTTATATTGTGCTAGAGTAAAGAATTTGATATCTGATTTTAAATATACTATTTGGCATGAGTTTGCTACCACTTCCTCAATATGAGTTGCCATTTTTATCAGTCATTTTTCACTAAAAGAGGGGGAAGCATTTATTCCTTGTTGAAAGACAAAAATCTGGTTGGAACATTCACCTACAGTGGAGTCTTACTCTAAATAGAAGCAAAAAAAATGCTAGGAGCATTAGAGGGTAAACATCCCCTTCTAAACTAGAAGACTTATAAAGTGATAATTAACATTACATGGGTTAGAAAAAGACATTTTAAGCGACTTCTTGAGGCTCCTAATTAGGACAAGTGCCAGATCATAAAATATAACTCACAGCCCTTGAAAGTTGCTGCTCCCAAGTTAGTCTCCTTATCTTGGACCCCAGGCTTCTTGCTCAGAGAAAGCTAGAGTAAAGCACTCTAAGCTCTGAGGATGAAGAGAACTTCAGAACTGCAAAGCATTGTTTGGATTCTCCTGCAGCCAAGTTATGCTTTTGCTGCCATCTGATTCCACTTTGGACGGTATCTGTCCCATCTTTCATGGACCCAGCATTGCTCCATTTCTAGCCTCCAGTCCTTCTGGAGACTCCGGGGTCTCCCGGGTGGGCCTCCTTCTGAAGTCACCTGATGTGCCAAACTAAGATGGTTCCAGTATCAGCCTTGACATGCAGTCCTAAATCTTTAAGACATCTGTAAACAGCACCCTAAGCTTTCCATCATCATTTCATTTTGTCCTAAGGGAAAGACTAAGCACAGTGAATGTTGTTGGTTTTTTAAAATTTGAAGTCTTTCCTATGGTAGCAAATAGTTTTCGTGGTTTTATCTTTTCATGATTCTCCAAAATCTAACCCACTAAGTGTACTTTGAAAAACAACTGCTCTTAATACCTGCTGGATTTTGTTTAGTGGGAGTTAAGGTCAAAATCTGAATTCTAGGGCCTGCCTGGTGGCTTAGCAATTAAGTTCACGTTTTCTGCTTCAGCAGTCCGGGGTTCGCCAGTTCGGATCCTGGGCGTGGACCTGCTCACCACTCATCAAGCCAGGCTGAGGCAGCATTCCATACAGAAGAGCTACAACTCTACAACTGTGATATACAACTATGTACTGAGGCTTTGGGGAGAAAAAAGAAAAAAGAGAAAGATTGGCAACAGATGTTAGCACTGGGCCAATCTTCCTCAAAAAAACAAAAAATCTGAATTCTAAATACAGAAGACCACCAGGTCAGTGAGTTCTCAATAATATGTGGCATTTTCAGTCTCTGTTTCATCTGGTTCCATTCATTCAACTTATCTACATATTCGTTCACTCAACAAAGATGTATTGGGCAGCAGTGTTCAGGAATTGGATGTTGTGGGTGTAGACCCAGAGGGAATGATGCTGCCCCTGACCTTAATCAGCTTGTGGCTTATTATAGAAATAGACATGCAAACAATTACAAGATAACACCCTGCCTGACAGAGGGCCCACTAGGTACCATGGGAGCAGAAACAGAGGCCTGAATTTTTGGGAGAGGCAATAGTGGGGAGAGGAAAGGGGTCAGGAAAAAGAATGATGGTTGAAGGACAAATAGATGCAGGGCATGAGAAGAAGGGTAGAAAGGGCAAACCAGAGGAGGAAAAAGGGAGAACATGTGCGAGGGGCTAAGGGTGGGGTTTCCAAGTAGGTCTGTATTGCTTGAACAGAATGACAGTGATGATGCTGGGCATGTGGTTATAGGTCAGATCAGAAAGTGTTTAATAGGCCATGTAAGGAGTTTCGATTCTCTCTGGCAGGAGACAGGAGCCACTGGAGAATTTTTAGCTTGAAAATGAGCCCAGGGGACCTTTGTGATAGAAACATCACTCTTCTGACTGAGTGGAGAGTGAATTGGAAGCAGGTGAGATTAAAGGCAGGCAGTCAAGAGAACTGTGGCGAGAGTCCGCGAAAGAGAAGACAAGGCTGGAACCAAGGCAGCAGCAGTGCAACAGGAGACGCAGGACCAGAGAGAGACAGGAAGAAAAAGGACAGGGTCTTGTGGTGGAGTAAGTATGGGGATTCAGAAGAGGACCCACAAGAATATCACAAAGTAGGAATATCTGGACCGAAAGCCACCGTATGAGGGTATTGGTTGACATCACCTGGACCTGGCACTCTTGGGGAGAGGAAATTTAGGAGGGGGAGTGGGTCTCCATCCTTCTCCTCAAGAGTCATATTTCTTCAATCCTTTCCCAGTTTCACAAATATTAGGATCCCGCGCCTATACTTACCAAAACCCAGATCAATACATTTATCTATTTATTTATTATTGGTGCTAACAAATAATGCAGGATTATTATTATTATTTTGGTCAGTATTTTCATGTTCTGCAAATCAACTCAATCTGATTAGAGTTCTTTTTCCTCTCAGTTCTCCTCTTTCTTACAGGATACCACTAAGAGGTGGGTCCCCACTGAGATGTTTCAGTTGTCTAAGGATGGCCATCTCATCATTGTTTTTAAAAATACACATCATTCTTCGTCCTCATTCGTCAGCGTGATTTAACTTCCTTTTACACCAACCCATATACACACACGGCAAAATCTTATAAAGTTTGTGTGCTCTTAAATCCTTGAAATACTTTAGAAAATTTGCTTTATTCCAGTGCAATGACTTTAAAATTCTGATAACACAGTTAGGAATGAGGAGTGTCACTTGCCCTCTGCACTCCTTTGTAACACTCCTTTGTATAAAGAATCAGAACTATTCGATCCTAGAATTGTTCTGTTTCCCTGATCTTCCTGAAAGGGACAATTGTGCTAAAAAAGTTTTTTCTCCTTTTTTAGTGTAATTTAAATTTTTTAATTCAGAAATGATGGTAAACCACAGGCATCAAATAAAGCAAGGGGCACATTAAGTTTAAACCCACTGAGAGTAGAAACAAGGCACAAATCTTGGAAGTCGTGTGCTCACGGCCAAGCCCAGACTCACAGCAGCACATCGTGAGTTAGATATAGCAACCCCAGAAGCGCTGTACCAAGTCAGCGAGCACTCACTCCAATTTTTTAATTCCCTGGAAAAGTGATAATTGCAAGGAAGATGCATAGATTTAGAGAGAGATGCCTAATTGTAATCCAGATCAAAGACTTTTTTTAATTGAAATTGGGCCTAAAAGAAACATTTAAAGCTTGTCTTTGCTTTAAGCCAACTAAAACACATGGCTAACTTTAATTTGCATTTTTATACAAATAGTTTTGGGTTCAGAAATAGCATAATTTTGCATTGGCAAATTCTTTCTATATTCTTTGATAATTTATTCTCTTGAAGGTATTTTTCAACTCTTACAATTTAAAATTTTTTTAAAAGAGTAATTCCACCTTCCATACAAAAGACAGGCTTTCCATTTATAACCCTGTACCTAGAGGCACAATTAAAATGGAAACATTAAATAGAAATAAAACATAATTCTTCGGCTCTTTTCATCCACCAGCTGGCTCATTTCAGAGACTCCCTCTTTGGTGAGTTCCAAATACATTAGAAGTTAGTTGATTACCTATTTGCATATCCTTCAAATTATAAAATTTAATTGTCCGAGTTCCAATTCAGGTAATCCTAAATGTTTTAATTTTATAAACAAAGCTTTTTTTGTGACTCTGCCCTGGGACTTCAGATCAAATTTCTTTTTTTTTTTTTTTTTTTTAAAGATTTTATTTATTTATTTTTTCCCCCAAAGCCCCAGCAGATAGTTGCATGTCATAGCTGCACATCCCTCCAGTTGCTGCATGTGGGACGTGGCCTCAGCATGGCCGGAGAAGCAGTGCGCCGGTGCACACCCGGGATCCGAACCCGGGCCGCCAGCAGCAGAGCGCGTGCACTTAACCACTAAGCCACCGGGCCGGCCCCAGATCAAATTTCTTAATCAATGTTTTCTCCAGATAGATCTTCACATTCCCCAGCCCTCAAGAATTCGTTTGCCAGGCCCTCCTGTTCTCTCTCTGGCAGTGAGCCCATCTCAAAAATTCACCCATCACTGGAAATTTCTCATTAGCATCTCAGAGAAGACTTTGAATTGTCAGGAACAAACTTAAAATTACTCAGTCCCTTCTTTTCTAGTGTAAGGAAGAGTAATGCTGATCGCTTTTATTTATTTTTATTAGGCACCTTGAGGTGCCTCCAGTGAGGCTGCGCTGTATTGATTTAAATATGTAGTGTTGTCATAGCTGGTTATGATGTTCTGATGTTTTTCTGCAACTCTAACCATATGTAATTTTGAATTAAATGAAAGTTAAGTACTAAAACATTTTGCCCAAAGGGAATTCAGATTCTCAATGTGCTTTTAATAACTGTTTGTAAAACATTTAGGAAAATCTATGGCAACACATTTAGGAAAAAAATCAAATTACTATTGCCTTAAGATGTTATTCTAGTGTCTAAACCTTATGAAACATCCTGTGTGGCCCAATTGTTGAACTAATACAGTCAGTACTGCTTTAGAACATATTGTATATATAGGACCTAAATTTAATTTGTATAATATTTTTTTAATAATACTTCTTCAAGATATTTCTTTAAAACTCACTGAAAATGTTGTAGGTAGTGCAAAAAAGATGTCTCATCAAATATTTCTGGAAAATTGCAAATAGAGTCTAATTAGAAAGCATTAAAATTAATTAATGGAGTCAGATTAAAAACCATTAGACAACCATTTCTTTAAAAAAAAACTATGAGAGATCTCAAGAATCCTGAACCTAAAATAAATGTCACAGGCCTAAGGTAAACAAACACAATCTTCAGTGGAAGTTGGGACAATGGGAGAGGGTTTTCTGGAAGGCTGAATCTGCCAGTTGGTTGTGTAGACATTGCTTCTGAAGGTACAATTTGAAAAATGAACTCAAGTTGAAATGTGACCTGAATTTCCATTTTCTCTCACACAAAAATGGCTGTGTATCCGATTCGGGAAAAATTCAAACCATAACCTTCAATGTACCGCTCAGAGCCTGTGCTAAATGTGAATACCACAATCACCTTTCATCCAGAAGGACGGTGTCCCTGAACCTAACCAGGGGATAATGAGCTTTCTTTTTCCCACATTTGTAATCTCTCACCCAAAGCATCACTAGAATACAACCATCCCATAATACAGCTGTAGTCATTTATTTTGCTATTTATGTATGTTTTTATTTCCTTCTGTGGCCACAAAAACAATTATAGAAACTTATAAAATTTGTAATCCGTATCTATCAAGAAACAAGTGAATTATGATTATCTAAAACAGAATGGCAGCTAAAGGGCTTTACTCTGAAAAGATCAGATTTTCTAAGTAACTGATATGTCAGAACAATCCCCAGGAAGGATATGACCAGAATTTTTATCCATCACTCATTAAATTATGACACCGTGTGACTTTATGAGCCCTGACTGATACAACGTCCTTATTAAAGGGTTTATTAGCAAATGATTAGAAATATGGGTATTCTGTTTGTACTTCACACACTTCTGTATTATTTGGGTGTTTTTTAACAACAAGAAGATATCAGTTCAGTTTCCTTGGAGTTCCTTTACCTCTCAGTTACATGACACTTTCAAGTGTTTGTCATACCTACGCATTGTTAATTGTTAGAGGTAGGTGACAGGTATATGTGGGTTCATTATACTATTCTCTCTGACCTTACAGATTATGGATTATTTGATAATATCCATAATAAAAAATTTTTTAAAGAATGTATCATTTTGGCAATTTAAAATATGCAGTTCTAGGGAAATAGGTTTTCTGCAATCTGTACAAGTTTATAATTTGATAGTATACAAATTGTTAATTGCAATTCCTTACTTTATTTTAGAACAGGAAATTTGCGTGAAATGCTTCCTTTCACATGCTCTGTATGCAAGGAAAAATCAGTAATGCAATAATGAAAAATAAATTCCAGGGCCGGCCCTGTGGCTTGGTGGTTAAGTGCGCGCGCTGCAATGCTGGTGGCCCGGGTTCGGATCCCGGGTGCGCATCGAGGCACCACTTCTCCGTCCATCCTGAGGCCGAGTCCCACATACAGCAACTAGAAGGATGTGCAGCTATGACATACAACTATCTACTGGGGCTTTGGGGGGAAAAAATAAAAATAAATAAAATCTTAAAAAAAAAAAAAAAAGAAAAATAAATTCCAAATAAAGTTGTTTACAAATATTGACATGTAATTGACTTGAAGCAAGCAGGAGTCTAAAAAATGTACCCTGAGGCTGATTGAATCACCACCCAAGACTTTAAAATCTCTTAAAATGGGCCACGCAGGCTGCAATTGTCCTTTCAACCATGACCACAAAATACCTGATTTCACTGGATTTTTTAAGCACTCACTCTGTTTAATACGAAAGACTGATATTTCCTGAGCCTCCAGTTCGTAAGGAGTGTGCTAAGCGCTTCACAATCGGTACTTCTTTCCATTCTCATGAAACCATGGGGTAGGTGTTTTTGTGCTCGGTTTACAGAGGAGAAAACTGAATTTAAAGGAGGATTCCAGTGGAAGGGCCTGCAGCGAGCCTCTGCCTGGGCTGGGATTTGCTCCAGGCCGTCTGGCTCCAGAAATCATGCTCTTAGCCCAGTCAAAAGAGGAAACACAACATAAAAATAAACCAAATTGTGTGTGGGAAAGTGAGGCCAGACAACCTTAATAAAACATGATGAAAACAAATAATTAGCTGATATGAATACTCTGAAAACATGTCATTTTAAAGTACTTCTAGGTAGATCATCCCTTTGATCCCAACACACACACAAGGTGAGAGTGAGCCCCCAACTTATAGCCAGGAAGGGCCAAGCTGGAGGAGAGTGGCTTATGAATCTTCATCAAGGACAGAGCCTGAGTACTCACCCCGTCTTCTGAGTCCAAATCCAGATCTAATTCCACAACTTCCCAGCTACCTCTAAAGCGTGGCTTTCGGGACGTGCTTTTTTACTTCTTAATATGATTATTTTGGCCTGCTTCTTTCCATATCTTTATAAACTCAGCACTGAATTTTGAAAAATCTATTTTGGGGACAGGCGAGAACGCCCTTAGTCAGTTTTGCATTTCCAAAGTCACTTGAGGTTCTGGTTTAAATGGTCTGGGGCAGGACTGGGACGAGGGGATTGCTTTAAAGCTCAGTAGGCGATTCTAATGGGCAGCCAGGTGGAGAGCCCTGGTGAAACGTACCCTGCAAAGCTGAGCCACGTGAGGCTCAGGAACCACACGGAACACGGAGAAACCCAGCCTCACAGGCCTGCGCCTCGGCCAAGGGGGCAACACACTTTGCTACTCAGGGTAGCAAAACAAACAGGCAGAACGTTAGCAAAAGTAAATCTGCCCTCGCTAAGGGGACACCGGAACTCCTCCAGCCCCTCCACGCCGCGGAAGGTGTGGAGGAGGCGACCATGCCTGGGTGCTGGGGGGAAATGCTCACAGATGTGACGGCGATGTCACTGAACCCTCATTATTGAGCTAACTCTAAACAGGCCTACTTTGTGGCCCTAAAAGCTGTGTGTTCTACTCTGCTACATGTGAAACTAGAGCATTTTAAGAAAAACATGAACGTCTATGAATTGAAGGAATTGCAAAGGGGATTAGTCTTTGAATCCACACCAGCAGTATTTCTTGACTATTTGTCTACTGAGAATTGGCCAGCAATGAAATTGATATAAATGAATATATCTGCAGTACCAGGCCAACCAGTCAAAGACATGAGTTGTGAAGAAAAGAATAAGAGAGGGTAAAAAGGAAGAAAAGGGGAGTTGAAAAGGAAGGCAGTGCACTTCACACCCACTAGGATGGCTATAATCAAAAAGACGTAGGAAGTGTGGGTGACGATGCAGGGAAATTGGAACCCTCAGACATTGCTGGTGGGAATGTGAAATGGTACAGCCACTTCAGAAAACAGTTTGACGGTTTCTTAAAAAATTAAACATATACTTACCATATGACCCCACAATTTCACTCCTAGGTATATACCCAAAAGAAATGAAAACATATGTCAGCACAAAGCCATAAAAGTGAATATTCATAGCAGAACTATTCGTAAGAGCCAAAAAGTAGAAGCAATCTAAATGCCCAGCACCTGATAAATGGTAAAAATGGATGCTATGGACTGAATGTTTGTGTTCCCCCAAAATTCATGTGTGGAAACCTAATCCCCAGTATGGTGGTGTCTGAAAGTGAGGTCTTGGGGAGGTGATTAATGACGGTGGAGCCCGAGTGAAGGGGATTAGTGCCTTTCTAAAAGAAACCCCACAGAGATCCCTCGCCCCTTCTGACATGTGAGGATGCAGGGAAAAGACAGCCGTTTATGAACCATGAAGCGGGCTCTCCCCAGACACCAAATCTGCCGGTGCCTTGATGTTCGACTCCAGCCTCCAGAACTGTGAGAAATCAATGTCTGCTGTTGATAAGCCACCCAGTCTGTGGTATTCTGTTACAGCAGCCCAAACAGACTAAGACTAAGTGCTGTATCCATATAATGGAATACTACTAAGCAATATAAAGGAATGAACAACTGATACACATGCATGGATGGATCTCAAAGCATCATGTCAAGTGAAAGAAACCAGACACAAAAGACTACATATTGTTTAATTCCATTCACATGAAATTTCTAGAAAACACAAAACTATAGAGACAGCAAGCAGATCAGTGGTTGCCTGAGGCTGGGAAGAGGAGCAGGAATTGACTACAGACAACATAAGGGAATTTTTTGGAGTGACGGAAGTATTTTAGACTTTGATTATGATGATGGTTGCACAATTGCATAAATTTACTAAACATCATTGTACTATACATTTACAATAGGTGAATTATACCTCAATAAAGCTGTTAAAAGTAAAAATAAATAAATAAAGGTAAAAGAAGAAATGAAGAATAGGAAGTATGGAGAGGGTGAGAACATTCGTGGAATAAAGAGAGACATGCACGAATTCACTAAGAAGCCATGTCACCGTAGATGGGGGGAGCTGGCATAGTGCTTCCTTGCCTTCCACGTTTCATTTTCTGTGTTTATATTTTAGACTCAACTTGTGCACTGCAAGAGTTTACAGAATTTTAGAAATATTTGGTATGAACAACATAATTTCAGACGCTCTGACAGCTAAGGAAAATAGGTGAAGTAGAACATCACATATATATTTGCCACTGCTTCTTAGTATGTTGCATTTCCCTGGGCATTTGGTTTCTTGATTTAAGTCGTACATATTATACTGCCTTTGCACCAAGTGACTTACACCAAGTTTTACACCAATTTCAGTTGCTTGCAGTACCTGTGAAATCAAGTTGAATTGTTTCTTGACATTGCTGAGTACCTTCTCATGACGAAGAAAATATCTCCCTTTCCAGCCATTTTGTGCGTCAATTTCTCCTGGTACCCAAATCTCCTCTCCTTTCCTTTGTCAATGGGAAATTTTTTAGAAAGGGGGGAAGGAATGTAAATAATAAAGAATTATACCCTGTGTTTCCTCCTTCTCTTCATGAAAATAAGGACAATAGCAGCCCCATCAAAGCGAGGTAAGGGCAGAGGACTCAACTCTTTCTCCTGTTGTTCTCCTCTTCCTTTGCTTACAGCTCCTCTGTGGCTCCCCTGCCATGTTCCTGCCTGGCGGCCAGCCTGCGAATTCTCTCCCATTGGTGTTCTACACTTTACACTTCTCCCAGTATACATGCAGTATTGCTGCCAGGTGGTGCGCAGCACAGGAAACAAGATGTTTTAAATTTTTCACTCAAGACCTCACATGATTCTCTCTCCACTTAAAAAATAAAATTCATTTGAGCTAGACTGAAGAATATTTTGGTGACCAATATTTGGGACCAGTCATATTGGAAAACTTGTCAGTTGCTCTAAGTATAACACTCTGTTCTGTGTGTTACTGACCAAAGACTTCCACAGAGAAGTAAATTGGAAATGTAAATTTTTTTTAAATGAGAGTGAAGGAATAAACAGTTATCTCAAAAGTCTGTGCAACGACAAGGCTAGGAGGTCTTTGGAATGTCTGGCTACATTCCAGTACATACCCCATCTTGCATTCTGAGGGATTCGGGCAGCTGAAAGGTGTAGCATCCAGTGTGTGTGCATCTGCTCACTCAGCGAGTGCTTGATGACGATGGGACAGGGTTTCTCATCCTCAGCACTATCGACATTTGGCTCAGATTATTCTTTGTTGTGTAGGATATTTAGCAGCACCCCTGGTCACTACCCAGTAGATGTCAGTAGTCACTCCCTCTCCTCCCAACCCCAGTCATGAATTGTGACAACAAAAATTGTCTCCACACATGGCCAAATACGTCCTGTGGGACAAAGTCACCCCCAGTTGAGAAACTGCTAGAGGGCATCTCCAGTCTAAACCTACAGACCCCAAAACACGAGTCATGGCTAAACTCTGGGCATAGAGGACCCAGCCCCTGCATTCCAGGGTCTCTACAGAAAGGTGTGAGCCCAGAGTCTAAACTTCTAATATAATCTAACAGTATGTCAACATCCTGGGGGAGGACAGGGTGCCACATCCTGCAGCCGTGCCCAATTATCATACCTGACTTAAGAACACTGCTGAAACACTGGAATTCAGGCTCTTGTTGGGTCTCTAAGTTACCCATGAACTCCTAAGCAGCAAAGATACGAACATCCATGGCAGTGACATAAAAAAGGAAACAAGTGTCACATTTTAGCAATTGACAAATAAATGTTCCAATCTACCTTAAATGTCTCTCACCAGATATTGGTCAATCTAGCTGAGATCATTTTTTAGATAAATCTGATCAAGAGGCACAAATGGTTAAAAAAAAAATTAAAGGATTTGGCAAACGAAATGTGAAATCAAGCAGCTTAGCAGACAAATGAAAGCCTGTCCCTCGCGGGAGAAAATGGCTTTTGCTTCATTCACTCCAGCTTAACACACAGACATTTAAGGAAATCTGTCCCCAAATGGCCATTTCTTTCCTCATGACAAGATTCTAAATATTTTTTGTTTGTGGGGAAAAAGAATACTCTACTAATAAAAAACAGTTGTAGACATTTTGTAATTCTTTTTAGAAAAATAACTGAAGACACATAGTCTAATTCACTGCAGCTGAAATTTCATTTACTAACCACACTAATGAGCTGGTGCCCAGAGACTTCTAATTAGATTCAGTGTATTTCTGTCACTGACAGTAATTTCCTTACTTCAACTTCTAGAAAAAGTTTGATGTTTTCTGGACTTTTTTTTTTGGGTGTGAGGAAGATCAGCCCTGAGCTAACATCCATGCCAATCCTCCTCTTTTCGCTGAGGAAGACCAGCCCTGAGCTAACATCTATTGCCAATCCGCCTCCTTTTTGTTTTTTTCCCTTTTTCTCCCCAAAGCCCCAGTAGATAGTTGTATGTCATAGTTGCACATCCTTCTAGTTGCTGTATGTGGGATGCCACCTCAGCATGGCCAGAAAAGCGGTGCGTCGGTGCACGCTCGGGGTCTGAACCCGGGCCGCCAGTAGCGGAGCGCACGCACTTAACCGCTAAGCCACAGGGCTGGCCCCTGGTCTTTTTAAGCAGGAAAAATTTAAGGATTTCAACAGTTTTTAACTAATGCTAATTTTTTTAACTGCTGCAGTTTTATGGCATAACATAATTCTGAATTGGAAAAACACAATGTTGACATTCCTACACACGTCAATACTCATTTTATCAAGATGGCTGGTAAGCTTGTATTTGAAACTGTTGTTCAATACATATATATGTATTCAATAATATTTGTGTTCTTTATGTACACTCTGGGCTTAGATCAGAAGATTAAGTCCATATAGCCATCAAGCCATATTCTCCAAATCAAAGTTACATTCGAAGGGCTTTCAGAAGATTGGCTTCCAACTAGTTTTCCACTTGCTAATACCACAATTTAAACAAAATGTTCTTTTGCTAATATTTTATTATAATTTATTACACTGAACTTCCTACATTATTCTCAGCATGAAATTGAAAGGTATACTTTTCAAATGAATCTTATGTGCATCTTCTATTACACGGTTGAATAAATAAACACAATGCAAGCATCGCCTAGTTTATAAAGACCAGATTTACAAAGAATCCATACATCTCAAGGGCCACAGCTGCCTTACTCCACACCCCAGCCACGTGCTGTCCCTACTGTGGAAGCCATTGTGGAAAAGCTCAGAACTTTCAGAAAAAATGTGGAATCCTAAATAGCAGGCATAAAGAAACGACACAGTATAGAGCCTGTATGGTGTCCACTCCCTTCTCACCTGTATCTTCCACCACACAATGACAGAAGTTTTGTATGTCTTTTTATCACAGTGTATAATATTCTTCAAATTACAAATCTCTTTGAATTAACAAGCTCCTTTAAAATGCAAATGACTCCCAGAGAGGTAATTATATTCTTTAATTAATTAAGGCAGATTGCATTTCTCTTAACACCTAACTAACATGATCCCAAATGAAGGATTACCAGGCAATGGCAGCAGCTGAACAGTGGGAGCCGCACAAGGAGCGGCTGATGTGCTGGTTGGGGAAGACGCAACAGCAAACACTGTCTGCGCTGGGCCCTGTGCTGAGACCTCTCTGTGGATTGCCTCACTTAAGCCTCTCAAAATCCCCAAGAAAGAATTTCAGGCAGGCAAAGTAGTGGTTCTCAAAGTGTGGTCCCTGGAACAGCAGCATCAGCATCACCAGGGAATTTGTTACAAATGCCAGTTCTCCAGCCCCGCCACAGACCTACTAAATCAGAAACCTGCGGGTGGGCTCAGCAGTTTGTGTTTTAACAAACCCTGCAGGTGATTCTGATGCATGCTCAAGTTTGAGAACCGCCGGGCTACAGATTAGTAGAAAAAGGCCACACGAAAGCACACATGCACGCGTGCACACACACACACATACACACACACTAAATTAGTCAAAGTTCCCGACTTATTTACAAAAGAATACAGAGCTGAGCAAAAGAAGGTTGGTCCCACAGTGCAGGGGCAGACCACACATCCCGTCGTTGCTTGACAAGGCCCCAGAATCTCCACAGCGATTAGTGATGTCTGTGGAAGTCAGATTCAAGGAGTTAACTTTATGCTGCACTACAGTCCACTCTTTCAGAGGAACTCAAACAGCTCTCCATTAATAAGGGAAATGGTGGCTGATAGCTGGCCTTTCCTAGTTCTTGGGATAAACTCAAAGACAGCATTCTCAAACCCAGGAGGAAAAGCTAAGTCAGCCCTCACAAGCTCACCCGCGTGATTCTCCTGGAGGTTGAGTCCCCGAAGGCTCATCCCCACAGTAGTATTAACAATATCCCTGTTTCACAAGTGCATAAACTCAACTCAGAGAGGTTAACTAAGTAGCCCAATAGCATGGGTAGGAAATTGCAAAGTCTAGACTAAAGAAACTCAAAGCCAACTCCAAAATCCAAGCTCTAAACCACTTATGATTAAGGGGAAAGAATAAATGGGTAGTTTGGGATCATGACGTATTTCACAAGGAGAGCAGGGTGTTACCGTGGCAGCTATTTCAGGGCAGAATGAGAAGGGTACCCAGCAAGAGCAGGGGCAGGACCAGAACAAACGATCCAGTTCAAAACTCACCAGGGCCAGTCTCATGCCCAGGAAAGGGAGAGAAGATGCCCCGTCTTTCTCTCTCTTTCACCATATGACTCTTCGCTCTCAAGACGTAGAATTCAGCCCTGTCCTACTAGTACAAAATTCCAAGTAAATGTGAATCCCAGAGTTTTGGAGGAGTGGGTGGAAACCAGAATCAACATTTAAAATGCATCAAGGAAAAATATACTCTGAGTTACCATCAAACAACTAAAAAACAAAGCTTTGGAAACAGCCCATTCTTAAAGTAAGGTCTGCATATTTAATCATTCATTTATCTTCTTCTACATTTATGTACCATTTATGCTGGCGTTTCTCATGATCCTGCACTGGTTATTCCCAGGTTGACCTTTCAAATGGACTCCTCACACCGCTCTGTGCTCCAGGTGACTGACCTCGGTGTTTTACCTGGCTCCCTGGCCCTCCGGCTTCTGATTGGGTTCAGCAAATGGGAGGAGAGGACAAGAGATCAAAGAACAGGAGGAGTCTGAGTAGTCATTCCCTCCATCCCTCCCTGCTGTGCAAGCTCAGCCGTAGCTGTGTTCCTTCACCTTCAGCTGCTCCCGGGAGACAAGCCCTCCCTCATGGCTATAGGAGGAGCTCTCTCGAGGTCTGTAATAGCTCCATCCCCCCAGCCCTCCGGCCTAAGTGCTAACAGTTTTCCCTGTTCCCAATGCCTGGGTGCTTCACCATCTCTTGGTGATTCCCTACATCCTGCCCACATCTTTGTAAGTAGTCCCATCATTGCACTGTCCCAAGAGTGGGCCATCTCTTTCCTGCTGAGACTCTGAGTGATGTAGACCACAATCATGGATTTATAAGCATGGTGCTTTCTGCCAGACCCCCATTAGCTTTTTTTAATGAATCTTTCAATGCATCAGTTTGCATCATGCTGCCAATTGCAAAAGTCATATCACTCCATGAAGGCTAAGTGAATAATTCATGTAAAACACTTTGTATAGTAACTTACTAGTTGCTCAATAAACAGCAAATAGCATTATTATCATCATCATTGTTGTTATGGGAAAATTAATGTTTATTATTAGAACTAAAGGCAACGGACATAATTTAGAGGAAGGCAGATTTTGAATTAACAAAGATGACCTTTTTAATAATTACAAGGTCCAGCAATGAAATGGCCAGCCTTAGAACAGAATTTATAAAGTACTTTCATGTCTGTGGTCTCGTATCATTTTCAAAACAAACCCTATAAGGTAGGTGTATTATTAGCCTCTTGTTCAGATGTGGAAACTGAGACTTAGAGGGCTTATAAGGACTTACCCAACAGCAGAGCTATTGAAAGTTGGAGCCAGCATTGAAATCTTGCTGTTCTACCCACAGTACCCCTCTGGAAGTCACAAGCGGCAGCTGATGAAGGAGCCATGTGGGGAGAGAAATGGGTTGTCCAGTCCACTATGCTTGGATGGCACCTTTCATTCTCCCTGCCCCAATCTGCCCACCGGAGTCACAGTTAGATGTGCTCTGGTTTGCCATATTGTAAAATCTTGCTCTGACAAGAAAAGGGAAAATAAAGTGGAGGTAGGTTAATGCTTCAGTAGATTATCAAGTGTGTGATGACTCAGGCTGGGAAGGAGTGAAGGGAAGTGTGTGCTAGAGTCATGATGAAATGTGTACTTCTTAAACATTTGACCACTGCTGAGAGCCACCTGGGACAGAGTGAGTAATCCAAGCAACAACCAAGTAAATCCAAGCAAACAACCTGGCAGAGTGGCGAGGAAAGGAGCGCATAAAACAGCAGTAAGCCATGGCCTCTTTTCATTTTAAATCTTTCTAAACAACAGTGGAAAAGAGCTTTGTGGGTATTGATGCAAAATTGATTGAGTGGGTTGCCCTTTATATTAGCTGATCTTCTATATCTGCATTCCAAACGTTATCAAGGGTCTCGGAAATTACAGTGCATATCATGAAATTTATGTTTGATAAATAATTATCAAAAAAGGCAATAGCCTTAGTAAACACATAGTATTAGGGGGGGAAAAACTTGGTGCTCAGCCTAATATTTGATTTTGTTAATACGAATAATATACTAACAAGTGAACAACTTGGATTCGATCCAAACCACTCTACTGTAAGTGCTTTGCTAAAACTTACCCATGGTATTTACTTCTATAAATAACAGCCATAATTGGAATAGTTTTCTAGATACGTCAGTTTATGTCTTATGACAAGTACCCTTTTAAAGATCTTGTCATTGCAAGCAGTTTAGAGGAACCTTTGAATTAGATGGTTGGGGAGTGGTGTCTGACCACCCCTAGTGTGGGACAGAAGAAAGAGTTCAGAGTTCAGACCTGAGCTGGGTCTTGAAGGATGTATAGGATTGAGGCAGGTAGAATGGAGAGGGATAAGGTCTTCCAGATTAGATGTGGTGAAGTGCTGGTAATGGAATCAGAAGCAGTCTGGATTCTGGAAAAGGCTACAGGACCTTAGTCCACCTCCAACTGTCTTTACACCCATCCAAGCATAAGAAGGCTGGATAGAGACTTAAATGGAGGCGACATGGGCGGTAGAAAGAGCACAGCATCCAGAGTAGGAAACACCTGGCTTCCATTGCTGGCACCTCCGCCTAGCAGTAAATGCCCTTGAGCAAGTTTCTTAACCTTTGTAGGTCTGTTTCCTCATCTGCAAAGTGGCAGTCAGAATATCTTTCTCATGAGGATCTTGAGGATTAAATGAGGGAATGTGTGTGATGAGCCCAGTATAATACTGGGCAAAAGTATGTCCTCGATATATTGTGGGCATAGTTATTATTATTTTCTAAACGTCTCAAGGACAACTAAGGAAAAAATGCAGTATTCTTGGGAGATTTATTTCTCCCGTGCATTGCCCAGTTGACATTTTCTACAATGTTGAATTTTATATTAAGTTAAAAGATGTGGTCTATTTGAGTCAGGCATTCCTGGGTTCAAATCTTAGCTTGCTACTTTCTATGTGTGCCCTTGAGAACATCAGGTGACCTCTCTGAGTTTGTTTCCTCTCCTGTAAAATAGGAATAATAAGTATATTGTAGGACTAGAGTAATATTTTGGGAGAATGTGTATAAAGGGAGTAGCGTATACTAGGTGCTTACTAAGTAGCAGTCATTGTTATTGTTATTCTCTCTGCAGAGCTTCTGGCTACATTAATCATCCTGTCCCGTTCATCTCAAGTTTAAGATACTCCTTGAGTTATTTTCTCAGCACCGAAAGAAACTTTCCCAAGAAGTATAATGCCCCTTTCCACCCACGTGGAACAACTAATATTCACATACTGTTTTAACTTTCATGAAATATGCTCAAAAATATGATTGTATTTAATTTTACAACACCCTTGTGAGGTAAAATGAGCCCCATTTTACAGATGTGGATGTCCATTTGGAATAAGACTAACTGGATTGCCCATGGTCTCTCAGCCAGGAAGGGGCAGGAAGCTAGCACTCGAGCCAGTTCTTCCCTCAACAAAGCTCACATGCTTTCAGCTCCCCAGTGGCATCTCGCCTCTGTATCTGGCTGTCTCCACCAATCAAAGGAAAATGTTCTTTGGCATGTAAGTGATCGCTAAAGATGAGTTCACCACGGAAAGAGGAAAAGGCTAGAATTTATCACCATATGTGTCAGTTAATCAATGAGAACTCTAGCTTTCCATCACCATTTCTACATCAAATAAGAATGCTCAAGTTCAGACATGAGTTTCTCAAAATATAGACTTTCGTGGGTTTGTTAGCATCTACTCTTAAATAGTCCATCTAGATGTAATTGTTCGTTGTGTTTGTGAGCATCTATCAGCAAATGCGTGTGCTGCTGTTGTTTCAAGTAGAAGCTCTTCAAAGGCAAAGGTCATATCCACTTGTCTTTCCATATCCATATAATGTTCAGTAGTGCTGAAAACAACAATACATAAAGTGGCAACACAGAAGACACAAACCTCCATGGCAACTTGCACTTTGTCATTGCCAAATTTGGGGGCGACCTGTGCTTAGAACACAACAACAACAATAACCACACCTGCAATATACTGAGGACGTACTTCATGCCCAGTACTGTGCTAGGTTCTTCACACGTATTCCTTCATTTAATCCTCAAGAGCCTTATGAGGAAGATATTATTACTGCCACTTTGCAGATGAGGAAACAGACCTACAAAGGTTAAGAAACTTGCTCAAGGGCATTTAACTTCTAGGCAGAGGTGCCAGCATTTGAAGCCAGGTGTTTCCTACTCTGAATGCTATGCTCTTTCTACTGCCCCACATTGCCTCCCTTGAAGCCTCTACTCAGCCTTCTCATGTTTGGATGGATACGTGTAAGTTAGAGGACAGAGAGGTCCAGCAGCCTCTTCTACAATCCAGACTGCCCCACTCTCCATCACCAGCATTTCTCCTTCTGCAATCATCAGCATTTCTAATCTGGTAGGTCTTCTCCCTCTCCGTTCCACCTACCCAAATCCTATATATCCTTCAAGCTCATGTCTCACTTCCCCAGGAAGCCTACTTTACCCACTCTCAGCCAGATCAATGTCTTCTATCCTTGACCTATTAAATCATTCTTAGCTGGACCCATATATTTTAGCACTTAGTCATATACTATGACTTAGTCTTTTTCACCTATTACATGATGAAGTAGCATGATATAGTGGAGTTCCAGCCCGGGTTGACCACTAACTGGCAGTGAGTAAGTCACTTAACCTCTCTGAGCCTCAGTTTTCTCATCTTCAAGTATATATTCTCCAAAGTCCTCTCTAGTTTTAAAAATACTGTTTCCATGGCTATAAATCTTGACGTCTTAAGGAAAATGCAATTTTCTCATAGGCTTGTATTTTAGTTTTTCCCTGTAACAACAGATAGAAAGCACTGAGTAAATACTTGTCAGTAGTTTGACTGAGGGACTTAGATATATATTTCAAATGATAAACAAAAAATAAAATAAATTATATCTAATAGCATGAAGGAAGTGATGTGTGAGAGACCTAATGTAAACATTGTAGTTCTAGATGGGCAATAGGCAAAATAGGGTAAAATTATTTTATCTGCAATGAAAGTAACTCACTCATTATAAATTAAAGCCCCCCAAATCAACAATTTTCAATGAATAAGGCAAAAATGAACCACTGACATACACTGCATGGCAAAACAATAAGCGTATATTTGGTTATTGCTCATACAGATGAGAGCCCACCTTCACTACTTGTAGAGGAAGAAAACCAAATTGTTCAAAAAATATCAGGAGTTTACCACTTTTCAACATTCAACCAAAACTGAGGCAATACATTAACACATAAAATTTCCTTCTCTAGCTGACCTCTATGTCAATGTCTTCACAGTAAAAGGAGATTGAAATTGTGTAAAAAAAAACAATGATAGTTGTAAACCTTAAACTTACATAAAGTTATATGTCAATTATATCTTTATATAAAATTTTGTTAATCAAAGAATGTACAGGTAATCAGGATCCAAGTCTTGTTTTGAATAAAGCCCCAGTTTCTGGTGCTGGTTCTCAAAAAGGAAGCTAAAACTTGATTCACTTACTCTCTGTGCTACTTCTAAAACTATTCACGAGTACTGATCTTCCATTTTGTTGTTTGGGGTCAGTAATTGCTTTTGTCTTAAATCTCACAGGGTAAGTGCCATCAAATAGCAACTAAAGACGGATATACTTAAACATATTGATAAAAAAGTTAATGAGAAATTAGACTCTGGAGCATTCAGGTGAATACTGGTATATCATAACTCTGAAAATTATCTCTTTTTTATTTGCTTGTTTGTATCCATTACATTGTATGTGTGCAAAAAACATGAGGAAAATGGAAGATAGTAAGAGTAATAAAAGCTTAGAGATCATCTACCTTTATATATACCCATCAAAAAATTTTTGCAAAATAAATGTGGCAAAATATGGTACTGAAAGGAAGGAAGTGCTTTCTAATGTATTTTTGAAGAATTTACCATCTTAATTTATAATATTAGTCGATTAAAGATTAATAGCAATAATCCTTAAAGTTTTAAAAATCTACTTAGATATTTAATCATTGCCCTTAATAAAAATATCCCTACAAAGACATTATGAAAACATTTTACTTACCTCTTTTTTATTGAAATATAATTCACATACCATGAAATTCATCATTTTAAAGTGTACAATTCAATGGTTTTCGTATACTTACAGAGTTGTACAACTCTGTGGTAGGTTGAATGGTGGCCCCTCCAAAGGATAAGTCCACCTGGAACCTTTGAATGTGATCTTAAGATAGTAGTTAAGTTAGTTACAGATGAGTTAAGTTAAGGATCTTGAGATGAAATTATCCTGGATTATCCAGTGGGCCCAAAACCCAATGACAAGTGTACTTGTAAGAGACACAAAGGAGGAGAAACAGAGAAAAAGCTGAGGTGAAGACGGAGGCAGAGGCTGGAGAGATGTGTCCACAAGCCAAGGAACGCCAAGAATTGTGGGCAGCATCAACAGCTGGGAGAGAGGCGGTAAACGGATTCTCCCCAGAGCTTCCACAGAATGAACTAACACTGCTGACGTCTTAATTTCAGACTTCTGGCCTCCAGAACTGTGAGAGAATAAATTTCTGTTGTTTTAAGCCACCAGTTTTGCAGTAACCTGCTACACAGCCGGAGGAAACTACTACAAATCCTCACCACTGTCTAATTCCAGAATATTTTCATCACCCCAAAAAACTCCTTAGTAGTCCTCCCCATGCCCCACACCCAGCAACCCCTAATCTACTTTCTGTCTCTATGGATCTGCCTATCTGATATTTAATATAAATGGAATCATACATTATGTGACCTTTTGTGTCTGGCTCTTTCACTTGACATAACATTTTCAAGGTTCATCAACATTGTAGCATATATTATTACTTCATTCCTCTATTTAGCTGAATAATATTCTATTGTAGGGATATACCATATTTTGTTTATCTGTTCCTCAAATGATGGACATTTAGGTGGTTTCCATTTCTCGGCTACTATGAATAATGTTGCAATGATAATTCATGTACAAGATTTTATATGGACATGTTTTCAATTCTCTTGAGTGTATACATATCCATTTCCCCTTGGTTATCTTATTTGTTGTCATATAATTGTTCATAGTATTCCCTTATAATCCTTTTATTCCTGTAAGCTTGGTAATGATGTCCTCTCTTTCATTCTTAATTTTAGTCATTTGAGTCTTTTCTCTTTTTTTCTTGGTCAATCTAGCTTAATATCTGTCAAGTTTGTTGATCTTTTCAAAGAATCAACTTTTGGTTTTGTTGATTTTCTCTACTGTTTTTCTATTTTTTAATCTCATTATTTTCACTCTAGTCCTTATAATTTCCTTTCTTATACTTGTTTTGGGTTTACTTTGCTCTTCTTCATCTAGTTTCTTAGGGCAAAAAGTTGGGTTATTGATTTGAGTCTTTCTTCTTTGTTTTTTTTGTTTGTTTGTTTTTTTGTTTTGTGTGTGTGTGTGTGTGAGGAAGATCAGCCCTGAACTAACATCCATGCTAATCCTCCTCTGTTTGCTGAGGAAGACCGGCTCTGAGCTAACATCTATTGCCAATCCTCCTCCTTTTTTTTTTCCCCAAAGCCCCAGTAGATAGTTGTACATCGTAGTTGCAGATCCTTGTAGTTGCTGTATGTGGGACGCGGCATCAGCATGGCCGGAGAAGCGGTGCGTTGGTGCGCGCCCGGAATCCCAACCCGGGCCGCCAGTAGCAGAGCGCGCGCACTTAACCGCTAAGACATGGGGCCGGCCCTCTTCTTTGTTAATATAAGTATTTACAGCTACAAATTTCTCTCTAAGCAGTGCTTTAGCTGCACTCCATAAGTTTTGTTGTGTTGTGTTTTGTTCTCATTCATCTCAAAGTGTTTTCTAATTTCCCTTATGATTTCTCCTTTCACCTATTGATTATTTACGAGTGTGTCATTTGATTTCCACATATTTGTGAATTTTCCAAAGTTCTTTCTGTTAATTATTCCTAATTTCATTCCATTGCAATAAGAGAATATACCTCATATGATTTCAGTCCTTTTAAATTTGTCGATATTTGTTTTATGGCCTAACATGTGGTCTATCCTAAAGAATATTCTATGTGCACTTAAGAAGAATGTGGTTGTTGGGTGGAATGTTCTATAGTGTTAGGTCTAGATGATTTATAATGTTGTTCAAGTCTTCTAAATAGACTTGTCAATCTTCTCTCTACTTTGCTATCCATTAGTATTGTTGAGTTGTCTATTTCTGCCTTCAATTCTATTTCTTTTTTCTTCATTTTGGGGCTCTGTTGTTAAGTGCATATATGTCTATAATTGTTGTTTGTTTTCTTGATGGGTTGACCCTTTTATCATTATAAAGTGTTTTTCTTTCCGTCTAGTAACAATTTTTGTCTTAAAGTCTATTTTGTCTGCTATTAGTATAGCTACTCCAGCTCTCTTTTGGCTACTGTTTGCATGATATATCTTTTTCTATCCTTTTACTTTCAATATACTTATATCTTTGAATGTGAAAAGTGTCTCTTGTAGATAACATATAGTTGGATCATGTCTTTTTATCCATTTTGCCAATCTTTGCCTTTTAATCCTTTATATTTAATGTAAGTGCTGATAAGATAGGATTTATGTCTACCAATTTGCTATTTTCTATATGTCTTATGTCTTTTTATGTTAGTCTATTCACTCATTTCTGCCTTCTTTTGTGTTAAATATTTTGTTTGGTTTTCAAGGCTACTGCAGAGCTGGGAAGAGGGGGATGAAAATAGGGCAAGCTAAATAATACCACAAAGCTCAATGTTCTTACCAAGATTCAGCTGTTTTTCTTGAACACTCCTTGAATTGTTGCAGGCCTTTGGTTAATTTCAAGAGTTTTGAAAAAAATTGATTTTGACAGTTGTTGCCAGTGTTCTCATCGCCTTTTTGGAGGAGTGGATTTCAGAGGTCTTTACCTGCCATTCTTGCTGATGTCACCTATTATCTCTTACAATAACCTCATATGGAAACAAATAGGCCATAATTACTGTCATTACTATTGCCATTCATTTATATATGAAGAAAGTAGGTGTATACATTTTCTATTGCTGACATAACAAATTTCCAGAAACTTAGCAGCTTAAAATAATATAAGTTTATTGACTTACAGTTCTGTAGGTCAGAAGTCTGACACGGGTCTCCCCAGGCTAATATCAAGGTGCTGGCATAGTTGCATTCCTTTCTGGATCCTCTAAGAAAGAAGCCATTTGCTCGCTCATTCAAGTTGTTGGCAGAATTCAATTCCTTGCAGTTACAGGACTGAGTTCCCTGTTTCCTTGCTGGCTGTCAGCCGAGGGCTGTTTCCATCTTCTACAGGCCACCCGTATTCCTTGGTTTGTGGCCAGCTTCCTCCATCTTCAAAGCCAGAAATCGTGGGTCAAATCTCTCCTGCCTTTTCTTCCATCCTCAGATATCTCTAACCTACCATCTACCTTCCTCTTCCACTTTTAAGGACACTTTAATGCAGGATAATCTCCCTATTTTAAGATTTGTAAACTTAATTCCATCTGCAAATTTCCTTTTCCATATAGCACAACATATCACACGTTCCAGAGATTAGGACCTGGACATCTGGGTGGAGGCAAGGGCGGGGACATTATTCTGCCTACCACACTAGAGCTCATAGCACTCGTATGACAAAGCTAGCAAATGGCAGAAATAGAACTAAAATGTAGGCCTTCTGACTCCTTGTTCAGTGCTCTTTTCACCACATCTCTTATGCACAGTGATGGAAAAGTCTAACCAGACAAACTGCCTGTACGATCCCCTTAGGGACATCATGGCCAACCTGATACTTCTGAGTCCAGAGTCATAGAATGTTATAGCTTGAAGACACCTCTGAGTCCAACCCCATCATTTCACAGGTGAGGAAAATAAGGCCTAGGGAAGTTAAGGTCCCACCCTCAGTTCCTAGAAACCCCAGAATCATGACTCAGCCTCTCCTGACTTCCAGCTTATGTCATTTTACCATTACAAAATTCTTTCAGTTAAACACATATCCTCACAAGATACATCATCTACTCAAATTAACCTTATAATACTCAACTATTAACAGCCATGCAAAACTTGGCCCATAAAACTTACATTATCCCTGTACTGTCAACCACTTCCAGCCATCCATGCCTTTGTAACTTCTTCCCATTTAAATTTTATGACTTAACCTTTTTCTTACAAATGCTATAAGCCTCCATATGAACACACACTTTCGTATAGATTTTACCCCACAAAAGGATTAAGGAGGAAAGGCTATATATATTCCTTTTCTTTGCTCTGTGCTGATTGATTTTTGTTAAATCCCACCCAGAACAAGATTTCCCTTTATGATTCCTCTAAATGACATCTCAAGTTACTTATGACAAGCCAGAGAAAGAGAGACTGCTCACACCGCTGCTCCACACCCCGGCCTGAATCAATCCTATAGATCTTAGAGGCTCTGTGGTGGAGAGTAGTGGGAAGACCACTTAGCTGAGGCTCCTGCTTTTAGACCTGGCCTACCCAGATCACGTCAGACCTACAGAACAGTCCCTCCTCAGTCACCTGCACTCACAGAACAGAGGCACGTGGAACCCAAATACCATCTCACTTGGACTTCAAACTTACAAGACTTTTCTCACCGTAGTAACTTTAGTGCATTTTTCTCTGGGCTGATACTAAAATCAATATTTATAGAGCAGACAGCCCTGGTGCCCCGAGTCTCCCATCCCTCATCTGCTCAGTCCCAGCCCTGCCCAGGACGCCCAGGCTCTCCCTCTAATATAGGCGAGGCTCATTTATGGTTACTTATCCTCCTCATCATGTGTGGATCCCCTAGCCTGTACCCCACAAAAATTGGTCAGAATTTTACATTCTCCTCATCTCCCGGCAGATTTTTGTGAAATCAGGATGAACAAACTTGAGACCCAAAGACTTTCCTGCAGGCCACTGCAGAATTTCTCTGTACCTTTGCTCAGTCTCATTTTTTTCTCTTCTTTCTCAAAAGAACAGACATCTCTCTCTTGTTCAAAGCTAACTCTTCCACTTATGAATTCATTTCATTCTCTTCCATTTCCCTTTTCCATGAATTGTACTTTTTCTGTTAATCTCTACCTTACCTCTAGCCCCTTCTCTTTTGCCTTCAAACCTATTCAATTCTCCCTGATTACATCAATAAATCTCTCCCCTCTCTCCTTCCTTGTGTTAACAATTTCTCAAGGAATAGACCAAATTCCCTTCTTTGTCCTTGCACTCACCCCTAATCCTTTATGCTTTGGCTTCTGTCTTCAGTTATCATATTGGCATTGCACATTTAAACATCAAAAATTACTTCCTAATCACCAAATACAATGTTCTTTATCCATTTTTTCTCCTTTTTCTCCTTTGCCTCACCTCTGCATCTAAGCAGTTACCAATTCCTATGCATTCTCTCTCTAATGTTTATTTCCTCCTTCCTGCTCCTATCACAATTATCCTACAACCAAATATACACCATCCAACCAGTCAAATATACACCATCCTCTCCAATCTGGAGTTTACTTTTCCTGTTTCTAACTATTGAAATGCTATCCATGCTTCAAAACTTTGCAGGAATGCCCACAGACTGAAGATCAAGGCTATGTCTTCCTCATCCTTGAATTCTCCGTAAGCACCTATTACTACCACCATAAGTACATCTTACATGAGGCATAATCAGGGTTGAGAGACTGATGATTTGTCTGTTGACTAGTGTCGACACAAATAATCCATAATCAATCTATAAATCAAAATTGAGGTGAGTTTACTACGAGCCAGGTTTGAGGACTATAGCCCTGGACCTGCCTTTCCCCAAGGAAGGAAGGACACCAAAGAAGTAGAATGTACGGACCGGTTATACACCATCTTGGAACAAAGAGCATACCTCACATATGACAGCAATATCTCTTTTACTACTGTCCTGAGATGCTTAGCTGGCACAGCAGGTCCGTGGTCAGCAGGTCAGTGGTCGCAAAGTGAGCACAGCAGGTCAGTAATTAATCCTTAGTTTCCAGGAGGAGACACTTATCCTTAAATAAATGTCGATATGGGGGGGAGCTACATCCTTATATTTAAGGGTTTCATTCTTGTCTTTGGAACATAGTAAATGTTTAAAGCAGATGCACAATGCATGCTCAACAGGCCACGTCAGGCCCTTTTGGAAAAACAAGGTCAGGCTGAATTAGTTTTACACCAAATGGCTTCCTCATATACTCTTATATATCCTATTGCTTTTCATTTATTTATCACTGGTGTAAGGGGAGGTCCCCTCAGAGATACTATTCTTAGAAAGGAAAAGCTGTCCTGGGATGAGAAATCTGCTATGGGACATTCACACAGTGGATAACCTACCTGAAGATTGCTAAGAATCCCATGGATTCCAGCATCTGCCTAATGTATTGCACTCATGCCCAGAACATTCTTTCATCCCAATATGTAGCCGAGTTTGAAGAATAGCTCTGAGTTTGAAATACTCCAAAAGATCTCCAAATAACACAGGTTTTTCGCTAACATTACATCTTAAAAGTTGAAGGCATTATTATCTAGCCTAGCACAGTACCATAGACAGCTGGAATAAATATAATTAAGCACCAGTTACAACACAGAAAACGACTCCTTAAGAGTCGTTGTTTCTGTATACCATTTCTATTTTGGCCACTGATCTGCCTCATGGCTATTCTGTAAAGTAAGTGGAACCAAAGTGGCAAAAACATTGGAATTTGCACTATGGCAATTCTTCTGTATAAACAAGTTTATACAATTCAGCTTTGCAAGCCTGAGGATAGTCTGATTAAAAAAAATTGAGGTGGTCCTTAACTAAAAACATGTTTTTATTATTGAGGATTTTTTTGTTTTTGGAAATGAATTATTCAATGCCCAAAATAGCATAATGAAAAAAAGGTGAACATTTTTTAAGCAACTACATTCAGCATATCTTATAACTATGCCTTTAGCTATCATGTAACTCTGTAAAGCACAAAGTTATTAGAAGACATCATCATAATATTCACCTTGTAATCATACTATCCATCTTAAAAATGTTTAAAAACCTGTTTAACAATAATCTGTAGTCATTTAAACAAATAAAAATTATTCCCCAAAAGTCACCATTAGAATAACTGATTTTGCGACACCAAAACCCTTAAGCTTAAGAAAAATCGGAGGAGACTCGGAAAAATTTAAATTAGGTAGTGGAACTAAGAGAGGTGAAATGTATGCTGCTCCTCCTCATTTCCCTTTTGTTAGGCCATCTTGGGCAATCAGCTCATAAAACTAATCCTATCTGAGTCCTATTATTCTCATCACAGAACTACAAGCAGAAAGGAAAGCTTTCTCTAGAAAGGGAAAGAGAATTAAAAAATGGCATGAGTATTGGATAAATTCTGAAAATGAAATATATACAGAGAAAAGTGGGTATTTCAAATTGGCAAAAATGTGTGAGTTTCAAGGCTTAGTCCCAAGTCACCAGTCATTAGTGTCACCTACTATGCAGGTCATCCACGAGCTACACTGCTCTGGCACCTCCTCAACCACAAACACACACAGCATTCCGGAGCCAACTGGGGTATGAAAAGAACATGGGCTTTGGAGTCAGAGTCCAGGTTCAAACCTTGACTTACCAGCTATGTGACCTTGAGCAGAGCTCGGGCTCTTCACCAGCACAAAGGGGATAATATCAACTTCAGAAGGTAGTTGCTCGAATCGGGTGAGCTAATGTATGAGGTATCTCTCCTCCTTGGCAAAGTGGTGGAGCTGCTGCCTGGGAACTGACAGCGCCCAGCATTAGAGGGTTAATAAGGAGAAGTTATTCTAAGCTGCTGGTTCAGGGACAGGCGTCCAGCCCCAGACAGCCCATCAGCCCCACTAATGGGATTTAAAACAGTTGCTGCCTTCTCTTCAAGTCATGTAACGATTTCTGGACAGCCTAAGAGGCCCATTATCTGCAGTCCATGCTTCTGCTCTGTCTGGTGATAATGACTTCCTAGCGCAACAGCAGGGCCGCGGTCTTCCACTTCCTGCTGCACCACTGAGCAAAGGACCCTTGTTGAAGTCAAAGAAAAATTGTCATCCCACCACAGAGGCCGATGGTCTGTGAAATGCTGCCAAAGCTCCTGGAGAGTCCTCTTCGGCAAGGGTGCCTTCTGAGGGGTTTCCTGGGGGAATGTGAACGTGATAGACGAGTGCTTTCCGGTGAGAAAGTGAGATCTAGGCATCCCCAGAGGGCCTCTGACGTTGATATCTGAGGAGCTAGGAACTTCCCCAGCCTCTGACTTGCTGTCTCATCTCACTCAGTTCTTACAAGCTGCCTGCAGAGCCCAAAGGCAAAAAAAAGTAATGTGTAAAAAAATGCCACAACACTCCAATTTAAAAATCAACGCCCAGATGCAATAATTAACATAGGTTACCATTAGCATTGTTTCCTTTATTCTTGGTATTCTTTATCTTACTGTTTTTACCTTGTTGTTTATAAGTCACCTCAAATCCGGTTTAGTAATAGGCAAGATATAAATCCTAAATAAATAAAACAAACAGGATAATAAATTAAGGGCTTCTACCAGACTTGAACAGATCCCAAAAGAATTCTTGGCATTAATCATGGAAGGAAACTCTCACCCAAATTAAGGAAGATGTAACATGTTCGTTCTACAGTGTGATTTGTCAAATTAATGCTAGTGTGGGACTCCAAAGGAAAGGAAAAGGATACACTTGGTTGGTTATCAAATGCATGCAAATCAGGCTAAAAACTGATTTGAAAGTGGAAGAAAAACTTTCTCCTACAGTTAGACAGCTACCTAAAAAATTTTCTCAACTGACTGCTTAATTCAAGGTAAATATCAAATTTATTAAATATTATCTCTTACTCTAATAAACAAACATGTATTTATTAAAAACATTTACCTGGTAAAACTGAAAGTCATGTCAAATCATGATTGAGTTTAAGGGTACATTGTTGCAACCATTTTGGAAAGCAATCTGGCATTATGTTTTAAGTGCCCAAAAATGTTCATTCCTGTGATTCCATTTCTGGGAATCCATCCTAAAGAAATAATCCCAAATTCAGGAAGAAATTATGCAAAAAGACATAACAGGAAAAAAATGGAAACAAGCTAAAAATGTCCTATTACAGGGACATAGTTACATAAATTATGGCATACCTCTATGATGAAATAGCATTAATCATTAAAATTTTTTAGTGACACAGGAAAAGATAACAGAAAATAAGTAGAATTTTAAAAATTTAAAGTATGTATACCACATAAGATCAACTATGTAAAACAAACAGACAGAAGTATAAAAAATGCTAATAGTAGTTAGAATTACAGTAATTTCAATTCTGTTATACATATTTTTCCAAAATTTCCAAGTTGTCTACATGAGTGTGTATTATATTTATAATCTGGAAAAATAATACATCTTATTTATGAAAAATTAATAAACGGGGTTAATTTGCAAAAGAAAAAAATCATTTTTCATTCACTGACCCAACCTTTGCAGCCTTGGTCAGCAGGCACCCTGAATCCAGAAGGCGAGTGACCGAGCAGAGGAGAGGGAAGTCAACCAGGAGCTTCAGGGTCAGCTTGGAAGGACAAGCGGGAGGGCTGGCCCAAAAGTGGATGGTCAGCTCCAAATCACTAGGTCCCAAGTGACAGGGTGAACTGAAGTGCAGGCCAGATGGTCTGATTTGGTCCGGAGAGCTGCAGCATTGCTCAGAGCTCAACTGTGAGCAGGAAACAAATCAAACAAGTACAACTGACCAGAAATGACACAGATGATAGAATTAGCAGATAACAACATTAAGTGCTATTATAACTACATTCTGTGTGTTCCAGAAGCAAGAAGAAAGATTGAACATGTTAAATAGAAACATGGAAGATATAAAAAGGCCCAAGTCAAACTTCTAGAGATCAAAACAACAATGTCTAAAAAGAAAAATGGTGGAATGGGATTAAGAGTACATTAGACATTGCAGAAAAAAAGATTAGTGAACTTGAAGACATAGCAATAGAAACTATTCAACATGAAACTCAGAGGGAAAATAAAGACTGCAAAAACAAATGAACAAACCCTCAGTGAGCTGTGGAACAACTTTAAGTGGCCTAATATATGTGTAATTGGAATCTCCAAAAACAAGAAAAGAGAATGGGAGTCAGAAAAAATATGCGAAGAAATAATGACCAAAATTCTTTCAAATTTGATGAAATCTGTAAACACTCAGATCCAAATAGTTCAAAAGCAGCTCAACAAACCCCAACACAATGAAATTGAAGAAAACCCTACCAAGGCATATCATATTTAAATTGCTTAAAACTACTAATAAAGACAAAAATTTTAAAGCAGCCAGAAAAAAAAAAGAAGAAAAGATATGTGATGTACAGAGGAACAAAAGTAAGGGAGATAGCACGTTTCTTATTGGAAGTAATGCAAACCAAAAGACAATGGAGCAATATCTTTGATGTATTTTTTTAAAAGTCAACCTAGAATTCTATACACAGCAAAAATATCTTTAAAAATAGAAAGCAAATAAAGACTTTTTTAGATATACAAAAACTGAAAGAATTTATCACCAGCAGTCCTTCAGGCAGAAGGAAAATGATACCAGATGCAAGTATGGGCCTACACAAAGGAAAGAAGAATCCCAGTTATACAAGAGTTAACAGAAAAGAACTTTTTCCTTATTTCTAAACTTACTTAAAAGATAACTGACCACTTAAAGCAAAATGATGACAATGTACTGTTAGATTACAACATATGTAGAGATAAAACATATGATATAAATAGCACAAAGTCCAAGGGGGAAGAATGGAAGTACACTGTTGCAAGGTTCTTATACTCTAAGTAAAGTCTGGCATCCAATATGCAAAGTGTGACATCTCTAACTTATCACTGTAAACCCTAAAGCAATCACCAAAATAACTCAAGAGTTATAGCTAATAAGCCCACAAGAACGTTAAAATGGGTTCATAAAAAATATTCTATCCAAATGGAGGCAAATAAAGGAGAATAAAGAACAGATGGGAAAATAGAAAACAAAAAAAAACAAGAAGAAAAACAAGAAACGAGTTTAAACTCAATTCTAGCAATAATCACATTAAACATTTGTTAAGCAATTGTTAGATTGGATAAAAAAACAAGTGTCAAATATAAAGGCACAACTGGCTTAAGGGTAAAAGGATGGGGGAATATACTATGCTAACACTGACTTTAAAAGTTGGAGTGGCTATATTAATATCAGACAGAGTAAATATTCTTGCTTTTTAGAGCAAAGATTACTACCAGTGATAAAGAGGGTTATTTCATACTGATAAAGGGTCAATTCGTCAAGAGGATCAAACAAGTCTAAATGCTTATGCACCCCAATGATAAGCTTCAAAATGTATGATGCAAAAACTGATAAAACTGCAAGGAGAGCTAGATAAATCAACAATTATAGGCAAAGATTTCAACATTCTCTGTCAATAATTGACAGAACAAGCAGACAGAAAAATTAGTAAGGGTTTAGAAGACTTGAGACAGAATATCAGCCAACTGGACATAATTGAAAATCATAGACCACTGCAACAGAATTATTGTCAAGTGCACACAAAACATTCAGCAAGAGACCATAATCTGGGCCATAAATCTAGTCTCAATAAAAGGATTCAAATCAGACAAAGTAAGTTCTGTGAACAAAACAGAGTTACAAATAGAATTAAATTAGAATTAAAACAGAAAAATATCTAGGAAATCCCAAATATTTGGAAACTAAATAATACACTTCTAAATAACCAATGGATCAAAGAAGAAATCAAAGGGAAGTTAGAAAGTATTTTGAAGTAAATGAAAATGAAATCACAACATATGAAAATTTGTGAAATGCAGCTAACACAGTATTTAGAGGGAGGTTTAGAGCATTAAATGCCTATATTGGAAAAAAAGAAAAGCCTCAAATCAATGACCTCATCTTCTACCTTAAGAAAACAGAAAAAGAAAAGCAAATTAAACCGAAAGTGATCAGAAGAAAGCAAATAATAAAGATCAGAACAGAAATCAATGAAAGAGAAGAGAGAAAAACTGCAGAGAAAAATCAATAAAAGGAAACCTGATCCTTTCAGGAAATCAATAAAATCAATAAACTCTATCCAGACTGATCAGGAAAAAAAAGAGAGACACAAATTACCAATATCAGAAATGAGTGAGATGACATCACTACAGATTTCAGTGACATTAAAGAGATAATAAGGAAATGTTATGAACAACTTTATACTAATACACTTGAAAACTTAGATGAAATAATCAAATTCTTTGAAAGATACAAACTACCAAAACTCACTTAAGAAGAAATAATCTATTTCTTAAATAGATATACCCATATGTATTTTAAAAAGTGGATTTGTAGTAAAAAATCTTCCCACAAAAGATCTACAGGCCCAAATGGCTTCGTGAAGTATTTATGGAAGAAACAACACCAATCCTATACAAACTCATCAAGAAATTTGGAAATCAGAAAAAATTTATATTATAGTATAACAATGCAACAATAGATGAGTTTAGCAAGATTGCAGGATACAAGGTCAAAATACATTTTTATATTCTCATTCTTTTGGGCCAGCATTACTCCGACACCAGAACCATACAAAGACAATTCAAGGAAAGCAAACTACAGATCAATATCACTCATAAACATAAAATTTATGACAAAATTTTGCTAAATTCTTGATAAAATTTAACAAATCAAATCCACCAACACATAACAAGTATACTACATCAAAACCAAGTGAGTTTCATCCTAAGAGTGGAAGCTTGGTTTAATATTCAAAAAACCAATTAATATAATTGACCATATTAACAGACTAAAAAAAGAAAGCCATATGATCTCTATAGCTGCAGAAAAAACATTTGACAAAATCCAACATCCATTCATTATAAAATCTCTGAGAAAACTTGGGATAGAAAGGAACTTTCTTGGGGCCAGCCCGTGGCGTAGTGGTTAAGTGCACGTGCTCTGCTGCTGGCTGGATCCCTGGCGCGCACGGATGCACCGCTTGTCAGACCATGCTGTGGCAGTGTCCCATATAAAGTGGAGGAAGATGCGCACAGATATTAGCGCTGGGCCAGTCTCCCTCAGCAAAAAGAGGAGGATTGGCATGGATGTTAGCTCAGGGCTGATCTTCCTCACCAAAAAAAAAAAAAAAAAAAAAAAGGGAACTTTCTTAACCTGATAAAGGGCATCTACAAAAAAACCAACAGAGACCATCATACCTAATGGTGAATATCTGAACGCTTTCCCCCTAAAATCAAGAACATGGCAAGGAAGAAGTAAAATTGTCTTTATTAGCAGACAACATGATAATTTATGTAGAAAATCCTACAGAATCTGTGAAAAAGCTATTAGAACAATAGATTAGGTTAGCAAGATTGTATGATACAAGGTCGACATACAAAAATCAATTGTATTTCTATTATCCACAACAAACAATTGGAAATTGAAATTTTAAAAACAGTATCATTTAAAATAGCACAAAAAAAAATGAAATACTTGGGAACAAATCTGACAAAACATGTGCAAGTCTTGTATGCTGAAAACCACAAAGCATTGCTTAAAGAAAGCTTAAATATATGGACAGATATTCCACATTCATCAGTATGACTCAATATCTTTAGCTATCAGTTTTTCCCACACTTATCTATAGATTCAATGCAATCTCAGTCAAAATTCCAGTAGGCTTTCATGTAGAAATTGACAAGCTGAGTCTAAAATTTATAAGGAAATGGAAAGGACCTAGAATAGCCAAAACAACCTTGAAAAAGATGCACAAAGTTGAAAAACTTATATGCCCTGACTTCAAGTTTTGTACTGGTATAAAGATATAAAAATAGATAAATGCAGGAGAATAAAGTCCAGAATTAGACCTACATTATAAAACCAATTAATTTTTGACGAAGATACAAAAGCAATTCCGTGGAGAATAGATACTCTTTTCAACAAAGTGTAATAAATAAACAATTGGATATTCATCTGCCAAAAAAGATACTTAGATTCATACCTCACACCATATACATACCTCACACCATATACAAAAACTAACTCAAAGTGGATTATAGACTTAAATGTAAAATCTAAAACTATAAAACTTCCAGAATAAGATATAGAAGAGAATCTCTGTGACCTTGGGTTAGGCAAAGATTTCTTAGCTGCAATATCATGATCCACAAAAGAACAAATTAATAAGTTAGACTTTACCAAAATTAAGAACTTTTACTCTAAGAAAAACACTGCTAAGAACATGAAAAAATAAGCCATAAGCTAGGAGAAATCATCTGCAAATCACAAATCTGATAAATAACATATATCAAGAATATATAAAGAATTCTCAAAATTCAATAATAACAAAATGACTCAATTTTTTTTAATAGGCAAAAGATTTAAACAGACACTTCATCAAAGAAGATACATAAATGGCAAATAGCACTGAAAAGATAGTTAACATTGTTAGTCATTAGAGAAATAAGCATTAAAATCACAAAGAGATAGCACTACAAATATATTAGAATATATAAAATTAAAACTGATGATACTGAGAGTTGGCAAAGATTTGGAGCAACTGGAATTCTAATACACTGATGGTGGGAATGTAAAATGGTACAATTACTTTAGAAAAGAATTTGGCAGTTTCTTCAAAAGTTAAACATACATCTACCATGTGATCCAGCCATCTGTATATCCTAGGTAAATGCTCAAGAAATATGAAAACATGTGTCCCAACAAAGACTTGTGCATAATGTTCATAGCAGCTTTATTTGTATTAGCCAAAAACTGGAAACAACCCAGATACCCATTAACAGGTGAATGAACAAACAAATTGTCGTCTCTCAGTACAATGGAATCCTACTCGGCAATAAAAAGAGCAAAATACGGTGTGCAAAATAACATGGATGAATCTCAAAACAATAACACTGAATGGAAAAAAGCCAAACCACAAAAAATACATGCACACTGTATGATTCAATTTATATAAAATATTAGAAAATAAAAATGAATCTATGGCTACCGAAAACAGGAAGAAGTTGTCTGGGGGTGGGCTGGGACGCAGGGAGAGGCAGGAGGGGATTACAATGAAGCATGAGGAAACTTTGGTTGCCGGTGGACACGGTCATTTTCTTGATTGTAGTGATCACAGGTGTACACATATGTCAAAAATTATCTAATTATACTCTACAAATAGGGGCAGCCTATTGTATATCGATTATACTTCAATTAAGATTTTTATTTAAAGTCCAAAACATGAAACATTACCCAAAAAGGACACTTAGGTGAGGTGCTGCAGGTGTGGGAGAAGGGAGTGGGGAGGAAGTCAGAGAGCATGCCCAGGAAACAGGGTCCCTGCAGACAAGACGTCATCCCCTGAACGATTCTGCCTGAGCAGCAGAACACACATCAGTGGATGAATCCAAACGCCGCGTTCAGTTAAACGTCATACCTAGCTCCAGTCATATTTTTTTAGGCCTGGTTGAATGTCTTCAGCTCTAAAGCCAGGCTGACTTGTCTGATTGTTAAATCACATAGAAAACCTGAAATGATGACACTGACCCAAAGGAAGGATTTGTGACTACACCCGGAGAACGTGTGATTTCATGTTTGCCTCCTTAGATTCAAAAAGAGCAAGCGGTGACTGGCTTTTCCCCCTAGTTTTTCAAAAGTATAAAATTGTTGACACATAAACATGGAAGAAAGAAAGGAAGAGACAAGAGCACACAATGAAAATGATTGGAAATTGGACTCTCTTTTATAACAGGAAGACTAGAAATCACGTTGCCTAAAAGAGAACTGCAAGAACGTAACATAAAATCTAAACTTTTAACTATGTCTGAAACCTACAAAGTTGCGATCAGATCCACTATTGGCAAAGCCACGAGTACTGTGTGTGACACAGGGACAGGGGCAAAACAATACTTCAATATGGGAACACTAGGCCTGACTGCTGATGTAATAGGGAACAATGATTAAACTATCAATCAAACATATTTTTTAAATATGTTGCTTGTCATAGCCAGAGATTTCAAGTCCAGGACAAAATCTGGTGTTAGTTACAACAGAAATGAATTGGGTGGTCTCAGTACACAGATGATCACAAAATCAGCATAATGTGGAAATCAATTCAAGGATTTCTTCTTCATCTCGGCCCTCGATTCCATATTAATAAAAGCGATGTTATAGATTTATGAGCCATGGCTCTGCAAAGAGTTTTATGCTATTTTCCAAGCTATTTACCGTGTTTCAAAGCAAAATCATTTAATACGATCTCCATTCTCTAACTCTACCTAAATATCTTTATTTTTTAAACAATTGAATTTGTGGTTATTTTTTCCAGATGCACAGCACTTCCAAAATAAAAAAATAAATAAATAAATAAACTGGGTAAATTTCATCCTGAACCATCTGGAGGGCCGGAAGACATGGGGTTGGCTTCAGTGCCAGTTCTCTCTAGAGCCTCTTTTATGCTCACTCACATTCAATTGACTATCCCTCCCTGTATGGGAACACTTAATTGAAATGTTACAAGCTCCCATGTGATCCCTTCCTCCTCAAGTTTGTTTCTAGGGAAAACTCTTTCTCAAGTTGAATGTTGTCGGCTGCTTATCGGAAAATGCAAGCACAGTGTGATTCTCTTTATGTTACAACAGCTAGAAACCAAATCCAAATTTCTTGCCTGAATATCATAATCTGCTTGGCCTTGGTGCCTAAAAGGAGGGCAACTCTCTCCTTCTGAAATATGACCTCTGTTTCTTAGCAGGGATTCTATTGCAACATGCAAGCCACTGTAAGACCTTTCAGAAGTAGATAAAAAAAGTAATTAAAATAAATGCAATTGAGAGAAAATATTAAATATCATTTCATGTTTATAACTTACAGCAGCTTTCCTCTATCCCGCAAGTATTCTGTGTTCATTATTATGTGTCAGGCACTGCGTTAAGTACTCATATACGGAGATGAACAAAACTTGATTCCCACCACAAAGGACTCATAGGCTAGTGAAGGAAACAGACAAGAAAAGTGAAATTTCTATAGATGATTGCAGAGCCCCACAGGAAGGAGAGCATTTTAGGAATTCAAATATCTCATTTCATCTAAAGCCATAAGCCCCTAGGATGACGGTTATTACAAGTGACAGCATCCTCTGCTTTGTCCTCCAATTACTTCTCCAACCTTAGCACTCCATTCTAGTCAACATCCACTCACCTCTCCCCATATGATGACAATGGTCCCAATTTCAAATATTCTTGCACAATCCTCAGGCCTTATACCAGATCATAGGCCCCATGTTTCAGAAATGCAATCACCGGATGCATTCATTCCTACCTTCACACCTGGGCTCAGACTGTCCCCCCACCCAAAAAGCATTTCAGCATCTCCACCATCTCTTCATCCATCCAAATCTTAAGTAAACTACAAGGCCCAGGGTACCATTTTTCTCCTTGTCATGCCTTCTGTTGCTACAATGGCCTACCTCCCTGTTCCCTGAATTCCTGATGCACTAGTGAGAATTTATACCCACTTTTACTCCACTTGTTTCCTGTATATTAGTTTTACTTCTCCAAGGAAACTCTTAAGTTCCTTCAGGAACCATGTGCTCCAATAATGCTCAGAACACAGCAAATGCTCAAAAAAATATAAGTTAATTGTAATTTATGTGGAAATCAAGGTCAAGTGAGACTATAATTTTCCCAAGGTAACCAGCCTAAATAATAAGTACAGTTTAATAGCTGTCATTTATCAAGTACCAACATGCCAAGTTCTATGTGATTCAAGATTAGAACAAAAATAGATTCTGGGTTCTCTAGTTTTCAAGCAGGCATTTATATCATATGTTTCACTCAAATCTACCATATTATTATGATATGTTTTATTTGTTGATTATCTACTCTTTGCCAAGAGCTGTATATCAGCTATTCATTTAATCTTCATAAAACCATATATAGTAAATATGATTACCATTCCTCAAAAAGGTTAAAGGACCTGCCCATGTGCTCATTGTATGGGATTGAGGCAAAATTCTAAACCAGGTCTGTCTGACTTCAAATCTTTTGTTCTTCCCCACTCTGCACCAACTCTGAATTACCAAAAAAGTACATTCTTATGTCAATTCATTAATTAATAAAAAGTGTATAAGACATGTTCATCCAATCCATACTGCATCGAGCTCATACCTAGGTCCACATTATGTAGCACAAACTGGAGGGTTTGCAATTTTCCATAACATTTTAGTTCTGAAGATGTTAAACTCCCAATTACCTAGCATTTGTAAAAGTTGTGTAGTTAGTCACCTGAGTGATCCAGTTCTCTGGACAATGAGCAACTAAGAACTGCACTTTATATGGTTCACAATCCCACACCTGGTGATCCAGACTTTAAATTGTTCTACTACAGTGTTGTTTGTGTGTGTGTGTGGTGCTGTTTGTTTAAATAAACTGGTATCGAGGGGATAAGTTAAGACTGCAGCATAGGGAGACTCTGAACTCACCTCTTCCAACAGACACAGCAGACTTACAACTACTCTTGAAACAATTACCCCTGAGAGAGAACTGAAAACTAGATAAGAGGAACCCCTGCAACACATGACAGTTCTGACTGAGGTGGAAGAGGCAGAAATTTCTTTCTAGAGAGAAAAAAAGCCACCTTCACAAGCTGCAGTGCTTCACAGCCTCCCAGAAGCAACCCAAAGGTACATAGCCTTCCCAGGAGGAGCGGGGACCTGAGACAGTGAGCATTGCTGCTATAAGCATTTTTTGGACCCAGCACAACTGAGATGAGTGTCGTAATATCTGGCTTTGCTGGCTACTAACAATAATGGTTAATACCCCCAGAAAAGCTGGAACATAAGGAAATTAAAGCTGGCTCTTAGAGGGCCCATGCACAAATTCACCATTTCAGAAAGCAACCTAAAATCACCAGAAAGAAAGGTGCACAGTCTTCTGGTGAAAGAGACTCACCTGAGGGGATTTGGGTGTATCTCGGTGAGAGGTGAGACCTCTCCAGAGACTGACACATTGGCAGCAGCCACTGTTGTGACCTGGTGTAGGCATGCTGACACAGACACTGGCAGATGCAATTGGAGTTCTCCCTGTGGCCGGCTAGCCCAGGGTCTGCCCCACCCACTAGAGCACGAATTTCATCCAGCTCAGCCAAGGATAGCACCCTGCCCTGGGGACAGGCCCAACCCAGCAACAAGCCCTTGGGCAACTTGTGGGCCTGCATAGGCTACATGCCTGGACTCTGAAGCCTGGTGAGTGGGTCCACCTCTGTGGGGCAGGATATGCGTGAGAAGCAGGTGGAGTGTGTGGGGCATTGGTGGAGTGTGTGAGGCATCTGCCGAGGGGTGACTGGGTCCACTTCAGGGGGTCATGGCACATGCATGGGGCAGAACTATGTTGACAGCATGTGTGGCCATCTGGGGCTTGTAGCTGCAGAAGACTTGTGCTTCTCAAACAACCACAGAGAGGATCAGCCCCACCTTCAGAGCCTGAAACAATTGGGTACTCCACTGCCTGGGCCCAGCCCCACCCAGCTGCAATCCTCAGAGAGCTGACAAGAGCCTTATAGGCAGGAGACCTATAGCAATCGTAAGACCCTGAAACTAACAACCAGTCACACTGGGGGCCTACTCACCTAACAGAAAAACTACAACAGGAATGTTCTATTAGACCTTGCAACCAACTGTTCTAGGGCTTCCCACACCTGGTAAAGGGACTGAAGTGTCCACAGCAACCACACACAGCTGAACATTACAACCAGCTGGCCAGGGGGACAGCTCAGCCTCCCTGGGCATCTACAGCAAGAGCAACCATGCCACAACAAAAGGACACATGTAGCCCACATGGGAGTCACTCCTGGAACATTTGGAACTGGTGAGGAGAGGGAAGAACACTGCTGGACCTCATAAGGCATCACTTACATAAGGTCTCCTCCAAGAGCAGGGGATGTAGCTGACCTACCTCATACATAGATACAAGCGCAGAGCAAAAGGCAAAATGAGGAGGCAAAGGAATATGTTCCAAGGAAGGAAACAGGACAGAACCCCAGAAAAGGAACTAAATGAAACAGAAATGAGCAACCTACCCAACAGAGAGTTCAAACAAAGAGTCATAAGGATGCTCACTGATATTGGGAGAAGAATGGATGAACTCAGTGAGAACATCAACAAAGAAATGGAAGACATAAAAAAGAACCAACCAGAAATGAAGACTGCAATACTGGAAATGAAAAATTCACTAGAGGGACTCAAAAGCAGAGTAGAGGATACAGAAGAATGGATGTGTGAGCTGGACAAAAGACTAGAAGAAATCACCCAAGCTGAACAGATAAAAGAAAAAAAGAATTAAGAAGAGGGAGGACAGTCTGAGGGACCTCTGGGACAATATCAAGTGCACTAATATCCGTGTTATAGGTGTCCCAGAAGGAGAAGACAGTGACGAAGGGGCAGAGAATCTATTTGAAAAAATAATAGCAGAAAATTCCCTAACCTAAAGAAGGAAACAGACATCCAGGTACAGGAAGCACAGAAAGCACCAAACAAGATAAACCCAAAGAGGCCCACACCAAGACACATCATAATTAAGATGTCCAGAATTAAAGAGAGAATCCTAAAAGCCGCAAGAGAAACACAACACGTTACATACAAAGGTAACCCCATAAGGCTATCAGCCAACCTCTCAGCAGAAACCTTACAGGCTAGAAGAGAGTGGCAAGATATATTTAAAGTGCTAAAAGGAAAAGACCTAAAGCCAAGAATACTCTACCCAGCAAGGTCATCATTCAGAATGGAAGGAGAGATAAAGAGTTTCCCAGACAACCAAAAATTAAAGGACTTTATCACCAAGAAACCGGTCCTACAAGAAATGCTAAAGGGACTTATTTAAGGAGGAAAGAGAAGACCACAAATAGGAAAGAATTCTCTATTTCCATGATAAGAGAGTAACGGATACAACCACACAAAAAAAGAGGTTATATAAGATATCAAAAACATAAAATGTGGGAGAAAGGGAGTAAAAGAGTAGAGCTTTTAGAAAGAGGCCAAACTAAAGAGACCATGAACTTAATATAGACTGCTGTATACATAGATTATTATACATGAACCTCATGGTAATAACAAACCAGAAACCTATAATAAATACACAAACAACTAAGAGAAAGGAACCCAAACATAATACTAAAGAAAGCCATCAAACCACAAGGGAGGAGAGCAAGAGAAGAAGAAAGAAACAGAGAAGAACTACTAAAAGACCCAGAAAAAAGTTTAAAAAATGGCAGTAAGTACATACTTATCAATAGCTACTTTAAATGTCAGTGGACTAAATGCTCTAATCAAAAGGCATAGCGTGGCTGATTGGATGAAAAAACAAGACCCATACATATGCTGCATACAAGAGACACACTTCAGACCTAAAGACAGTCACAAACTGAAAGTGAAGGGATGGAAAAAGATACTCCATTCAAATGGCAATGAAAAGAAAGCTGGGGTAGCAATACTCATAGCAGAAAAAATAGACTTTAAAACAAAAACTGTAACAAGAGACAGAGGAGGGCAGTACATAATGATCAAGGGAACAATCCAACAAGAGGATATAACACACGTAAATATCTATGCACTCAACATAGGAGTGCCTAAATATATAAAGCAACTATTAACAGACATAAAAGAAGAAATAGAGAGTAACATAATAAAAGTAGGAGACTTTAACACTCCACTTACACCAATGTACAGATTACCCAAACAGAAGATCAATAAGGAAACATTGGCCTTAAACAACACACTAGACCAGATGGACTTAGTTGATATATACAGAACATTCCATCCAAAAACCGAAGAATACACATTCTTTTCAAATGCACATGGAACATTCTCCAGGATTGATCACATATTAGGCCACAAAACAAGTCTCCATAAATTTAAGCAGATTGAAACAATATCAATCATCTTTTCTGAGCACAAGGGTATGAAACTAGAAATCAACTACAGAAAGAAAATCAGACTAGCCACAAATATGTGGACATTAAGCAAAATGCTACTGAACAATGATTGGGTCAATGAAGAAATTAAAGGAAAAATCAAAAAATACCTGGAGACAAATAAAATATGACATGCCAGAATTTATGGCATAGATAAAAAGCGGTTCTAAGAGAGAAGTTTATAGCAATACAGGCCTATCTCAACAAACAAGGAAAATCTCAAATAAACAATGTAGCAGTGCACCTAAAGGAACTGGAAAAAGAAGAACAAACAAAGCCCAAAATCAGTAGAAGGAGGGGAATAATAAAAATCAGAGCAGAAATAAATGAAATAGAGACTTAAAAAAAATAGAAAAAACCAGTGAAACTAAGAGCTGGTTCTTTGAAAACATTAAAAAAATTGACAAACCTTTAGCTAGACTCACCAAGAAAAAAAGAGAGAAGTCTCAAATAAACAAAATCAGAAAGGAAAGAGGAGAGATGACAACAGACAACTCAGAAATACAAAAGATTATAAGAGAATAGTACAAAAAGCTATATGCCAACAAATTGGATAATCTAGAATAAATGGATAAATTCTTAGACTCATACAACCTTCCAAAACTGGATCAAGAAGAAATAGAGAATTTGAATAGACCAATCACCAATAAGGAGATCAAAACAGTAATCAAAAACCTCCCCAACAATAAAAGTCCAGGACCAGATGGCTTCCCTGGTGAATTCTACCAAACATTCAAAGAAGACTTAATACCTATCCTTCTCAAACTCTTCCAGAAAATTAAAGAGGAAGGGAAGCTTCCTAACTCATTCTACAAAACCAACATTACCCTGATACCGAAACCACACAAGGACAACACAAAAAAAGAAAATTACAGGCCAATATCACTGATGAACATCAATGCAAAAATCCTCAACAAATAATTAGCAAATCGCATATAACAATACATTAAAAAGATGATACACCGTAATCAAGTGGGATTTATTCCAGGGCTGCAGGGATGGTTCAACATCCGCAAATCAATCAACGTGATACACCACATTAATAAAATGAAGAATAAAAATTACATGATCGTCTCAATAGATGCAGAGAAAGCATTTGACAAGATACAGCATCTATTTATGCTAAAAACTCTGAATAAAATGGGTATTGAAGGAAAGTACCTCAACATAATAAAGGCCATATATGACAAACTCACAGCTAATATCATTCTCAATGGTGAAATACTGAAAGCTATCCCCCTAAGAACAGGAACCAGAAAAGGATGCCCACTTTCTCCACTCCTATTTGACATAGTATTGGAAGTCCTCGCCAGAGCAATCATGCAACAAAAGGAAATAAAAGGGATCCAAATTGGAAAGGAAGAAGTGAAACTGTCACCATTTGCAGATGACATGATTTTATATATAGAAAACCCTAAAGAATCCACCAAAAAACTTTTAGAAATAATAAATGAATGCAGTAAAATTGCAGGATACAAAATCAACATACAAAAAGCAGTTGCAGTTCTATACAATAACAACGAAGTAGCAGAAAGAGAACTTAAGAATACCATCCCATTTACAATTGCAACAAAAAGAATAAAACACCTAGGAATAAACTTAACCAAAGAGGTGACAGACCTGTACACTGAAAACTATAAAAGATTGTTGAAAGAAATTGAAGAACACGCAAAGAAATGGAAAGTGATTCTACACTCTTGGATTCGAAGAATTAACATAGTTAAAATGTCCATACTTCCTAAAGCAATCTATAGATTTAATGCAATCCCTATCAAACTTCCAACAACACTTTTCACAGAAATAGAACAAAGAATCCTAAAATTTATATGGAACAACAAAAGACCCCGAATAGCCAAAGCAATCCTGAGAAAAAAGAACAAAGCTGGAGGTATCACACTCCCTGATTTCAAAATATAATACAAAGCTGTAGTAACCAAAACAGCATGGTACTGGCACAAAAACAGACACACAGATCAATGGAACAGAATCGAGAGCCTAGAAATAAACCCACACATCTATGGACAGCTAATTTTCGACAAGGGAGCCAAGAACATACAATGGAGAAAGGAAAGTCTCTTCAATAAATGGTGTTGGGAAAACTGGACAGCCACATGCAAAAGACTGAAAGTAGACCATTATCTTACACCTTACACAAAAATTAACTCAAAATGGATTAAAGACTTGAATCTAAGGCCTGAAACCATGAAACATCTAGAAGAAAACATAGGCAGTATGCTCTTCAAGATCGGTCTTAGCAACATATTTTCAAGTACCATATCTGACCCGGCAAGGGAAACAATAGAAAAAATAAACAAATGGGACTATATCAAACTAAAAAGCTTCTGCACAGCAAAGGAAACCATCAACAAAACAAAAAGACAACTTAACAATTGGGAGAAGATATTTGCAAACCATATATCTGATGGGGGTTAATCTTCAAAATATATAAAGAACTCATACCTCTCAACAACAAAAAAACTAACAACCCAATGAAAAAATGGGCAAAAGACCTGAACAGACATTTCTCCAAAGAAGATATATAGATGGCCAACAGGCACACGAAAAGATGTTCAACACCATTAACGATCGGGGAAATGCAAATCAAAACTACAATGACCTAAAACCATCTATAGATTCAATGCAATCCCTATCAAAGTTCCAACAACATTTTTCACAGAAATAGAACAAAGAATCCTAAAATTTATATGGAACAACAAAAGACCCCGAATAGCTAAAGGAATCCTGAGAAAAAAGAACAAAGCTGGAGGTATCACACTCCCTGATTTCAAAATATACTACAAAGCTATAGTAACCAAAACAGCATGGTACTGGCACAAAAACAGACACACAGATCAATGGAATAGAATCGAAAGCCCAGAAATAAACCCACACATCTATGGACAGCTAATCTTTGACAAAGGAGCCAAGAACATACAATGGGGAAAAGAAAGTCTCTTCAACAAATGGTGTTGGGAAAACTGGATAGCCATATGCAAAAAAATGAAAGTAGACTCTTACCTTACACCATACACAAAAATTAACTCCAAATGGATTAAAGACTTGAATGTAAGACCTGAAACTGTGAAACTTCTAGAAGAAAACATAGGCAGTACGCTCTTCGACATCAGTCTTAGCAACATCTTTTCAAACACCACATCTGACCAGGCAAGAGAAACAATAGAAAAAATAAACAAATGGGACTACATCAAACTAAAAAGCTTCTGCACAGCAAAGGAAACCATCAACAAAACGAAAAGACAACCTAACAATTGGGAGAAGATATTTGCAAACCATACATCTGATAAGGGCTTAATCTCCAAAATATATAAAGAACTCATGCATCTAAACAACAAAAAAACTACCAACCCAATTAAAAAATGGGCAAAAGACCTGAACAGACATTTCTCCAAAGAAGATATACAGATGGCCAACAGACACATGAAAAGATGTTCAAAATCACTAACTATCAGGGAAATGCAAATCAAAACTACAATGAGATATCACCTCACGCCCGTCAGAATGGCTATAATTAACAAGACAGGAAACAACATGTGTTGGAGAGGTTGTGGAGAGAAGGGAACTCTCATACACTGCTGGTGGGAGTGCAAACTGGTGCAGCCACTATGGAAAACAGTATGGAGATTCCTCAAAAATCAACGATAGAACTACCATATGATCCAGCTATTCCACTGTTGGGTATTTATCCAAAGAACTTGAAAACACCAATTTGCAAAGGTACATGCACCCCTGTGTTCATTGCAGCCTTATTCACGATAGCCAAGACTTGGAAGCAACCTAAGTGCCCATCAAGGGACGAATGGATAAAAAGCTGTGGTATATATACACAATGGAATACTACTCAGCCATAAGAAACGATGAAATCCAGCCATTTGTGACAACATGGATGGACATTGAGGGCATGATGCAAAGTGAAATAAGTCAGAGGGAGAAGGTCAAATACCGTATGATTTCCTTCATTAAGTAGTAGATAATAACAACAACAAACAAACACATAGGGACAGAGATTGGATTGGTGGTTACCAGAGGGGAAGGGGGGAGGGAGGAGGGTGAAAGGGATAATTGGGTACATGTGTGTGGTGATGGGTTGTAATTAGTATTTTGGTGGTGAACATGATGTAATCTATGCAGAAATAGAAGTACAATGATGTACACCTGAAATTTTTACAATGTTATAAACCAATGTTACTGTAATAAACAAAAAATTAAAAAAAAAAAAAAAAACTACAATGAGATATCACCTCACTCCTGTCAGAATGGCTATAATTAACAAGACAGGAAACAACAAGTGTTGGAGAGGATGTGGAGAGAAGGGAATCGTCATATACTGTTGGTGGGAGTGCAAACTGGTGCAGCCACTGGGGAAAACAGTATGGAGAGTCCTCAAAAAATTAAGAATAGAATACGATAGGATCCAGCTATTCCACTGCTGGATATTTATCCAAAGAACATGAAATCACAATGCATACAGACACATGCACCCCTGTGTTCATTGCAGCATTGTTCTCAATAGCCAAGAGTTGGAAGCAACCTAAGTGCCCACGAAGAGATGAATGGGTAAAGAAGATGTGGTATATATACACAATGGAATACTACTCAGCCATAAGAAATGATGAAATCCAGCCATTTGTGACAACATGGATGGACGTTGAGGGTATTATGTTAAGCGACGTAACTCAGAGAGAGAAGGTCAAATACCATATGATCTCACTCATAAGTAGAAGATAAAAACAACAGCAAACAAACACTTAAGAGACAGAGACTGGATTGGTGGGGGAAGGGGGGGGAGGAGGTGGAAAGGGACAATTAGGCACATGTGTGTGGTGATGGATTGTAATTAGTCTTTGGGTGGTGAACATGATGTAATCTATGCAGAAATACAAGTATAATGATGTACACCTGAAATTTACATAATGTTATAAACTAATGTTAATTGCAATAAAATAAATAAATAATAATAAATAAATAAACTGGTATTAGATCCTCTAGGTTTCAGCCTGAAGAGCTCTTTCCTTTGCCTTTTTCCTCTGGTCAAACCATTACAGCTAATTAATTGTTCACATTGGGAGGTAGGTTTTCCCCCTCAATCCACTGCCAGTTTCACAATTGGTGTAATAATTACCGTTGGATCAGGGAAATTTATTGTAGAATGCATTACTTCTACACATGCACACATTTATTAATGCAGATGGTAATTATTTACTTATTTATTATCAATAGTGCCTCAAAGTTGGTGGAGCCTTAATTACTTCCTAATTATCCAGACTCCTATTTCTTTATAAAGATGGGCTTGAAAACAGCAATTCAATAGCTCAGACATTTTACAACTAACATTGATTTCTCCTCCCTCCTCATTTATTGATGGGCCGTTCTCTCTCTTGTATTTCTTTGTCCCTGATAAAGTTGTAAACGACTGGTATTCTCGTTAATTCCTTCAGTTAGCATGAGCTCACTGGGCCTCTTTACTTGCTTTGCCTCTCTGACTGTACTCGTGCTACTGAGATCATCTTGTTAGAATGCTTCCCTGTGACCCACCACCAGTAAATGCTCCTTTCTCCTTTAAACTTGACTGTTTTGTGTCCTGTAAATTCTGTGCCCCCTTCCACAAAATCATGCTGCAAAATAATCATCCTCACTCATGCCAACCTACACATGATTGTTTTCAAAACTGTCCCTTTTTTCTTTTTGTAGGTTTAATATACCCCAAAATTGCAAATACTCTATCATGTATATTTCCACAGAAAAAAACAGATTTGCCAATGCAAAGCATATGTATTTACCTCTGGTAGCCTGGGGAAAACAGAAACAATCAGAATAATTCTATAAATAGAAGCTTCATCAGTTTAATCTTTTCAAAATTTCCATAAACACAGCCATTCTGCCCAAGGTAAGATTCTCTTCAGGGATTTGTGCTGTCCACAGCACGAGACCCTTATTTACCATTCATTCTCATTCCAAACTCCAGCATATGCTCAAATTGTGAGCAATCTCTGTCTAGTGCAACGGAAGGAAGATAACCTTTCCACTGGAGTGGAGAACCTTTCTTTACTAACATCTACACTTTAGGTGGTAATTTTTGGTGTACTCCTTTTTCTCTCTTCTGAAAGTGATCTTTATCCTTCTTCTAAGCATCCTAAAATATTAAAGACATAAAAAAAGACTATAATGTTAAACTTAGCCCACGACAGGAGACACGACAAAGTACTCTGCTGTATTAGTTTCCTATGGCTGCTATAACAAATTACCATAAACTTGATGGCTTAACGCAGTACAAGTTCATTATCACACAGTTCTGGAGGTCAGAAGTCTGACATGGGTCTCACTGGGCTAAAATCAAGATGGTGGCAGGGCTGCATTCCTTCTGGAGGCTCTAGATAAAGGAGAATCTGTTTCTCTACTTTTTCCAGCTTCTAGAGGTTGCCCTCGGTTTTGGCTCCTGACCCCTTTCCATCTTCAAAGCAAGCAGTGGGTGGATGAGTCTTGCTCACGCTGCATCACTCTGATGCTGACTCTTCTGTTTCCATCTTTCACCTTGGGCCCATCTGGATAATCCAGGATAATCTCCTCGTCACAGGGTCAGCTGATTAGCAACCTTAATTCCTCCTTCCATGTAACATAACATATTTACAGGTTCTGGGGGTTAAGACATGGACCTCTTTGGGGGTCCATTATTCTCCCTAACACAGTAATATGAATGAATTTGGGTTTGTCATTAAAAAAAAAAAAAACTTACATTTTCAAATGAACGTTATCCCCTCCAAGTCAATACTTGGGGAGACCTCACGCTTGTTCTAACCACGCTAGGAATGTTAGAGGGATTCCTTTTTGGGTGCTGTCTTCTAGCTCAATGGAGCATTCTTAGAATATCCATAATTACAGCAAATTTTTAGGCATTTAAACATGAATTTGTGAAAACAGTCAAAAGTCATAGAAAAGCAAATGCATTGACTATGGTAAATAATCCAATTAGAAAGTTATCACTTTGAGTCAAAAACAAGGTGAAACCAATGAAATAAATTGATTGATTTTCCCAGTAGACTGATTTTTCTTATAAATCATGTGTTACAATAATAATAAAAATAAATAGCTAATTGGTCACTCACTAGGTGCCCAGTACTTTTCTAGGAGCTTTACAAGAATTATATTTACAGCCCTGAGAGATACTATTACTAACCATATTTTACCAATGAGTTTAACTGAGAACTAGAGAGTTTAATAACTTCTTTAAGGTTACCTGGCTAGGAAGTAGAAAAGCTGGGATTCCCACCCGAGTAATCTGCTCTTAACCCTGTCACAAGCACCATGCCCACATAATTCTATTTTCTTTACCATTAACTCTCCACCCACATCCCCCATTTAGTTCAGTAATAAAACAGTCTTCTAAAAAGCGGGAAAATTATTTAAATACAATATTAAAAATAATAAAAAGCAGAAAAGTCAGATGACAAGTTTATTTGCTTTGTGCTTTGTGACATTTAACTTAAAAATAGCATTATAGCCACAAAATTAGAAATGAGACAAAGACCAAGAGATGACTCTAAGTAGATTCCTAAAAACATTCATCTAAAAATATCTAGTGCCTCAGATTTTCCTCCCAGCATTTCTGGGAGTAGACATTAAGTACTTAAAAATTTAAAATGTTACTTTGCCACAGAAAGATCATCTCTAGCTGTCATCTTTATTGACAAGTGGGGGAAGGAGGAGCTTTTGGTCCTGGAGGTAAGTCAGAAAGACACAGGCATCCACAGTGTGACATCTCAGTATCCGTGAAAAGGCTAAGAAAACAAACCAGCCTGGCAGGCAAATTAAACTCCTCTGAGGTCCTGCCTGGCCATCAAGAAACCATTGAGGCAGCTTAGGCCTAGAGGGTAAGGGCTCTTTGGACACATAATACTAAAAGAAGCAGACATATTTAGTCACCTCTTATCCCTGCTAAAATAAGTATGTCAAGTCAACTTTATCCCTATAAAAATTCAGCCAGTCACCCTATCCCTTAAGGTGACAATAGGGAAGCTCAATCCCACATCCAGTGACTTGTGGGAAGTCCAAGTCCTCCCCGGGATTTCTGCAAATTCTATTACAATGAACACCTCTGGCAATCAGCTCCCTCCTCTGCTCAGTTAGTTTGGTTTAAGGATGATTTTGCCTTCCCAGGCCAAAATTATTTTCCATACTACATCAGCCAGAGTGTAGATCTCATCCCTTTCCATAATTTACACATTCAAAATAAAACACTCACTCATGGCAGCATGGCATCTGTGCCTAAAGTCTGGAAATACTGAGAAAGAATATACTACACAAAAACTCACATTTAAAATTAGAAATCTCCACTCATAAAAGTTCTTGCCTATCCTCTATGTCTCCTCTACCCTTCTCACATCTTCCCTCCTAGGCCAGCCCAATCAAGAGAGGAAAAAAAAAAAAAAAAATATATATATATATATATATATATACCCACATACACACGTTCCTCTCACTTTCTTGTGCAGAGTTCTTCAATCCCTGGGTTTCCCTTGGAGTAATCAAAGCCCAGAACTCTGTTACCATTGTAGAAGCCCTGATTAAGTTCTTAGACAACAGTCATCTCGTCCTCCATTTTCAATATGGATGCTATGGAGTAGAATGGGAGGATCTATTTACATAGCAAGTAAGCAGACACAGCAATAATTGAAGGTATTATCGACTACACCATTTCAATTCCCGCCGTGGCTGTGGCACAAGCTGTGCCACATCCAGACTGCTTCTTGGAACTGCTCTCTTGCTTTCCAGTTCCGTGGACACTCCCCAGAACCCAGTGTGCGGCACCCGAACTCTCAATACCCTTCGCAGACTCCATTGTCTCCCCACCCCACTGAGAAACTGATGCTGGAATCACCTTCACAAATATGTGTTTTATAATCTCATTCTTTGGTTTAAGAACAAAAAAGCTCCCTATTTCCAAATAGATTTTTTTCATGAAGGCTAACATTCACGTGACCATTTATCTGATCAACCCCATCATTTCTTACTTCCCTGTACGAATCCACATCTGGCCAAGCAAATGTATTTTCAAACTCCAGTCAGCATGGCTTACTGAGCCTCAAGAGCACCTTTGTCTTTGCTTGCATGTCAGTTTCAGCGCCTGAACTCTTCCTTCTCCTTCTCCATCCACGTATATTCACCGGCACTTCAAAAATGAGGTCAAATTTCCTCTTCTACTGGATGTTGTCTCTGATTGATGCCACCTAACTGTGACCACTGCTCTGTCCTCAGCCCCTTTATCAGTTAGGACTTGTCCTCCCTGAGCATTAATCCAGCCAAAACAGCCATCATTAGTTGAGCATTTCATGTGTGCTAAGCACTTTGCGTGAGGATTAGCTCATTTAATTCTCACAAAAAAACTTTAAACAAGTGTACTATTTATCCCCATTTAACAGATGAGAAAACTGATGCTTAGAGAGGTTAAATAGCTGTCCAAATCCACATAGCTGGAACATGGCAGAATAAGGTTTTGAACTTGGACTGTCTGAGTCCATCACCTGTGCCTTAATCACAACACTATAAAACCTCCAGGATGATGATGTTATTCAATAACAGAGTCATTCATGTTGGTCTAGTCTAAACTGTGGGCTACTGAAGGTAATGAACGACTTCTCCTACCCTATTTACTTATATTCTTTGCCTCCCTCTGTTTCGTTTTGTTTTTTTTTTTTGGATATTTGACTTAAAAATAGCGGTGAAGGAGACAATCAAAGAGGAATGATGTAATGATATTTATTCTTTTCATAAGTGAAATTTGGTTACTGCTGTGGCCAATCTATCAGTACCCATTATCCTTTAGTTAAACTGATTTCAAGAGTTATCAATTATCAGTTAAGAGCGATAGATTTATACCTAAAATTGCTACAAGTTGGATTCCTAACACCCTTCAAATATCTTCAAATTTCTTCAAATATGTACAAAAATATATATTTCTAAACTAAAATATCTAAAATCAGTATTTGTTTGCAAAAGTCCTAGAAGGAAGTAATCCATCTTTCCTCCCCAGACAAAATTGAGTACACAACAACCTTCCCGATGATATACCTGAGTAAGTATTGCCAGAATTTATTATACAAAGAGTCAAATGTTCCATTTCTTGCGACCATTAGTCTTAGTAAGCCGTTAGATGTTTGAATAGCCTTGCAAGAATAAAATTAAAGAAAACAAAATCATATTTCTTCCTCAAAATTGTAATAAGAGAAAATTTGTCAAAAGGACGGAATAAGCAAGTAACACAGGATTTATTTTATAATTACCCCCACCCAAAGGCCACTCCTGCTAATGTAAATCTTAAAACCTCTGTAGAAAATGGGCATTTGATAGATGTGGACTTTTATTCTACTCATTCTTATTGGTTACATAATGACACCTACATTCAATTTTCAACTACCAGCTAGCAGAGCTGGGTTTAGGGATTTATATTGGTGAATTTGTAATCCCTTCACCTTGCAATGAGTCTACTCAGGAAATGCAAAATAATTTTTATATTGCTGTTTTTTAAAGAACATAAAGAAATAAACAAGTCTATTGGCAGGAAAAACAATTGTGTAATACATTCTAAGGTATCCTGCAAAAAAATTTTCAAAATATATGTTGCTTTGGGTTATCCATTTTTCAGCACTCCTTTATAAGCAGAAAACTAGGAATTGACATATTTAGAGATGCATTTCCTTTTTCCAAAAACTGGGTATAATAAAATGAACTTAAATACCTTCATATGAATTATATTTATTTTAGACTAATTTGTAGAAGCTGGCTTATTCACTTAAAATTGTAAAAACATTTTTACTACTAGACCCACTTGACTCATTTAAAGACTTTATGCCAGTTTCATGTGCCTAGAGGTTTTTGTACACTTCATTACGAAAACAGAATTTAAAGACCAACCCTTGATAATGTTGATAAAAATCACTTAAACAGATAGAATAATCAATGGAACTTTGCAATCTTATTAAACCCATATCAGAATAGAAAACGTTTTTAATTCTCAAAAAGCTCATATCTTAAAAAACATTTAACATTATGCAAATATGATAAGGACTGTCCAATTAATTTCATGGTGATTTGAGCAGAAAGCAATCAGCAGGCAAGAGGGAAGGAGAGCATATTGATCCAAATAGGCATTTGGTCATATAGGAGAGGGAGGAGGCGGAGGAGGACAGCTAATGCCCCTTAAGCACACCTAGTTTGCCAGCTATTATTCCAAGTGTCTTGACATGAATGGCTGCATTTAAGCCTCTTGAGCCCCATGAAGTCGGTACTAGTATTATCCCCATTACACAGATGAGGAAACAGAAGAGTAGCCAGCTTGTGCTTACTTTTCCCATTTTTTCTAATTCTTTTGAGCAAATTGTTTGATTGAGGGGAAGGGAAGAAAGAAAACAGATAGCAGGTGGGTAAAGTGCCAAATACTTCCTTTCTAGGGGAAAAAATGTGCTCACTATATGTGTTATCTACTTGGGTTCTATGCTTGTCCTCTATTCAGGGACTCTTTCACTGAAATCAGTAGGGAAATCCTCCTTTCTAAGAGAACGGGGATTTCAACACTACTAGGCAGGGCAGCAGTCTGCCAAACTGAGCCTCTGTGCACAGTAGGAAAAGCAGTCCTCTCCTCCTGGAGGAAGAATCACAGAAAGAGAACTCTTCTTAGAAGATGAAATGAGAAAAAGCTCCCTCTCTAGGTGGATCAGGTAACAGAGTCTATACTTCCTCTGGGCAGGGCCTACAGCCTGGCCAGCGGGAGTCTCACCTCCGATGGCCAGGTGTTCCTGCACAGGGTGCAACCTCTGCAATCACATGCTGGGGCCTGGGACCAAGTGGGTAGACTGGTTTTGTTAAAAGCCTTCGTACTCTTAACAAGCTTGGAAGCCTCATTTCCTGTCCTCCCCAGCACTCCCTTGACCCTAAGATCCAACAACACCTTTCAGGTCTTGGCAAATCCTGTTTCTTTGCCCAGAACACCTTCCAGGCCCTTGTTTACCTGGATAACCACTACTCAACCCAGTTCAAAAGTCACTTCTTCTGGGAAGCTTTCCCGAAAGGAAAAGCTGAGAATGAGAAAGAGAACAAAGACTAGGCAGGAGATTCTGCTGCCTGAAGGAAGCGTCCAATAGTCAAGAATAGCCAAATCTTCGTCTGAGTCAGACTGAAAAAAGAGAAATGTCTTAGGTTTACTCCTTGTTCTTCCCTCAATCTACTCAATTCAAATGGTGAGTAATCCAGTGCTCACGTGCTTCCAATAGTTACTCACTCTACATAGGTTTCTAGAATCCCTATCTCCAAATTCGAAAGGAGTCAGACAGATCTAAGTGTTGGCCCTTGATAAATTTCTTGAAGCCTCAGTTTCCTCGGCTACAAAATGGACATAATAATACTTACCTTAGCAAAGCTTCATAGTAGATGATCTCTAAACGCTAGTCCCTCCCACCCCCTTAGACAGTATGAAAGGTATGCTTACTTTTCCCCAACTCAGCTAATCTATAAACTTCTAGGGCCAAAACCGTGTCTTATTTATATAGATGATCTCTGTATTTTTCTTGTCACCATACCCCCACCCTATCACAAAACCTTACACATAAATATTTGCTCAATAAATATTTGATCAATGCATACAAAGATGATATATAGTACCTGCCCTTAAGAACTTTTACTATTTATAGGAGAAATGCCAAAATTTCCCATAAAAGCTACAGTACATACAAAGGCAGAACTGAGATATTAAGTGTGATAGATGTTGTTCCTTTCATCTGATACTCATTTATTCATAACAAATGTTTAAAGAGTATATGTCTTTAAAAAAGAGTATGTTAAGTGGAAGGCACTGCATGTAGTGGGAGCATGGAGGGATAAGGGCAAAAACAAAGGGCAGCCTCTGCCTTCAAGTCTAAATGAGGACAAGAGACACTTGCCTGAATAATTAGAAATCAGTATGGATGTGATGATGGCCACAGGAAGAATCAAGGCAAAGTTCCAGGGCCATGGAGAAGGGAGCAGAGTGAGAGGACAAGCCCGTGGTTTCCTTGTCCTCACGAAAACCTGGCAAGGGGAGAGAAAACTGTAAGTTGTCTGGCAAGCATAGAGCTGAGGAAGCATGGGCCAAAGATACTGGCTTTATTATTTCGATGGTCAATACATATTGTATTGCAAAACAACAAAGACTAGAAACTAAATATCAAAATGCTAATAGGTGCAAATTCAGTGTAATAGGATTATAATTTTTGTCCTAGACACATGTATCTTTTTTTTCTTTTCTACATTTATTTATTCACCATAAATTAGTTGTTGGTTCCAGAATTAGAAGATAAAACCATTAGCTTTGCTTGTTTATCTAATGTTCTTTCTGATTACATGCTACCAAATAATCATATAAATGAGGAGGCATTTTTAATATGCTTACTTGGCGCTTTTATTTATTTATTTATTTATTTTTTTGGTGAGGTAGATTGGCCCTGAGCTAACATCTGTGCCAATATTCCTCTATTTTTTTGTATGTGGGTCCCCGCCCCAGCATGGCTTGATGAGTGGTGTAGGTACGTGCCCGGAATCCAAACCCATGAACCTGGACCACCAAACTTAACCAATACACCACTTAACCACAAGCCCCACTCTGAGCTATTAAATGTAAGAATTCATGTGGTTAACTGACATCCATTTCCTTGTTTCTCTTGGAATCATTTAAAATAGCATATTTTTCAAATTTGGGTAATATGTTCAGCATATGTGTTATTTACAAAAATTTGAGAACTGTTACCCTTCTAAGCTAGTTTATTAAATTATCCAGCCAAAAATATTAAAACTAAGATGATCATTCCAATTGCTTTTAGGTGTGACAATATACTTTACTAAGGATGTGAAGGAATTGGAATTCCCATGTTAGCATTAAATGGCTTCTAAAATTGAAAACGCATATACTTTATAGCTCAGGAATTCTATTTCTGTGTATTACCCAAGAAGATATGCACAGGGGGTATTTTGCAGCCTTATTTATAATAGCTGTAAATAATCTAAATGTCTATAAAATGTGGATTGGATAAATAAAATATAGTATTTGATGATTGTATGGTATAGTAAAGTATGGTATTCTATTGAGTCCATCTATGATGGAATACTATACAACTATTAAGGATGGACAAGTTCTACATAATTTCTACATGAATGCATCTCAAAACATAATGTTAAGTGCAAAAAAATAGTTGCAGAAAGATAAATACGGTGCTCCATTTATGTAAACTTAAAAGGTGTACAAAGCAAAACCTTTAGAGTTGTCCTGTCCAGTATGGATACGTGGCTATTGAGCATTTGAAGTGTGGATGGCGAGACTAAGAAATTAAATTCTTTGTTTTACTTATTTTAATTAATTTAAAATTTAAAACTGAAACAATGTAAAATATGTTTTTCCTTTCAACACAACATTAATGTTTTGATGATACTACATTTCACTTTGTTTTCATATAACATATTATTGTTGTACTCTAGTACATGAGTGCTTTTTGCTTTTTAAATGTGGCTACGAGAAAATTCTAAATTATACACATAGCTTGTGTTATGTTTCTATTAGACAGTATTTCTATAGATTCTTCGTAAAGAAGCGTAAGTGTATTTAAAGCTATTTTTGAAATAGACTGAAAGGATCCACTCTAAATTCACTGTATCAGCTGCTCCTGGTCAGGGAGTGAGGAAAGAATGGAAATAGATATGAGAATTGAAAAAAAAGGAATTCCACTTTCTGTGGTTTTGTTTCCTTGATTCAAAACTGATAAAGCAAAGGGGTAGATGAAGCAAATACGGCAAAATCTGAGGAATGGTTATAAAGGGGTTCATCTACCTTTGTGTATGTTTGATATTTTTTATAATAAAACACTTTTAATGATGAAGCAAATACGCTACAATTGTCAGTTTTAGGTAGTGAGTACACCCACATTTATTGTATTATTATTTGTATTTTTTAAGGGTTTTGTTGTTTTTGTTGTCTCTTTTTTGGCTTTTAGGTTTTTCTTTAAGATTTCTCAAAATTAGAAGGGAGGGGAGAATAATAATTCTTTCTTAAGATATCCTTTCCTTTTTTCTTAGTCTAACTACCTCTCACTGTCCTTTAAGACTCCGTTCAGGACTCACCGCCAAGAGGAAGCATTCCCTTGGTATGTGAGGCATCCCTCACCGAGGCTCTAACCATATCTGGGGCCCTTGCCACATGGTATTAAATGTATTTGTTTATTTTCCTCCCTCAGCTGAAGAGTGTCTGACTCACCTTTGTGTCCACAGAGCCTTCCACACCATCAGGCACATAATGATGCTTGCCAAGTTGGTTGAGTTAATGAAACGCCTTGGTTCATGGCACACCGTATCAAGGCCCATGAAAGGTCCCTGCTTGCTTAGTTTTTCCCTTTAAGTCCCATATCCCACTCCCATTCCCCTCCTCCATAAGCAACCACTTTAATGCATCTGAAGTATGTCTTCTTCTCTGTATTTTCTTGTAAAATATAGTCCTGTTTTGTGTGCAGAATTTTTAATGTCTGTAATCAATATTGTTATCAGTAGTGTTTTCTTTCATTCTGTACCTTACTTTTTTCACTAAGCACTATCTTTTTAAGATGCCTCCATATTGTTGTGCACAAATTTATGCTGTTGTTTTCAAATGATGTGTAATTTTCCATGGTGTGCATCTACCACATTTAACCTCTCCACTTCACAGAACACCAGGCTACTGTCAACACCCTGCCATGGCAAATAATGACACAGTATTGCAAAAACTTTCAGACAAATATGCAGGCACAGAATTACTGGACCACAGGGTATGCATATACTTAATTTGACTAAATACTATCAGATCTTTCACTGTTTCTTTATTTTCATTTCCCTGATTTCCAGTGAATTTAAGCATCACCTGTAATATTTGTAAGCCTTTGGGGTTTCCTCTTCTGTAAAATTCCCACTCATATGCTTTGCCCATTTATTTATTGGGCTCGGTCTTTGAGCTGTCTCTTCTATTCCATTAGTCTATCTGTCTATTTCTTTTTTTTTCCTGAGGAAGATTCGCCCTGAGCTAACATCTGTCACCAATCTTCCTCTTTTTTTGCTTGAGGAAGATTCTCCCTGAACTAACAACTGTACCAATCCTCCTCTATTTTGTATGTGGGACACTGTCACAGCATGGCTGAAGAGTGGTATAGGTATGCCCCTGGGATCCAAACTTGCAAACTCAGGCCACTGAAGTGGAGCACACCGAACTTAACCACTATGCTACAAGGCTGACCCCTATCCATCTATTCTTATACCAATACTATACTTTACTTATCACTATGACTTGGTAGTATGTTTTAATATCCGATTGGGAAAGTGTCTCCTCTATACTCTTTTTTTTAAGGTTAACTTCTACAGTCATAGGCCTTTATTCTTCCATATACATTTCTCTTCCTTATTTAATAAAACTGTGTCATAAATAGGGGGTTAGACTTTATCAAAACCTTTTTATACTTTAAGAAAATAATAAGATTTTTCTCCTGTAGTCTATTTTGTAGGGAATTATATAGAAATATTTTTGAGGCGAAGCTATTTGTGCATTTCTGGAATAAACCCTATTTGATCTTACTATATTATTTGTAATACACTATTGGTTTTGTTGGCTAATATTTTATTGAGGAAGAGATATCCCATGTTCAAGGATTGAAGACCTTATATTGTTGAGATGTCAATTCTCATTAAGTTGATATATAGATGCAATGCAATCCCGATCAAAATCCAAGGAGGGGTTTTTTTTTTTAGAAATTGACAAGATGATTCCAAAATTTATGTGAAAATACAAAAAACCTAAAATAACCAAAGCAATCTTGAAGAAGTTGGAGGACTTATACTGTCATGTACCATGACACATTTTAAAGCTACAGTAATTAAGAAAGAGATATTGGTGTAAGGATTAACAAATTGACCAATGAAGCAGAATAAATAGTTCCAGAAACAGACCTACACATATACGATTAGTTGATTTACAAAAAAAGTCACCATTGAATAAATGGTATTGGGTCTGTTGGATATCCATTTGGAAAAAATAAATTTAACCTCTACCCTATACATGCAAAAAAATTAAGATGGCTCATAGAGCTTAAATGTGAAAGGTAAAACAATAAAACGTCAATAAAGATAACATGAGACAATATCTTCATTACTCTGGAGTAGGAAAAGATTTCTTCAAGACACACAGCCACTAAACATAAAAGATCGATAAATTGGAATTCATTATAATTAAGAACTTTTGTTCATCAAAAGAAATCACTGAGACAGTAAAAAAGCAAATCACAAACTGGGAAAAAATATTTCCAATACATATATCTGACAATGGATAAGAATCCCAACTATATTTTTTTAAATACTTCTACAAATCAATAAGGAAAAGACAGACAACTTAACTTTTTAAATGTGCAAAGATTTTAAAAAGCACTTCACAAAAGAGAATATACAAATGGCTAAAGAGCATATTAAAGATGTTCAACTTTATTAGTCATCATTAATCATTAGAGAAATGGAGATTAAAATCACAAGACATTATTGCTCTGCCGTAATGACTAAAACTTAAAGGACTAAAAATTCCAAGGTATTGTAAGGTGAGAACATGGAGCAACTGTATACACTCTCATACACTCCTAGGACTGTAGAATTACTTTAGAAATTGTGTGTATGAACTCATCAGTTCCCTTTGTGGGTATTCACCCCTAAGAAATGACTTATAAAACATATATACAAGAATATTTATAGCTGCTTTTTTTCATAAGAGCCAAAAACTGAAAACAACTCAAATGCGCATCAAAGTAGAGTCAATAAATAGTGATATCATTATACAACAGGATAATACACAGCAACAAAAAAAACTACTGCATATACAACAACATGAATGAATCTCATAGATATAATGTTGAGCAAAAGAAGCCAGACACATGAAAAATATTGTGTGGTTCCATTTATATCAACTTGGAGATGGTGCAAGGAAACTGCTGGGTTCTAGAATTATTCCATATCCCAATCTGGGGTTACATGGATGTACATGTATATAAAAATTCATTAACACCAGTTTTTAGATGAGCTCAACTAAGGTATGGAAAAATTATGCTGGTATGTTCTAATCTAAAGATGTGTCCAAGGGAAAAAAAGAATAAAATGTGTACGTTGAACAAAAAAAAAAAAATTCATCAAACTGTGCACTTAAGATTGTACACTTCACTGTAAGTTATGCTTCAATAATAAAGTAAAAAATAAAATAAAACTGCTATTTATGATCTTTGCATCTACCTTCATAGGTGAAAGAGGCTATAATTTTCTTTTTTTGTGTTATCTTTCCTGGTTTTGGCATCAAGATTACACAAGTCTCAGAACACAAGCTTGACATCTTTCACCCTTTAAATGTTTTTTGAACCATGGGAGAGCCTCACAGAGTCACTGTAAAGAGCAATTAAATAATATATGAGTGCTTGTGCAATAGCACAAAGCTTGGACACATACCAGGAGTCATTCTCTTATCGTTACCATTGCATTTCAGTTCCTCTCTTATACATGTCAGTATCCATCTGATCTGTTCACTTCATACTGGGAATAATCTTTGTTTGGCTTCAACAGGGACAGCCCTGAAGATTCTGAGTTAGTTTCATTTGGAAAAAGAGAGAATGATAGAAGAGTTTATGAGTGTGAATATCAAGTACAGATAATAGAAGTTAACAGAGAGATATGGATCAAGTTCTGAACGTGGTTTGGAAAAAAATAAATGAGAACTCACTTGTACTTGACTCTTAACCTAAAAAGGAATATTAAATAAGTTATGTTCCATTTCAATTTTCTTAATTGTGGTATATTTGCTGCTCTCCAAATTGCCCTTAATACAAAAGATGGAATCATTTCAAACCACTTGTATTGAACACTGGAATGATGATGCAGATGTCTTGATTTAACAATTCTGATGTACTTTTCTAAGTCCTAAAAAAATAAAATGTGGTATTTAAATATAACTATAAGGAGTGAATAAATCACCACATTTTTATAAATTTTGGCTACTCTCAGCCTTGAGACTTGCGTGGCAAACTTCCAAGGAAGTGTTAGAAAGATTGGCAAAGAGAGCTAGGGCAGTGCCAGGGGACTTCACATTACATTTAATCACGAGAAAACCCCAGTGAGGAAAATATTATCCCCATTTAATTATAAAGAATCTGAGATTAGCAGTTAAGTAACGTGAACAAGTGTATGACCACCAGACTCACACCAGGACTTGCATCAAGGTCTCTCCCTCTCCAAGGCCCACCCTCTTTCCACTTATACCAACCAGAGGGGCAGAGGTTTCCACTCCATTTGAAAATGAATTGGTGAAAATTGGAAAGTGACTCAGAGTAATCACAGACGTACAGCATTAGCTGCAACAGGCACATTTGAACGTCATCTGAACTTCTTGTGGTTTTGAAGAATTATCCCTTTTTCCGGGAAGAGTAAAGTCCAAGCCCATTATACACCATACATCTTCCAGAAGACATAAACATTTTCCCTTGTTTCTTCATTTCTCCGACTTGTCAGACATAATGAAAACAGAACAGCTTACCAGTAAGCATTGGTTTCTCTTCTTTGAATAGACTCTATTAAAGCTTAATTAAGTAACAATCATAGGACTATTAAAAATTAAAGAATGATAAAAGTTAAATGTTTTCAATAGATTCAGAAAAACCACAGGTAAGAGTAAATCAGAGACAGGCAGGGAAAGGAACAGTTGTTTAATGGAAACTTCCATCCAACAATAAGTCACCAAGTGCATCCCTTTTAGAGACTTCCCAGTGAGGTGGCTTGTCAGGTCTCTCCCCGTCTGTCCCCATCAGCACTGCACCCACCGAGGTGGCTGGAGCAGTCAGAGCTCCTGGCTGGAGGCCTGTCAGTGCGGTCATGAGATGGCCCCAGGTAAATCACAGAGTGGGAGCTGAGGGGGTCAACACCGAGCTCAGCCCTGGGAACTCCCAGCCTGATCATCACATAAATCGCTTAGCAATCATTATCATAATTACTGCTAAATTATTGTTGAGCTGGGGGACAGGGAGAAGGCCTGTTTTTGCACTCTGATTTCACTGAAGTTTCCAAGATGACTATTTAAATTTCCAGAATAAATAATTTCCTTTCCCACGATTGTCTCAGAGAAGCCAAGCCCTCCCTTGTGACTTTTAATTCTAGTTCTCTAACCTTAATTTTTCAATGGCCGTGGCCAAGGCACTGGAGCGCTCAACGCCTTAATTCCTCTAGTCACTAAATAGCAATAATGATACCTGCTATCCTTGGGCTGTAAGACTGATTGCTTAAAGATTGCCAAGCACTTTGAAAAAGAAATAGCTATGGAAAAAAAAAATTATCATCTTTAGTGGAAGGTGCAATTTAAACAGCATCTGAGTCTTTCATCTACCTCTTTCAATTTATTCTGAACTTCTCTCAGCTCTTCAAAGTCACTCAACTCCTTCCCACCTCAGCGCCTGCCCACACTTGGATCCCTGTGCATGGAAAATGAATTCCTCATCTTGTCCCTGTTACATATTCCCTGATTAACTCTGCACACCATCATGTCTCAGGTTAAGGGTCCCTTTCTCAGGAAAGCTTCGTAAAGGCAGGGATAGTGTCTGTCTTGGTCACCACTGAATGGCCAGTGCCTAGCATAGCGCCTGGCTTATGGAAAAGGCTCAATCATCATTTCTTTTACTTACAAATTTAATGAATGCATATGGGATCTTGGGCAATTCATTTAATCACCCTGTGCTTTGGTTTTTCATTAGCAAAATAAACAGCTAAAGTAAATCATCTCCAATGTCCCTTCAGTGCTAACATTCTGAGATTACAATTTGGAGATCAGCATCCTCTCGTTGATCTTAAATTCTTTTTTTGTTTTATTCAGCCTGATAGAATCCACTTAACTACCAAGATCACTGTGATGATTAATTTTATATGTCACCTTGGCTGGACTATGAGGTGCCCAGATATTTAGTCAAACATTATTTCTAGGTGGTGTCATCAGGATCTGGCCCTCAGTTTTCAAGTTCAAGAACTCTATTTCACCAGCTCACCAAAAAATGGCAACCTTATACATTTCCAGGGAGCAGATACTCAAAAATGCAGCCAAGGACCCCCTTTTTACCGGATTTCAGGCTTCACAGAAAGCTAATTGGTAAAATTAGAATGCATGTTAGAGCAAAAACCTTCAATATTAGGTCATCATCTACTGCAAATCCTGATGAATTGTTCCTATCTCTCTGGAGAGTGGTGTCTCTTTGCAGAAAACAGAACTTCACAGCCCACACATAGTCAGTCTTCTAGCTTAGCACTGAAGAAACCCTGATGCATTTTCTACACTCCATACAGATCACATCCCTTCCATCTGCATTCAAATTTACATCACTCTACTTGTTGAACATACTTTCTAATGCATTATCATTCCCAAAGTTACAACTTATTTTTAATTTCTTATATTGTATATTGGTTTCCCTCTGTGATATAACTTAGTTATATTCAAATATTAATGCATTTTTTTCTATTTTAGATATTTTCATGCAAATTTTAATTAATATGACACTACCATTTTGTCTAAAGACCCAGTAAAAATTTGAGTAGGGCCATATCAGTTTCTGCCTACTCAGTAGCTTTTGAATTGGTATATGCACTTAAAGATGGCCCTGCTAGTAAGTTAAGTATTTTATGAGGTGAGCTGTAGTGAAATTTCTACTCCATTCTGGCTCATCCCTAAGGTTCTGGAATAATAGGCTAGAAATAGTCCCATAAGAAAGTCTAAGATTTTTTCAGACTAAAAGAAAGTCACACTTCCCATATGTGAAAAACATCCTAAATGAAAACAATCAACTCAAATTCCAGGTAACCAGTTGGGTGTTGTTTTATAAAAACATTATCAGATAAATTTAGTCTATATAGTTTCTCACCACAATCAGCAAGACCACCTCCTTCTCCTCCTTCTCCTTCTCCTTCTCTGTCTCCTTCTTCTTTTCGGTCTGCAGGTACTACCAGAATAGCAGCCAGATATCAACAGAAAAGCCAGAGCAGGTCATCAAAACAAGAGAAGCTTGACAACTCCTCCACGAGGGGATTGCTTGTGACGTTCGTTACCTCACACAGTTTACAGGGCAGGACCTAATTTTATGTTATGCTTAAATCTACTGCAAAATTCAAAATCCAAAGGAAAAAGTAAGTAACTTTTACTCAAAAGTTATTCAATGTTTTCAACAATATGAAAATATATACACATAATGTTATCGTATCACTGTTTGTAATTGCAGAATATGGGAAACAACCTAACTGTCCATACACAGGACAATGAATAAACTATAATACATCCACACAGTGGAGGACCAAGAAGAACAAGGAAAATCTCTATAAACCAATGTGGTGGAATTTCTAGGACATATTGGTAAGTGAAAAAAACAAAATGTACAAGAGTACCTCTAATACAACATCTTTTTATAAAAAGGTAGGGGAGATAAGAAAATATACATGTCTGTTCATTTGTTCAAAAAGAAACACAAGGGAGGATAAGCCAGAAGATGTTGAGATTGGTTAATCACAGGGAGCAGAGAACCCAAGGGGAAATCACAGCAGGAACGGGTGGGTGGGAATGTTACTCCTCTGAGAATACCTTTTTGTACAGTTCCGTCTTTTGAAACCAGATTAATGTTTCCTATGCTTGAAAAAAAACAAAGAAAATAAATAAAATTAACAAATATGGGAAGGGGGAAACTAAAAAATTTATCCATTGTTTTATTTTTTTGCCAAGAACAATATCCAGTGCATATATTCAGGACACAGCTTGCTCAGTGGTTTGGGAATGTTTTCTTTAGTCTCTGTAGTCTATTTCTTTATCTCTACCACCATGAAAACATAGATTAGTAATAGTTTGGCTTCCAAAATCTTGTTAGAGGAAAAATTTTCAAAAAGATTTTCTTTCGTTATATTCAGTGAAGTAATACCTTATATAACACAGAATCCAATTTTTTAAATGTGCACATAATTGTGTACCTCCATAAGTGACATTTGAAATTATCCTTGGATGAGCCTAAATTTGCAGATTCAAAGAAAATACCATGTTTGTGCCCTCTTATATAGACGTTTCATTTCTCTTTCATTTACTGTGGAGTCTGTGACAACTTGTGATGGGCCCTCAGCTCACCCCAAAGACATGAGAAGTTGTCAGAAGGCTCCTCTGCCATCACAGGTAATATTTAGCATAGACTCTTTATACAAGATGGCACGACTCTGTTTTTCTCCTAATAGATCACTACTCATTCTTTCTCTTGTCACACTGTTGCCTGTCTGTAAAATAATAATCCTTTTTTCAATATCACATTTTATAAGGGTCTTCATTCACCTTAAATTTGAAAGACTCAACTTTTAGTTCAAGAATCTATATAAAGAATTTTCCCATATAAATCACGTTTTTTTCCCTAAATAGATAAATGAATATGCCTGAACTACAAAATTATACACAGCATGTGCTAGAAGTGAACTCTGACATTAAGGATCACTTTGAGACAATTTGGTCCTTAGTAGATGATTCTCTTTTCCTAGCAAAATATTATCACTGATATTGCTACAGCTATGACAAAACAAAACTGTCGTCCACAAATTCAACTATCTGTGGAAAAAATAAGATGATCATCTATTACGACATTAAGAATGGGATTCCAGATTTGAGAAAGACTTTGGACAAAATAAATCTCTAAAATCCATCTTAACACTAAAATGTACAGTTTATGAACTATATCACAAATCAAGAACAAAGGCAACTTGTTGATTCCTTTTTAAAACCATGAACTAAGGTAAGAATTTACACAGAAGGAACACGCAGTATTTTTTGTGGCATGTGAGCCTTTTATATATACAGTCAGTCATGTCTATTCCAAAGGATAAAGTAATAATCATCACTCAGCAGAGAGCAAGGTAGTCAAGTGGGCATGGGAGTCTGACCTGAGAGGGAACCGTTGGCACGTAACACAGTTCCGGGCCTTCCCTCTGGGACCACATCTTTCTCAATGTCGCTTCCATTAGGAGGAGGGAAATGGCCAACTCCGCTTGGAAGAGAAGAGCCATAGATTTTCCTGCTGCCATTACAGCAATGGCGAACACAGCCTCATCTCTTCGCTCTCTGGAATTTTGGCTTTATGCTGGACATACCGTTCATGCACTCCTTGTCAGGGTCTCATATTCTACACATATTCGTGTTTGGAAGAACACAATGTATATACCTTCATTGCTACAAATGAGTAGTTCTCTTTTCTCCTCTCCCTGCCTTTAATGATTTTGAAGTTCAGCATGTTAATGTGGACTGTAGTAAGCAAGAGTATTAATTTGAAATTTAAATCAAGAAACAAAAATTACTAGCATGAAAACTAAATACTTATAACCTAAAATGTATTAACCTTATGAACAAGGTATAAGCACTCTCCAGCTGGACACACACACAGACACACAGAGCTCGCACTGAGTGCACAACATGCAGCTTAGCATTTGTAAATTTAGTACAAAGCTAACTTCATTCAATGAGTTGTTTCCTTGTTGATTTACTAGAAGATTAAAACTAGTCAGTGATTGTCATGAAATCATAACTGGAGAATTAGTAAATCTTTTTCATCAC